>NC_048267.2:41902383-42211708 GCF_005286985.2 Setaria viridis
CGTGGGTACCATCACTGCTCTGATCAACTTCGGTGCTGACCTTAAATTTGAAAATACTACTACATCCAGGGGTAAAAAACACAAGCAGAAGTTTAAATGCACAGGATGCTACTGTACGTAGCACTACAGTATAGCAAGTAGTCTGTATGACACCTTAGGGCCCGTTCGGTTATCCAGGAATGAGGCCCGGAACGGCCCGTTCCACCTGTATTATTTCCAGCCAGATTGGAAACCAGCCCGCGATGAAAAGCCCGTTCGGTTTGGACTGGCCCGGGAACGAAACAGGCCAGGAACGGCCATTTCCTCGCCTCCATGGCCCGGAAGACATTCCGACCTCATCCTGGCGAGGCGACGACGCGGCGGCGCGGCACATCCTCGACGGCGACCGGCTCCCGTCCAGCCTCCACCCTCTCCGTCGCCTTCTCCCCAGTAAGTTCTCGTTCGGTTTCTCCCGCCGCCCGCCGTCCCTTCTTGCTCTTCTTGTTCAATACGAACTGGTTCTCCGTCCGGAAGAAGAGCCTCCGGTTCTCTTGTTCTTGAGGTTGCATAGCCTAGGGTGTAGTGGATTCGATTGTTCTTGGGGTGTATTGGATCTCCATTCCCCATCGCCTAGGGTTCTTGAGTTTCTTGGATCTGCGTTGATTGGCTCAGCTACAGATGTATGCGCGTGTGTAACCATGCATGCTGTCCTGAAGTACTGATGCATGTTTTAGAACTGTTACATCTTATGTGTGCCTTCCTGGTAATCAATTATTTGCATTAATTAGGCTGCAGTGCAGTGATTCGCCCGGTTCCAACACTTGCCGGATCAAGAAATGCAGAGACTGATTGATTGGCTCATTCAGCTTGCTTGTGTTTTTTTGTTCAGACCAATATAGTATATGGATAGAGACCATGCATAAAGTAGTTCTGTAGTTCTAAATTTGATGTGCAAATAGATCAGTAAAGTTGCCCTTGATCTATAGTATGTGGATGGGAATAAAAGGCATTGTTGTTGTTGTATAAGAGTTTCATTTCTCAGGTTTGGTTGGTGGCATCTGCTTAAGATTTTACTGGGACAATCAAAGTATTATACACTATACAGGCATACAGCGCACATTGCCTGGGGCTGATGCTCTGGCTTTGCTTCTGCAGCTGTTTGCTTCAGAAATCAGAGCAGCTTTCTGAAGGAGGCATCCGAAGGAGCAAAAAAAACTGCTGCCCTTGATCTAGTTGTAAACTGCATTTGTTACTGCAAGTCATCCGAGAAGTGCTTATATATCATTCATCTATTATGAGTGCACTCCAGAATCATGAGGTTCATTTCATATGCACCACCGTTTTGTTTGCCTATGCACTGGTAGCATTATGAGTAACAACCATGAGTAAAAACCTTGAAACCTTGAGAGGTAAGAGATAATTTTAATCTGAGTGACTGAGAAAGAGCAGTTTTGACCAAATGAAACGCCACTAGTAAGGAAAACGACGTTCAAAATCTGTCTATAGAAAGCAGCAATAAACAATTGTTTTAAGGAATGTCTAATGTTCAAAAGTTTCATGACCACGCCGACTTCCTCAAGGAACTCCAGTGAAGACTGGACGCCCAGGTGCCATGCTGGATGTATTAGTGCTTGTCCATGATGTAATAAACGGCTGTTGGTGGTTCAGTTTGTTCTTGCCCGGATGAACCAAAAATAAAATTGCTGCAGAGCTGTGCTTTTGCTAGTGATCTTTGGGATTGGCTGTGTGGTTACGCTTGTTAGTAGTGTGCAATTGCTACCTGTAGCAATCTGTGCTTTTGATTGTCAATTACTAGACATGTATGAAGGATGCTGATCCATCTTGGTTTGTTCTGATGTGCAGTCGAAGAAGACTTGTCTGCTGCATTGCGGTGTAGGCTTCTCAGGATGATCACCCTGATGTGCTTCAATGTAGATGCAGGAGATGTTTACCTTCTTAGGTTCTAATTTAATTTTTAGCTCATCAAGACTCTGGTCATGTTCTAAGGCAGGGTTTTATGTAATGTGAGGATAATCATATGTTGCTTTGTGACTGAGGTTTATGCAGTCAATGAGATTTCTGGCACTAAAGATATCCATGCTGCCTATACGACTGTGTGTAGTGGCTGCCGCGTGCTGTGATTCTCTGAACCTGTAAAGCACAGGCCCTGGCCTTCCTGCAGGGACACTTCGAAAATCAGAAATCTAATCCCTTGGTTACCCTGAAGTTTTGAACTGAAGTGACAGGATCCAATTCTTTACTGCCTTCGCTGCCGAACGAGGTCTTAGGGGTGTTTGAATGTTTAGTCCGGACTAAAATTCATGTCACATCGAATATTCGGAGGCTAATTAGGAGGACTAAACATGAGCTAATTGTAAAACTAATTACATAGATGGAGGCTAATTCACAAGATGAATCTATTAAGCCTAATTTATCCATCATTAGCACAGGTTTACTGTTGCATCACATTGTCAAATCATGTACTAATTAGGTTTAATAGATTCGTCTCGTAAATTAGTCTCCATCTGTGCAATTAGTTTTATAATTAATCTATATTTAATACTCCTAATTAGTATCTAAATATTAATTTTAGGAGATACTAAAGAAACAAACACCCCTTATTCATTTACGAACGTAAAGAAACAAACACCCCCTTATTCATTTTCGCAATGACACCGAAGTCCCAAACTTCAAGCCGAACACGGCACTTGGTGGCAGAGACTGGCAGTGCACAACATCCATCTATTCCAAGCAACGCAAGGGCAAGGCAAACTCCCAAACAAAAGAAAACGAAAGGAAGTGGGAATTTAACCCCATCTCGATCGTTCAATTCAACCCATCATCATCATCCTCTGTCCAGTAAATTCCACCATCTCGTGCCACACTTGTCCCGTCCCCTCTTTCCTCCGTTCAATTCGACCCCATCTCGCGCATCGCCGGTCAAAAACCCCCCAAAATTCCGAACCTGAGCCCGGGGGCTCGCTTCAAATGCGCCGGCAGCGCGCCGCCGCACGCCACCGATGAGCCCCATCGCGTCCGGCGCCGCGGGCGGTGACCTCTTCGCCGCCAACCTCACGGGCTCGCTCCTCGCCGTCGCCTCCTCGGCGTTCATCGGCGTCAGCTTCATCGTCAAGAAGAAGGGCCTCCGACGCGCCGGCGCCGCCGGCATCCGAGCAGGTACCTGCCCCTCCCCCGTCCTCACTCCCCGAAGACGCTGTCTTGCTCTGCTCGCAGTTTTTCTTTCTCTCGAATACTCCGCTCGTCGTGCTCTAGGTCGTTCTCGTTCCTGGATGCTAATTCAAACCCTATATGCCGAGAAATGTGACAAAGGCCGCTCCTTTGTGCCCGATAGAGGTCGATTTCATATAACAGACGACGTGACCTTCCTTGAATTATCCAAAATTTCAGGTGTCGGAGGGTATGGCTACCTCTTGGAGCCACTCTGGTGGGTCGGGATGGTAACCAGTAAGCATCACAAACGGTTCCCTTGGCCTCATTTGTTCTTAATCATGACAAACTTGTGTTCAAGTGTTTCATCAAAACTGGAAATTTGCAGTGCTTGTTGGGGAGATCGCCAATTTCATCGCTTACATGTTTGCACCTGCAGTCCTCGTCACGCCATTGGGCGCACTCAGTATTATTGTCAGGTATAGTGGTGAATGCTTCAGCTGGTTTGTTCTGAGTGTGTCTCTGTATGTTTCTGATGACTTTTCTTTGTTGTGTGCAGTGCTGTTCTAGCCCATTTCACACTGAATGAGAAGTTGCATCGGGTGGGTGTGCTGGGCTGTGGTCTCTGCATTGTTGGGTCGACTATGATCATCCTACATGCTCCCCAGGAGAGGACCCCTAGTTCCGTGGAGCAGATTTGGCACCTGGCCACACAGCCTTGTAAGTTTCCATGCCTTTTTGCCATAGCTTAGCTAGTTGCCACCGCACTGGACTTATATTTTGATAATGTCCTGTGATTTTGTTATTGCAGCCTTCCTTTGCTATGCTGCCATAGCAGTGGGAGTTTCTCTGTTCCTCATGCTGTACTGTGCTCCGCGGTATGGACAAACAAACATAATTGTTTATGTTGGAATTTGCTCGGTGATTGGATCCTTGACGGTAAGTGCTGTACATGATTCTTTTTTCTTGTGGTATCTGTGTTGTTTTGTTTGTAATGTGAAATTTGGTTGTGTTTATAATATGAACTTTGTTTGCTGTTGTGGTATTATTAGGTAATGAGCATAAAGGCTGTGGGCATTGCCATTAAGCTTACAATTGAAGGCATAAACCAGGCTGGCTATTTCCAGACATGGGTGTTTGCAGTGGTTTCAGCAACATGTATAGTTATTCAATTAGTTTATCTGAATAAGGTATGCCGTTGCCTGATCAGTTACATCAAAAGTGAGCTTGTTACTCTTCAATTTTTCACAAAATGGTGCACCCATAACATATCTAAACTGTTGTCATAAATTTCCTAAAAAAAGTTGTCTAAGAGGTCCCAAATTCACATCCACATTGACCAATTTATTGCAGTGTCACTTGGGTGTTTGAAGTACCTAATATCAGTTCGTGCATTGCAGTATTTAATTGCAATGTTACTTCTTAATTGTAATTAATATACTTACCGTGTGTTACGCTGCTACTGCCTGTTGTGTTAAATTTCAGGCACTGGATACTTTCAATACAGCAGTTGTCTCTCCCATCTACTATGCCATGTTCACAACCCTCACCATTTTAGCAAGTGCTATAATGTTCAAGGTGGGGCATTTTTGGGTGACTTCAGTAAACACATAACATTGGTGGTGCTATGCTATTTTGTTAGTAAACCTTTTTTTTTTTGGTGACTACACAGGATTGGTCTGGGCAGAGAGCAAGCAACATAGCCTCAGAGATTTGTGGATTTCTTACAGTTCTTGCTGGGACTGTTGTGCTTCATTCGACTAGAGAACCTGATCAAACTTCATCAGCAGGTAGATCTTTGTTCAGTTTAGTAGAACTGATATTGATTTCTTTCTCCAAATTATTCTCAGCTTTTCTGTTTATCTACTGCAGACCTGTATGCACCACTCCCGCCAAAAATATATTGGCACATCCAAGGGAATGGCGATATTGGGAAACAAAGAGAGGATGACTCCCTTACATGTGAATTCATCACTGTTGTGCGGCAAGACTACTTTGTGTAGGGATCATCCAGTATGCCTGCCTGGTTTTTCATATGTTTTTTTTTCCTGAGTCCCTCCACTGTAGTATGTAGACAGAATCCGTTACAAGACCCATTCTAGTCAAAACACCAGCTTGGAGCAATTGTGAAATTTTGTAGAAATTGTGTTGGATTGCATCCAGCGCGTTGCGTCCAAGCTAGTGGCCAAAACATTTGCTTTCTAAACAACCTAGCCTTAGTTTGAAGATGTGTAGCAAGTGTTTTACTGCCCCCATCTGAGTGTAAATTATGTAAGGTGTTGGCTTCCTTTTGCTATCCTCGTTCTTTTAAAGTAGAATCCTTTTCGGCTCCTGAATGTAAGTTGATGTATTTGAGGTTTGTATTTGTGCAGTGCTTTGTGATTGTAAACCCCCCAGCTCAGTGAGGTTTTGAAACCAAGCAGAGCTGCTTGCTTTGATTTTGTGTATGTTTGTATAAAGTCTATAACGTATGCTTGAGTGCTTTGAGCCCTTGACCATAGGTCCAGCACAATCCTGAATATTCAAGAGGTTTCGAGTGCACGCTCATCTGTGATTCTGTGTTCGATGTATCATGCATGTTCCTCTTATGCACGTCATTGCTGTCAAACTTTTTGGTCTTGTCGGCCTCTTCTGATTTGTGCCTGTACACTACCTTCCGGGTAAAGAACATCTCACCGCTATACGCAAGTGTATAACACAACTACAATCTACATGCTATGCTGTCTGTCAAGACAAATTCCTAGACTGACTGACAGCCACAGCAGCTCAATGCCAGCAGGATCTGATTTCCCAAGTTCCTGGTCGTTCTTGGCGAAGTAGGGGACAAATTCTGGCATTGGCACTTTAACTTTATAATACAAAAATATATGATGCACTGGCACTTCACAAAATATGTCCTTATTTTGTGTTTTAAAGTTCGGAACACAATTACAGAAACGTTAACTGCTGTTAGATATTTAGCTTTACAACAAGAGTGCAGTGAACACCTAATAAAATCGAGAAAATTTCCTATGTAACACTCGAAGATAGACCAATTACCAATTTGACATTCGAAATTTTAATCTTCCGAGACTCGCTTCAAATTTCAGGTGTTTTATGACACTACCGTGAGATTCGCCAACTGACACAGTTACGTTTGATAGGAAAAGACCAAAATACCCCTACGTGCATTACCACACGGCAGCCATCAGCGGCGCGGGTGCCCGGTTGGAGCTCAACGGCTGCCCGCTCTCGCCGGCCGCGCCCGCAGATGGGACGCTTCGACTCGTACGCGAGCGCCGGCCGGTCGCCGCTGCTGATGATGCGTACGCAGGTGGCTTTCGGCTTCTTTTGCGCCGGGAGCCATGCGCACAAAGCCGTATCCTTCTCCCTGAAGACCCGAAGTATTCCCCTCTCCGCCTCTCACTAGCGAACAAGCAACTGAGCTGCACCTGCTTCCTGTCCTCTCCACCGAACAACATCCAGCAACCAGCTCCAAACCACAGCACCACCTGCATATCTCTCTCGATCTCCTTCATGCGGACCAGCTAGCTCCACCAATACAGCGCCTCCTGCAATTCCTTCTCTGTTCTTTTCTCTACCGCAAAAGGAAGCAAGCAGCAACATCGGCACCACCTCCCAGCTCCCAGTCTCCACGATTCATGCAATCATGCCACACACAAATCTCCAAGGCTGTGCTTGGCATTGAATTGGTTTCAATACCAAATCAGTCATGGTATTGCATTGGTTCACAATTCGAATTGTATTGTTGGATGACTATGCATTACCTTTTGGAATCCTTGGAAGCATTTCAATTCGATTCCTGTTTGGATGTGCAAAAGCGTGAAATCGAAATTTATCGGTGAGTCAAGGAGCTCCTGCCGCCGCCCAAATCTCCTGCCCAACCAAGCTAGCCGCGCCGCCTGTCCTTTGCCGGTGAGTCAAGGAGCTCCTGCCACCGCCCATGGGGAGGACGAGAGGTGGGAGACGGAGGGGCCCAGGCGGCGCGACTCCCCAGGGAGGGAGGCAGGGGAAGGCAGCGCGGGAGGCCAGCGGAGGCAGGCAGGGAGGGGCGGCGCGGCTCCCCCGGCGGAGGAAGGCAGGGCGGGGCGGCGTGGGAGGCGAGCGGAGGTAGGCAGGGAGGGGCGCGTGCGGCTCACCGGTGGAGGGAGGCAAGGGAGGGGCGGCGTGGGAGTCCAGCGGAGGGAGGCAGGGGAGGGTGGCGTGGCTCGCCGCCGGAGGGAGGCAGGGGACGGCGGCGTGGCTCGCCGGCGGAGGAAGCCCGGGAGGCGGCGGGGCTCGCCGGCGGAGGGAGGCAGGGCGCGGCTCGCCGAAGTGGAAGGGGCTGCGAGGGAGGGAGAGAGAGACGCGACGGGGGGACCGGGGGAGATTCCAGCCAATACAGAGGGTGCTATCCTCGGTATCGAGGATGACGGGGTGGCAGTGGAAGGAATGCCTGGTACTGAGGTTCAACTCCAATTCCGAATTCCATATCACCCAAACAGTCGGACATATCAATATCAATTTCGAATTCCAAATCTATCGAGGTTCAACTCCAATTCCGAATTCCATATCACCCAATCAGTCGGAGATATCAACATCAATTTCGAATTCCAAATCTCAATATCTACATTCAAACGCAGTGCAAGAGATAGCGGCATATGCTCTCATCCCTCCCCAATCCAAGCAGCCCCGGGTCCAATTTCCCCTTGCGCCGATTTCCAATCCAAGCAGACAGGGAGCTGCAGGCAGGCGGAGCCGGCTCATGGTGGCCGTGACATGACATCCTAGCTTGATTTGGTGGGGATCTCGACGAGCCGGGGACGGGATTGACGGCGGTCGGCGGTGGCGGGTGTCACTAACTCATCCAGGGGAAATAAGATGTGCTTTGGAGTCGGAAGCAGGCCCGACTGCCCGTGCCCATGTCCCGGCCGTGGATGTTGAGGTGCAGGTCGGGTGGGAAAGAGGAGGGTCGGGAGAAAGAGAGAAAATGCCGAGGGGATTGATCAGCGGATGGATAAGGTCCAAGGGTGCTTTGATCTTTTCTTGTCAAATTTACCGGTGTCACTTCACAGCAGTATCATAAAAGACACGGAACTTGGAACCGGTGTCAAATAAGGAAGATTAAAAAATTCGGAATTGATCTATTTCCTATTTCCCAGCGTCACACAGGGAATTTTCTCAATAAAAACAGCGTGATCACGATTCACAGCTATACAATAAGATTGATGCCGACTCACAAGTCACAACTACAAAATAAGATAGATGACGACGAGAAAACATAGGCAGCAACTATTTGTGAAGTAAGTCTTTAAGAGACCCAAAGCTTGTGCAACGCATGCAGTTGGCCCAGAGAGGAAGATTTGAGCGACAGACGGTACATCTCTTTCAGCTTAGCAGCTTCTCTGTTGCTAGTGCTGGACTGGGCAACACAAGGCAGCGATGCCGCCAGCATCCTCTTCAGCAGGCTCTGCAGCTGGCTCCAGAACTTCGGCTTTATGTCCAGATCCACATCGTTGGAGTAGTCTTCATTTGCTTCGACCACGTGCCGGCCTTCCAACAAGTGACCCAGCGCGGTTTCAAGCATCTGTAAGGAAGAGGCCCAAATTATGGGGAAAAAAATCAAAACGAGCATTTGCTTCTGGGTTACACTATAAGATGTACTGAACAAAGGTGCAAATAAAACGTGAACTCATTGCAAGAGACCTCAGCTGATTTCTACCTAGTACCTACAGGTAATTACGATGAACTGTGATGAACCTGTGTAATAGATTCTAGCCAGATTTGTATGCCGTAAAAAAGGGCTTTTTCAGAGTTTGCCCTCCATGAAATGGTTACTCCTTGGAAGAAATAAAATGTTGTTACTAACAAAATTTCCTACCACACAACCATAATGGCATCATATCAAACATAAAGCATAACAGGTATGATCCTTCTATGCATACAGCACTGCTCTGCACAATAAACATACCATGAACTAGCACACTGAACAAGGCCTTTGAATAGGTAAAGCCCTTTTCAAAATGCCACAGAACAGTGACTGAAATTAATTCTAGAACGCTACCAAACCTAATTCTAGCACACTGAAAAGCTGGAGATGGAACTGGTAGCAAGACCTGGTGGAAAACATACCGAAGTTGAGTGGAAAGAATTTGATATGTTAATAGTAAGAGCAGACTGCGCCATAAGGATGTTAAGAAACATAGTAGGATGTGTCTTCGGACCATAAAATTCTAAAGCCTTCAGCCAGTTCTTCTCCGCTCGGGAACCATACCACTTACTTTTCTGACGATATTTATCCTCATTTTTTTGTTTAACCTCCTTGTCAACTAAATCCAGAGATCTTAAGCACAGATCCCTCTGATAACAAGCGAGCTGAAAATGACCAAAAGCAGCTTCCTGTTTGCGATGTTCACCAAGGGATTCATAAGTAGACAAAGCCTCCCGAAAAGCATCACCCGCTGAAATCTCTAGAACTGCTATGTTAGATGAGTCATCAATGAGTCCACCTTCATAACTGTCGGTTAAGAAGCTCTCCCTTGCCAAAAGCATTCCAAGTCTCAGGTAGGTATGTGCATACTGTGTATAAACCTCATGGAACAGTACTTTATCGACTTCAGTATTGACATACTTCAGTTGCCTCTTAGCTGCTGAATAGTAGTTTATTGCTTGAAAATATTCTGACTTGGCTGACTTAAAGGATTGCATATATGTGCCTTCAGGAAGATCATACTTCTGAAATTCATCAATCCTGGACACACATTCCTCTGCTAAAGCTCTCCTACCATGACCTAAGTTACAGTTGATCAATATAACATTTGTGTGATCATGGACATCTTGAAATGCTCTAATAGCATCTGCAAAAGCAATCTCAGCACTACCCAGATTTCTACTTTCAAGTCTACAACGGCCCAGTTCATTAAATGCCCAGCCTCTTTTCTTAAGAACAATGGAAGTTTCTGCTGAATGCACAGGATATGCGAACAATGCTCCCTTGGCTGCACCGTAACAGTGAATAGCAGAAGACAAGTTGTACTCAATATCTCCTGGTTTGGGACCACCTAGGAACTTGAAGATACCACCATCCCTCACAGTGGGAACACTTGTGTGAGATTTTTCAGGAACACCATCGACATTTCCAGACTGATTTTCCCTGGCATGATTGTAACGATCCACATCATCATTTGATACTGAGTTGTTTTCAATACAAGTATCTTTCACACAATGCTGCTTCTTTTCAGAACCTTGCATTGCTTCCCGTGTAGTGGGTTTCTCCCCGTTTTCTTTATATTGTGATTGGTGGTTCCTACCAAGTGTTTTTTTATTTTTCTTTCGACCATAGATGGTGGAGGCTTCAGGACTACTGCTGCTTGCACTGCTGCCACTACTTGCCCTGTCACTTTGGCAGCTACAGTTTATCAAAGAGCATGTGCCACAATTCTGCTTATCCTTTCCCAGTTTTCTCTTAAGACGTTTGACCTCCAATGCTACTTCATTTGACATTCTAACTTCATCATGAGACTTTTGTTTGTGTACCACCTTTGCTTGATGACCATTCAATCTGTGATATTCTGCATAGACATCACCAACAAGCATCCATGCCTTTGCCCAAAATAAATAATTTGGTGACAACCGTTGGGAAGAAACTTCATAGCTGAAGCATTTGGTGCTTTTGCAATAGCCTGCCTCATCCAGTACAAGTTTGGTTTTTAGACAAGCATCTTCCCGACCCAATGAACTGTTGGACATGGATGAGATGAACTCATCACCATCAAGATGTCCAGGCATAGACCCATAAACCAAACAAGCTAATTCAACAACTTTAAGGGTGCGCTGAAGCTGACCATCATTCTTGTATGCCTCTCCAAGTGCCAAATAAGATTCCCCAAGCAAGAGGACAAGTTTCCACAACTTATGATCCATTTTCGATTTTGGCAGCCACTCCCTGATGTCACAGACTTCAATACAATCAACATCACCGCATCGGCAAGAAGAGAAGTCAACTGGCCTCTCCCAAATGGTATCTGCGCTATCGTTGCAACCATCCTGAGTGTTCTGCAGTTGTCGATTCCATCTAAGGGATTTGATAGCTTGAGATATATGGTGTATGGCAGCGAACTTAGAGGAGATTGCATCAGCAATTGTATTTGATATACCGGTCTGACACATTACCAAGCTATCCACAGAAAGATCTTTTGTAACTGAAGATGAAGAACCATCATCAACATGGCTTGGTTCCACTGAACTATCTGTTGTACCAGAAGACGCCAACGGTGAGCATCCCAACATATTGTCTAACGCTGCTGGCTCATTCTTGCCATTCTCTGGCAGAACATTTTGTTTTGATGGTAAATTCTCGAGTCTCAACTCTGGAGAATCATCATCCAGATCAGTAAGGGTAACTTCAGATTCAATCATAAATGATTCAGATGTCAATTCCAACTCCTCATAGCATTTCAGGATGAGCCTTGCAAATTGTTCATGAGCACATGCCCGGACAACCTAGAAGATAAAAATTTAAAACAAATATTGGCATAAATCTACTATTACACTAATACAGTAAAAAGTTACAGAATGTCATAAAGAATAGAATACCAGGTGATCCTGCTCAGTGAGAAAATCCAAACATTTTCTGAAGAATTGTGCACATTTTGCTTTGTTACTAGGCACCTGAAAAGCATATATAAAGAATCGTCCAAACATTTTGCTTTATTAATAGCCAACAACAAGTAAGCAAGCAAAGTACAGTACCTTTGACAAGGACATCCTGTGAGCAACACGGTAAAGGAGTTTACCCAGAGAGAACAATGAATCCTTTCTCCCCTTTTTTATAAAGGATGACATAGGACCACATGGAGATCTATGATCACCAGCTGTATGTTTTTCAGGTAAGATAGACAGATCATATAACTGTATGACATCTTCTTCAGCACCTTTGTACAGCTGAAAAACCAAAGGTTCAGTATAATGAATGACAACAGGCAAGAACACCATTGCTAAAAGATGAGATATTCAGGCAATACAATCAAGGGACTTCAATATAACATTTTCACAGAGCTAGGAATAATGGGGGGAAAAATGACATACCCAATATGCACCAGGGTCTTGCTTACAGTTATCCCGAAGGAACCTCAGGACAGCGAGGCCATTTTGCTGGACAACCTGTGGATGAAATGCAGGCGTGCCATCATCTGAGACACCCTTCAGTAGAAATATATCATCATTCTTTAAAAGCTCATAACCTTGAACAACACCATTCTCATGATAACATATGGCCAATTCTGGAACACTTGCCATTACATTGTCAAGCCAAGCTTCAAGCCAGTTCAGTGGAGTAACCTATAAAAAAATTGTCAATAGGGGTAAAAAGGTAAAGTGTGTAGCCATATTCAACAGTAATGAAAACATACCTGTCTAGAAACATCCCATAGGTGCAAGCTGACTGCAACATATTTCTCATTGCTAAATATAAGCAAGTCACTACCCAAAAGCATATGGAAATTGTCGAATTCCCAAAAGCAAACCTTCCGAAATCCATTGTTTCCCACTTTCTTGCTCTTCTCAGACTCTTGCACCTCACAGCTGTTTTTTTCACCAACACGAGTGGTTTTTTTGATAGGATCAGATCCTTTGGCTTTTTGCTTATTTTTCCTTGCTCCTAAGTACAGACTTTCATGCGTACATTGCGGAGCTTTTCTACTTTTACTATTATTCTGATCTAGATACGGTGATGTGCTAAAACTAGATGATGGTGGAGAATCAAAAGAACCCTCCCTGCAGTCAAAGGGTCCACGTAAGACTGCGGATGCAGTTTGCTTCTCCTGTGAAGGCTGATGACTTGGAGGGCAGTCACAAGCTTCTGCTCGCACAGAGTGCATCGCGAAATTCAGAAAAATTGATGGATCAGATCCTTTAGGCTGGTTATTTTGTCTTCTGAATATCTTTTCACCTTCATCAACATCAGGCCTACAACACGATTAAGCATTGCATTTGTATTAACTATATTTAGCATGATTCTAGTGCAACCAACTACTTACCCTGTGTTCAGGATTAGTGTTTTTCCTATACGGTTCACAGCAATGGATACTTGTGCCTTGGAGTATGGTATTTTGAAAATCTGCTTCAGAATATCAGCTGGGGCAATCACATCTATTTGACCATCATATTCTGCTAAACCTGACACAGCTAGTGCTTCGCACTTCCTCGATAAGTTCTGGTTGACAAGTCCACCGTCATACCGTAATCCTGAAGAGTATTGACGGGGTTATAAAGGTTGTTATAAGAAATGAACTGTTACACACAAATCTATATAATGTATCAGTACTGGACAGCTCGAATATGATGTTGACCACAGGCCAGTATTTGGGGTTTTTTCTCCCTTTTGTTGATCAGACTATAATTATTAAGGGTCAAGAGTGATCACCTTCAGTATTCTTTGCGTCATTGGGAAAAACCTTCTCTGGGATGTTTGGAATCATAGGGAGAGTATTGAGATCAGTCTCCAGTGGCAGCATTTGATACCTTGGAGCTCCAGTCCTGCATGTTTTGTTACAACCAGAATTAAATAGTAATTCTCTGAATGAGAGGCATTTGAAGGCATCATGAAGTTCCATTGGACACGAACAGAATCATAAGAACTAGGTGCTATGTTATGTATTTGCATGGTGCTGTTGATCAAACCCAAACAGACACACATGAGTCGTGTCAGTGAGGTCCAATTGGCTGGTGAAGTACAAGTGCATGCAGATGTCAGGTCTTGTATTTTCTTTTCAATAACCACCAAAGTAAATCAACAAGATTAATTAATTGATTAATTCAGTCTATAGCCAAACATAAAAATTAAAGTGTTCACTTCTTGACCGAATATCATGGTAATCTCTCAAAAAAAAAACTTCTATTACTTATATATGGCAACATTACCAAGCACAGCTGTATCTGTTGTTACCACATTGTATAACTTGGCTACCTTGTATATTCTGCTGCAAGAACAGTCAAATTAACTAATCACCCAATCAGCCGAACTAAGCTAGTCATCTACTCGACTTTTGCATTGCTCAAACCGGCAATTGTGTCTAGGCTATAAAATGCCAATTTTTTTTAACTAGCAAAGTAGGTTGCATCCATCCATCAGACCAATCGTGGCTAAACAGGTGATTGCTATTCATTTCACCATAAGCATTCAATCACCATTTCCTATCATAACAACTTACGAACATAATATGCAATTGGCAACTTATCCTCAGCAGTCAATGGAAGCCTATCTCAAGGGTTCTCTCTACCAAAATCAGAAACACAAATATTTCTAATTGCACAGCATAGAGCGCGCTCAATCCCACGCGTCCTATCTCAAATTCCCAGCCTCAACCCTAAACAAAAACCCTAAAAATACATCGAAACGCTTTAAACCCTAAGCATCCGCCGCTCGTGATTCAAAACAGGCCACTGGAGTCGATCGGGCCCACATCTAAATGCCTTAACCGCGCGCATGCTATAAGCATGCGCGCGGAGGCGAGAGTGGGGAGAGAGGGGCTTACGGGGACGGGGACGGCAGGAGGGCTGGGAGGGAGGCGGAGGAGTCGGTAGGCACGGGAAGGGAGCCCACGCGGAGGTAGCGCGCCGGCGGCGGCGCGGCGACCTCGAGCCGGCCCACGCACTGCAGTTCTCCCGGCGCGTCCATCCCTGACCGCCGTCTTCCGCGTCGCCCCCGGCGGTTTATGGGCGCTCTAGCACTTCGATCGCCGCAGCTCTCGAGCTGTTTGCTCAGGGTGGTTTGCTTGGCGGTTTGATGGGTTCGAGAACGCTCTCAGAGGCACTGGTACTCCACCAGTAGGATTAAGCCGTGTATAATAAATGTTCCTTATTTTCTGAAAAAATATTATATGTTTGCAAGTCCTTCCAAAGATATTCCTCACACCAAACTTAAACATTTTTCTGAGAAATATAAAATGCCCGCCCAAAGATATGTTTGGAAAACTGATTATGTGGAAAAATATTTTTTTCTTATGGCCAATATAAAATATAGCGAAATCACCTTGTTAACCTATTTAGACAATTCAAATCTAAGGATGTCCCTGCCAAAAAAAAAAAAAGAGGCTAAGGATGCCATCCAGGAAATATATGATTTCTTAACAATTAAATTTAAAAATCACTAAAATGTTGCTACCAAGCAAATAAACACTCAATCAAACAAAGTTTAGCAGGAAACACATTTGATCGTTCTCAATCGGATGAGATATAACGATCAAATTGATAACTCATAAAAATGTTGCAACGTAAGGAGATTGGATGTTCTAATATAAGGTCTGATTTGGATCCATTATCATCAATAGTTAGCTACTCCTTCCATCTTAAATTATAGGTTATTTTGGTTTTATTAGATCATAGACTTTGTTATGCACTTAGATATACCCTATGTTTAGATGCATGATAATATCTATGCATCTAGAAAAATCAAAACGACCTATAATTTGGGACGGAGGAATTAGCTAATAGATGTGACTAAATATTAGGTAACTATATTAGCTGAATATATTTAATACTAGAGGCGAATCTAGCTGTGGGTCCAAGGGGCTCAAGACCCCTACCACCCCACAAATAAATGGAGCTCCCCTTCCATTTTCTAGGAGAAACATAAGAAGAAGGGGAAAGAAGGGTAGAGAGAGGAAGAACGGAAATGAGTTCCACTAGGGTCCATGATCGCCACTCTATAACGTTCTATCTTTCTTTCACTATTTAGGAGGGTATGGTTAAGTGAGAGGACAACTAATGGGATAAAAATTAGCTACTCCCTCCGTTTTAAATTTTAGTTCGTTTTGATTTTGCAATTTAGAACGGAGGAAGTAGCTGATATATTAGCTGGATTCGTTTGAATTTATACGAGCTAACTATCAGTTATATGGATCCAAATAGGCCCAACCTCGTTTGAATTTATACGGGATAACTATCAGTTATATGGCTTTATTTTAAGAAAATATATAATTATTTATTTAGTGATATGTGAAATGCCTATAAAATGTGAATTCATCATCTCAAGTTCATAGGTAATTACGTATGATGGTGCTCATGTGTGTGAGCATCACGTCTTCACCGTGTTTCTAAGAAAATGAAAACAAACACTTCACCCTCAAGAGGGATCACTAGGTCAAAGCCTATGATGAGTTGAATGAAACACGAATACACGATGAGATCTTGATACTCTTTTCCCCCTTCAAAACTTGCATTCCTTGTACACGAGCTAATAAACACAACAAATCCCTTTTTACAATAAAATTTCCCTTTTCACCCCACCGTATATAATACAAAGTTGACCTGGCCATGCGAGCCCACGGCCAGCATCTCTACCTCTCTTGGTGCCTTCAAACGCACCACGACGCCGGTTCGTTTCAAGCATACACCTTGCTGCAGACGTGCAGCGTCATGCCAATTCAGTTCAGCAGATTTCTTGTATCCTTAAGCAATCTGGATTTTCAAGATCACGTGTTGCAGAACGTTTTTCTGATTTTGGCATTGATTAATCTAGATTCATCATTGTACCCTTAAATTGTCAACTCTATCGATCACATCAAGGGCTTTTGTCCGGTCGATCTCAAAGTCGATCACAGGAAGCAGCCTCCTGATTGATAGCAACTCTTTCCTGTTGCCGCTGCTTGGTGAATGACTGTTACTTTTGCTTAACCTGCTTTGCTTGTTAAGCCTCGCCTTAGTGTCAAACTCCTGGCTTTTGCTTATACCAGGGATGAATTTTCTGTACTTGACATCCCTTAGCATATCTTGATCTTCTTGCGTCAGGAGAGGTGACGAATTGCTGCTAGTTTTGTTTGGTGACAATGTGATTGAGGCCCCCCTTTGCGTAGGAGACCGGACAGGAGACTTGATTGGAGACCTCTCACCATTAGCAGTTTTGGACTGACTGATAAGATGATGAAGCCACAGAACAAGCTCAAGGATATATGCTTCAGTCTTGTCCTTGTCAGCATGGTACAATGTCTCAATCCGGGTCAGGTCCATCTGCCCCGTGGGCTTGCAGTTCACATCTGACCTGCATGGTGCAAAAGATCATTATTTCAGTGTTCTAGCCATTTGCTTTTTCTGTTAAAATTGAACAAAGTCAGATACCAACCCAGCATTTGCCCATTCTCCAACCCAACCAAAACCATGGTGAGCCCTGGTATGGACAGATCATCATAAATTCAGTAACAGAAAGGGATGAGCAGAAGCCTGTAGCTGATTTTGCATGCTACAAAGGTAGTTTAGATTACTTGGTGGTGTTAGTTGCAATAGGGACAAGCCACCGCAAGGTCTTCTCCATTTCAGCCTTGATTTGAGAAACGGTAAGCTACACAAATCCAGTAAAAGCTTACATTAACTTTACAGTTACATGTAATAAACCTAGTATCATGCTGACTGCTAAAGCCCACTTTCATTTTCTAAGTCACGGGTGCCATCCCACATACAGCGTACCTCTTCCTTGACTCCAAACGAATGCAGCTTAGAACGGAGAGATGATTTTATGGTAGGTGGCAAACTCTGGTATAACGCATCCCTTGTGTTTGGAGGAATAGAACTTGATCGAGAAACCTGCCAAATGATCAACCCTTGTTAGACTACCAGGAAAGAAACAAAAAAAATTGAGTTTCTTAGCACAACAACAAATTCAAAGAAAGTTGAGTTTCTAAGGACAGCAACATTCAATCTGTGTGGGCATAAAACACCTAGTACTCCCTGAACTGTAACACTGCCAAATCCTCTATCCCCATAGAAAAGCTGCATTTTCTCAATGAAATATTGGGCAGTGATAGCTGATAGGTATGTGACATTGACAAAATTGCATCAGTAATGCATGAAAAAAGTTTTCGGATAAACAGATCAAATGACCTATTAAATTGTCTCTCCAAGCCACAGAAAAAATAATAAAACAAATGGAGTATATGAACTTACAAGAGTATCGATCTGACTGATGATATTGGCATAATGCAGTGCAAGGCCTGCTGGACCCAATCTATTACGACGTTTGGTAGGTTCCTGTGATTCTTCATTGTCTGCATAATGTAAGGGTGGCAAGCTTCAGTCAGTACTAAGTACAATAGTGGTGGAGAAAACCATCAGAGCATTCAGTGCAGAATCATAATATGTTTAAAGTTTAAATCATGAACATGGTTTTATTTTGTGGAAGGGCCTCTAGCCTAGTGGTTAGAGCAGGCCCAGGTTCAACTCCCCAAGGGAGCGAACTAAACGGGGCTGTATTAAAAAAGTTGCCTTGTCGGCTGTTCCGTGTTAGTAGAAAGTATGGCGCAACAAAGGACTTTACCAAAGCACAAAACACATCCCTGTATATTATTTAAGGAATAAGTGTTTAACAAGATGAATATTTCATATACTTGGTAACCAAGAAAATCAATGGGCACGGTTGCTCAAGAGGGAGCGAGTGTGACCATGCTAAATGCCAGTGGGTTAGCTGGATTTGTAAGAACCTGAAACTGATTTGCTTGTGACCACCAGTGGCCCAACGATTGCTAAAAGATCAGGCCACCCACTTGGCGGATATGCACGCATCGCGATTCACTTGGGCTTTCGCCCTCACTTTAGCCTAAAGGATATAAGCTAGTGTAACTCATTTAGACTAGCAGTGTCGTTCTAATGCCCAGCACCGTGCACCTAGATCATGGGAGAGCCACTTGCAAATGTGGCATGCAATGAGGGTGGATGCTCTTATATCTGTAGCACCATGCAGCCCAAAGACCACTAAAAGCCCAGCCCACCCACAGGGCGGATACACATGTGTGACAATTTCTTCAGCTTTCATCCTCACTTCGCCCTAAAATAAGTAACCTGGAGGTGCTATGTTTTAGGCTGATAAGACATATAATCTAGTGCAACTCATGTTTGACAGGCAAGGTGGTAGTAAACAGGTGGGGTGTTACATTGATTATAAAAAACAATTTTGAAGTAAACCTACAGTCCTAGTGCTTTTATTCTAGGGAGTAGGGGCACTACAGTGGAGAAGGTCAAACTGAAGTATGACTTATGACACATTAGTTGGGTGAGTTAATTATGTAGCTCAGACTTGCTTTCAGCAATAAAGCAATCAAGAAAATAAACTAGCCAAAAGCTCAACATGTGCAAAAGTTTCATATGATATAATCACTAAGCTTATTACCTGAACGCCCAAAGGCATTATGGATCTCCAAATGTAAGAAGTGCACAATGTCCACAAGTTTCCCCATGACCTAGGAGGAACGGATAATATGTTTTGAATTAGTAGAACAGGATTGCATGCTTTCCTAGAGCTAAGAGTTGCAGATATTATGGCAAACATTGACTATAGATGTGTAATAAATGAAAACAGATAGACACTAAAAATTTGACACAAATGAAAAAATCCAGCCTTCAATTCCGTGGTCCCTTTTTTTAACTAGCCAGATTGGCACGCATAGCGCGCCAAAAACCAAAAAGATTAACCTAAAGTAATAATGAAAAAATATTGTCTACTACTATGCTCAAAACAACATCATATTGATGTATTGAACCAAATCCAAAAGCTACAGTAAATCGGCATAGTAGCTCAGAATCTGAGAGCGCACCAATCCCAGGCATTATAGTATAGAGGCACAGATAACTTTTTTTGCTTAGGAATTCACTCACTTTTGGGTGTTAGTAGATATAGCTCACGGATTGGCTTACACTGATTATTGGTTTTGGTAGGGGCAAAAGATAAAATTAGAAATGAATAAATAATTCAATCATATTTTGAGTTTATGAAGTAAAAGCAGTGCAAAAAGTTGTAGGGCTACCACATGTGAACGTAGTGTACAAAGTTTAGTTATTGTTTTTATATATCGGAAATAATTAAATATATTTTATTCTTTCAAATAATGGAAAAAACATAATTTTTTTAGATCATGGGTCCCACCAACCAAGTGCACGGGTCCCACCTGAATAGTGCGTGGGTCCCACCTGAGTGTGCGTGGGTCCCACCTGAGTGTGCGTGGGTCCCACCTGAACAGCTCCCACATGGGTCCCACATGAGCAGTACGTGGGCCCACATGGGGTCACGATTCACGAGAGGGCTCTAAAGCCAGGCACTTTAGTATATTACATATACTAGTATTCAGGGTTGCATAATCAGCAAATATCTAAAGGTGTGTAAAGGAGGTGCAGCACCATGGTAAGGAGCCTAGGAGGACACGTGCAACATGGAAGAGGGATGCTATGAGGTAATTTTTTTCTCATATGTCACGGCCTAGGTTTATCCAGGAATCCGGAAGGAAGAGGAAGCCGGCAGTGTGAGAGAGAGGAGGTGGCGGCAAAGGCATGGAGAAGACAGTGGCGGCAAAGAGATATGAGATCAGATTGGATTCCTTCGTTCAAGGATGGACCTAATATTGGATCTTAACAGATCGGATCCTATTTTTACAATATGGAAGGTTTTACAAGACTCCACGGGCAAGTAGCCAGGTAAGGGACACTGCTGCAGTTCACATGCGCTACACAGTACTGGGTCACTGGGCCAGCAGCAAGTCCTTGGGCAGGTATAGGGCCATGCCATTGTTGTTTTCTTTGTTTCATATTATCACATGAACGAAATGCATAAAACTATAGAAAGCACTGATTGCTTATAACTACTCACAAGGCTTGAGTAGAGGGAGAGAATAAAAACTTCTACAGACAAGTGGCTCCTGTGGATACTCTTGGTGGCCTTTTCTAAAATTTTTGGTGGGTTCAATTTAAGTTTTAGTATAGAGTATCTATTATTAATGTCATCAACTATATATCAACTAAAATCTTAAGACTACATTGTTAAACAAAGCTACATAATCATGCGAGCATATTGACCAGTTAAAATAAAGCTACATACCAACCTCTTCCAAATTTTTAGACCATAGAGACTTTTTCCTCAAACTTTTAACATGCTTCCGTTGGCTTTTCACTTCCTGCTTTAATATATGCAAGTTATCACCTGCAAATTAACAGAACCACATTCTGCATCATACCGAATGACAACAATAAAACAGAGAAAAAATTTCTACTCATGAAAAAGTTAACAAGCTGAACCATTAAAATCTGTTTTTAACACGCAATACCAAAAGAAAAGGAGAAAAGAGGCTTGACGTTACAACTAAGATCCATTAAAAATGAATAAAATAGAATAAACTGCATCAGTAGCATAGAAAAGGCTTAAATGGCTAAATATTAAGCGACCCAGATAGCAGCAGTAATTGTACACTTCTGTTTAGCATAAGAGAACTTAATTGTACAGGCAGTAAAATTAATATGGGAATAGGTACTGGAAATTGGAAAGGAAAAAAAATTCTCCCCTAGGGGCTGTTCTAATTCATAACTCATGTCCATGTTAACAAGAAGCAAATACAAATCCAGCTGTGCCACTGACTAAGTGTACTTTAAATCTACATCATATCATTAAACCTTAAGCACAACCTTCTATATTGGAATTTCATTCAGGTCGACTTAAGCAGAACATAATTTGACTATATTCCTTCCTCAAAAGAACAGTTAAAACAAGTGCAAGATGCAAGGGGGAAAAATGGCTGCTTCGGATTTATCAGGTGCAGTAGATATAGTCAGATCAATCATCTTGCCTTGGATATATTGGTCAAAAACTCAAAATGCACTAGCTGCTGCTCACCTAGCAGCAATTATACAGAAAGTTTTTTTTAGTGGAATTATACAGAAAGTTGACAGTGATATATGACAACAGAAGAGACCTGGACCCTATTTATGTATGCATAGAACTGTCAAAGTCAAACTGACAACTTTTATAATATCTTGTCTTGTACAAAATTGGTCACGAGAAGACATAATTCAATCTAAAGCTTTTTTTCCAAATGACCTCAATTTTGTTTTTTTTTCAAGCTACATTTTTTTTTCCAATGATAAAAACAAATAACCATGAGCAGCACCAACCAAAAGATACATAAAGTTGTTCTTTCAACCAAACCAGAGGAGCTCAACAGATGCAATTCTTACAGATGATTCCATTATATAATCATGCAGAATGGACTGACTCACTGACCTCTTTGTACAACACTCGAACCATCTTCTTCTTGATGTTTTCGCTGATAATCTTGTTCAAATCTATCCAAGGCATGCATTTCGTGATATAATTCCTAAAAGATGGGGGAAAACAATAAAGACTACATTAAACAATCCTCATCACAGGGCATTGCTTCCAAGGCATAGAAATATTACTTACAGCTGTAAACTGAACACAAATCACCAATTGCTGCATTACTGATTCTGCCTCTTCTTTCAAGTGATGTTGAGGAGTCCGTTCTGATGCCAGCCTGAAAGAGTTTGATGCATAAAGGCACTGAGTTAATTATCAATACCCCAAGATTGTTGCCTCTACCAAAGGCTGGGGCCAAAATGAACTTTACTTGTCAAAGTAGCGGTCCAAGTTGTGCCACTGAGGATCCTTGCAACGATTTCCAAAGCGAACAACTTCTGTAGAGAACACTTTCAACTCTTCCCTATTGGACCAAACAAAACTTAAGTAACTGCAGGTATAAAAACAAGTTGAAGTACAAGTTTACAACATAACCTGGTTGAAGTTACTAAAATAAAATAAAGGAATAAGCCCATTTTTCACCCCTCATCTCTTCCATTTTCCTAATTCTAACCCTCAACTATTGTGCCGTCTAAATTTAGCACCTCAACTATCAATCCCATTCAACTTTGACCCCTCCGCACATCTGAAGCTGTTTTGCATGACTGTGACATGGTGGTGGGTTTTCCATATCCATCTTGTCACATACTCCCTCTGTCCCATGAAAACTGCAATTCTAGCATTTAAAAAAAAATCCCACAAAGAGTGAAATTCTAGAAATTGGACCACAAGTAGGGCCTACTTAATTACCTTGCGTGCTAATCAAGTGGCCAAAACAGATTTGCCAGCCTTAATTACCTTGCATGCCGTGATTTAAGCCAGCAAAAAAGGAATGTAGCACGTCTAAATAGGTGAAGTCGGCTAATTTATAAGGGTACCAATGTCATTTGACAACAGAACTAATCTGCTTGGGAAAAAAATTACAATTGCATTCATCATGGGGGCAGAGGGAGTATGCCACTTCAGCTGTTGACGTGGACTTGACTTAAAAGCCAAACCCCACCTTGGTCTGGGCCCGACCTTTTTTTTTTCTTCGGCACCAAAGATGGATTATGGAAGGCCAGTCCACTCGTCGCTCGCAATCTTGCCCCAAGAGTTGGGACTTAAAATTAGATCAACACAAGCATTGACGGGCCAAAAAATGGACTTATTCCTAAAATAAATAAATCTTGCGGACAACTGTTGTAGTTTATAAAAGCAGCAAAGATTGAACACTAACCTTTTGTCAGCAGCAGCAATCTTGAGTAATTCATCCATATCTTTGGATATAAGATTCTGAACACCTTCTGAGTGAAGCACAGTTTCTTTTAAATGCTTTATGCTATCTTTTGAAAGGGCACGCATCAAATTGCAACCTTTGACTATGGTATTGGCAACCTCAAATGCTAAAATAGATATTTTGTTTCCCTTTGTTGTAGTGCTCGATCCAAAACCACTTATATTCAAATTTGTCATGCTACTGCCAAGTGTGTCTAGCACATCCACTGCTTTCCCAAGGCCAGCAGTACTAGCTCTACCTAGAATTGAGCTTACTTCTGACACCTGTTTCAATATGGCAAGAAAACATGAAACATGATACAGGAGCAGGCGGTCTTTCTCACCAAGCGACATTTTTTGAACATTTGAAGGACAAAAGTCATGAATAAACAGTGAAAGGCAAAGATTTCTATTTAGGAATGATACAAGTTCAAAAGGATTTAAATGTTTCCTACAATGCACTTGGAAAATAGTAAGCCATAAAACTATGGCAGTGTGGCGATAAGTAGCAAAATGCTAAGCATGGAGATCAACACATCATAACTGCATTGGATTTGAAAGATGTGCGATCAGCCACTCAAAAGCATGCAGCAATTCCCACCCTATGCAAATATAAAGGGGATAAACTTTGAGGGCCACTGGGTTGCTAAAGTAGACTTCCACGGAAAATAGGATCAACAGATAACAGCAAATGCTTTTGTCACCAAGCGTTTCAAGAAAACTTGTTAAATTTTGTGCAAGGATGCTAGGAGATCATCCACTGATTCAAGATATCCTAATTCCTGAAAGGCTAATGCTACAGGAAAAAGAATTGTAAAATTCCCCATGTTCATAGTGCACTAATCCAGTGACATGAGCGAAAAATTCAGTTCTTGCGTAGATGACCACAAATGATTGATTCAGCTATATTGGCATATTGCACCAAAGTTCACCGCAGAGTAAGAAGTACTGAAAACTTGCCTTAGCCGTAACCCCTATCCCTGACTTCTGTGATGGTAATCGCGCCAGCTGTGGCACCCCATCCCATGGTGGTAAGGAGGCATCAGCAGAACCTCCAGGCACTGCAGTTTGCGACACCGATACAGGCAGCTGCTGCTGCTGATGTTGCTCTTCTTGCATCCTCTTGGCAGCGGCCTCCCCCACCACAGCCTTCTTCTCCTCCTTCACCACCAGACGGTCATGGTGGTCAACCACCCTGCCGGGGCCGAGAGTGGTATCGCTGGGCGACTTGTCCACCGCCGAGCCCTTGGAGCAAAGGCCCCCCATTTCCTTCGCCCCTCCTCAACCAAACCCTAATCCTCCAGTGCCAACCGGCGGCTCTCACCTCCCAGGCACCCACACACTCCTGATCCCCACACAGCCTTCTCCCATCCCCATCAAACCGATCCGCATGAACACGAACCAGCTCGGAACGAAGGTCCCGACCGCGGTAGGATCCTGCCGGCTCCAACCGGCGAGCTGCGCACCTGCAGACGCCACGGGAACAGCGCCAAGTCAGCAGTAACGCGCGAAATTTCCGCGCAAAAGCAGAGATTTTTCTCCACAGAAACGCATTTTTACCGGAAATTGGCGCGAGAGGACGCACCTGCGGCGGGTGGATCGGCGACGCGGGAGGAAATCGGGCGCGGAGCCCCTGCTTTCTCGCGAGGAATTGGCGGATTTGGGGGAGGATAGAGACGACGCGATGGGCAGGGTGGGTGAGCTTTGCAGCTTCTTGCCCTCCTTTGGAGGAGTAGAACGGGGAGCAGCCGAGCGGAGCGTCCACTCCACCAGCGGAGCTGCGGCAAGGGAGGGTCCAGTCCACTGCACGGCAGGCTCCGCTCCTCGATGGCCAACGGCCGCTGCTACTGCCACCCGCAGGAGGAGGCGCACGCACAGCAACGGCCGCTCATAACGCGGTGTCGCAGCGGCCGTGTCGCCGTCCGTGTGACGCAGTTATTAAGAAAGAGGTTAGCAACTGTAGTATTCATGCCATCTTATTTATTGTCCGCGCTTCACCTGATATTTTCAGTGCATTTGCTTCGGATGCAATTGGATTCAGCAAACATTTCCTTTTTCATGGAGTTGAAGCAGATGATTTTCTCCCTCTGTGAAACTTTGACTGAAGATGGATATACCTTAAAACAGTCAAAGCTATAGCTCGTCGTATTGATTAACGCCTACTATGTTATTTTAACACTGATTTGCTATGATATACTCCCGTGAGCATGTGCAGCGGTGACTTGGATCGTCCAATTGGTTTCTTTGACTAGCACTAAACCTGTGTCTTAAAATATAGCTGCTGTCATGGCATAAGATATATGCGAGCATCAAGTATCAGTGCTACGTAATCGTATGACTTCCAAAATCCGTCTCTATTTTTACGAATCATCAACATCACAATGAGTATCTTATAGTATCCAGAACAGTTGAACAGCTACTTGCATGGGTTGTTGGAGGTTAACCCACTGCAATGAACCAACGCATTTCTCAATTATCAAGAAAAGCGTGTATGAACACTTGCATGAGAGTAGCAGGTTGGAGTGTTGGGGCAAGCAAAAACCTGAACCAGGATGGACTTGCAGCAGAACAAGAGAACAAAGACTCGGTATATTTGTCATTTGCGGATCATGTGGCCAGACAGAGAGTAGGATGCTAATCTACGGCTTAGCCGAAACCAGGCAAGATTTTAATGCAAGCTATCGATCTACGGTTCCTAGTCAACTTGAACACCAACTTTTCTGCTGTCGTTTTCTTGTACCAGGTCAACTTTCACACAGCATCCTTTAATTTGTCCTTGTAGGGGGGAAAAATAAAAGTAGGTGAAAGGAGCCCGATTGTTTCTATCTGGTTATCCGTTACACTGATTAACAGCGATGGAATGCACTTCTGCAAATTACATATATTTACTTCTCTGTCAAGTGCTGAACTTGTAGCTCAGTTTGGTTGTTGGCATACAGCCTATAAACTTATACAGGCACTGCCAGTAGAAGTTTCCTTGTAACGCCGACATGTTACTTTCCTGATTTACCACTTGTGTATGCATGAATTTCACAGAAAACAAGTTCAATTCTGGTAGGAATAGGAATGCTTTTCCCTGTGTTTTAAATGGGGTATGAGCGGATGCAAGACTACTTGTTCGCCGAATCACCTGTTACACACTGAAACTTTCTTTGTAGCGCGAGATATTGAGATCTCAGAGTGCACTACTTTCTGGAGAGAAGAAAAAACAGGACAAAAAGATTCACCTTTTGAATTGAACGGATAGAACTAAAGTGATCTGAACACACGCATGGTCAGTGATTCCAAGCTTTAGATTGAAGCCTTCCGTTTGTCCCTGCTTGTGAGAGCGATGGATTTTGACGAGTCTGAGCAGCAAAGTCCCAAAATGTAGCTGTCTTTCTGCCGAAGTGCCAATGACATCACAGACTCTCAGTTCGGTGAAAAGTAGAGTTCACTGCAGCTGCTTGGACGCGACACAACTTGTATTTCCAAACGAGGTCCCACATGACATGGATGCGATTGCAGCACAAAAACAAGCTATTCTTCCTGTGTGCATACCGTACCCTATGTTGCAATTGCAACACGAATTTACTACTCGAACTCGGATGGACGGATCGTCCTTACCTACCACAGGGTAATGAAGCTTTTGTAACCTCAGTGGTAAAGATAAAAACAAAACACCTTCTTTGTCGTGACAGAGATAGCATGCAAGAGTTTTCCCGGTGAAGTATGTATCGGCACAAGGGTGTTCCCCGGATAGAGCTACCTCCTCCTCCCGTCCGTGTCGAATCGAAATGACGAGAACGACGACGACGACAACCTAGCCTTCCAATCCTAAATAAATTAAGGTAAATTAGAGTTGAAATCCAACAAGAATCACAAATCAGGATTTGGGCACACAAATAGTTATTTTCCAAGCACTCTTATCCAGGATTAAATCTTTGTGTATATTACATCCCTTCAAATCTCCTTTTATTGCCTCTTACTATGTCAAATTTGATCTTCCTCTACCTCTCTTCACATTATTGTCACGCCTTAGTATTCCACTACGCACCGGTACCTCCGGAGATCTTCGTTGGACATATCCAAACCATCTCAGCCGGTGTTGAATAAGCTTTTCTTCAATTGGAACTACCCCTAACCTATCATGTATATCCTCGTTCCGGACTCAATCCCTTCTCGTATGACCACAAATCTAACGCAACATACGAATTTCCGCAACAATTATCTGCTGGATATGTCATCTTTTTGTAGGCTAACATTCTGCACCATGCAGTATTGCATGTCTAATCACCATCCTATAAAACTTGTCTTTTAGTTAGGTCGAACGGAAATGAACAAAGAGGAAACGATCAAATCAACGGCAGACTCCCAGGACAATATTCCTTCCTTGGACCTTTGATCGCAACCGGCTGCTAAAGCCGCGACACATCTCCTCGCGAGAACAGCCAGCCAGCCAAACCCCTTTGAACCGGTCCTCGCGCTGAGCCCTTTGAACCGGTCCGGCATCGGCGCAGCGCTTGGCATCATCAGCGGCTGCTGCAACGGCGACGGCGTACAAATACTAGGTCAAAAGCCAGCACGGCAGGCACGCGGCCCATGGCATCGCATTATTGCTGTGTCCTGTGGGCGCGCCGCAGACCGAGTCCAAAGGGCAAGCAGAGAGAGACCGATTGGTTTGGTTGGGCTCGCGGTCGTGGCGTCCTCCTGCCGCGCGCGCGATCTTGACGGGCTCGGTGGCGAGGGATGGCGTGCGGTGCGGCCTACTCGGCGGCGACTCCACGTGAGGCGTGGGGTGCCCGGCCGGCCTCCCCCGTGCAAGCCGGACCACTCGCTCGCCGCCAGCCTACAGGTTGACTTGGCCGCGGCCTGCACCTGCAGGCCGTGCAGCGACTTCAGACCACGCGGGAGATCGCCCACGTACGTATTACGTATACGCTGTAGCACGGTAGTGGTACAGTACAAACACAGGGGGCAATGGCGGCACGGACCGTGCAATGGAATCTCGATCGGACGGCCACGATCGCCGATGGTCGAATCTCGACCGGACGGACCCGAAGGCGAGACGACGCTTCTTCTCCGGCTGGAGTCCCCCGCTCCATGCCAAGCAATTCTTTCTCCGGTTATCGAGTCGCCAACTACTCAACGCAGCCGGGGGAAATTCGTTGTCCGGCCGGACCGCCGCGCCGGATGGGGCACGCCATTCGTTTTCCATGCATGGACGTACTTGGAAGTTGGGGCTTGGAATTCCAGCGACCGGCAAACTAAAAATTTGGTTCGTGGAGACCATAGCGAGCGCCTCGTCGACATGGCGTTCCTTTCATCGAAAGGGACGGTCAGAGGACCAAATGCTTCATCCCGCAGAATAGGGCTTTGGAATGTTGTGAGATGATGGCACGCACATTATAATAAAAACGCATAGTACGGTTGCCAAGTAGAGCTACGAACTGCGTACTCGCTTATACGCATTCACTTGAGTAGGTAGGTTGATCACCAGCCACAATTTCTGGGTTCAAGCACTGAACCCGCAACGTACGAGACATGTTCAGTGGTTCAGGCCACACGGCAGCATGATTTGCAATGGCTAAGGTAGCACCACACCACAGCGCATAAAAATCTGGGCCGTCATAAGTAAACCAGAGAAATGAGATTGTGCTGCAACACCACAGATAAAGCACAAAGTTCGGCAGATGTGAATTGTGAAGCCACCCCAAATAAAGTACTACCAAGTACTGTTACGAAAGCAGTTCGATCACATTTACAGGCAGAGTTGAATACCAACTATACATTGCACGCTAGCACTAGCTAAAACCCTAAATTTGCAAGTAATCTTTACACATTTACAAGGTCGTCAGTTAAAAGATCCTATATGTTCTGCAATCGAGATGTGTTGATGGACCACGTGAATTCAGGTCGTGGGCAGAAACTGAGGGCAGTATGGCACGTAAGGTGTTAACAAACCCTAAGTTGAGAGGAAGGAAGACATTGTCCTCCTGAAATCAAAGGACTTCAGAGCTGATTCTGGCAAACGGCTGCTTCCAGGTACCCACAAACCACCACTCTGGGGAAGCATAATCTGCTTGTTTACACTCTTATCACCATCAATCGTCTCTGCTGTTGAAGATTCCTTCTTTTTCTTCACAAATTCAAAGAACTCCGCAACTTGCCGAGCGTATCTTCAATGAAAATGTTGAAACGTCAAGGATTATTAATGATTTTAAAAGCACATGGAGTTTTAAGACAAAAAAATGCATATAATTTTAATATGGAAAATAAAAATCAAGACAGAGCAGCCAAGTGTCATCACCGTAATAAGGGTCTGTTTGGTAGAGCTCCATTTGATTCTGATTCTGATTCTGATTCTCTATGGGAGCTGATTCTTTGAGAGAAGTGATTCTGTAGCTGAAAGTGATTCTCTTTGATTCTCTAGCATAAACTCTTAAAATCAGGATGGAGAATCACTTCACAGAATCAGGAGAATCTACTTTTTTTTTCAGCTCCCAGCCTCTTAGTTCATTTCAGAGAATCACTTCACAGAATCAGCAGAGAATCACTTCTCTTTGAAAAACTGTTTGGCAGAGCTCCTACTGGATTCAGCAGAGAATCAGCTCTGGGAGCTTTGGCAAACGCAAGGCCCCATTTGTTTTAGCTAGGAATTTTGAAAAGCAGCCTACAAGGCCCCTCCCCATTTGTTTTAGCTAGGAATTTTGAAAAGCAGCCTACAGATCCTAGATTTTGGAAAGCTGAGGGCCAAAAGCTGATGGCTGTTTAGCAACAAGATTCTAGTGTACGGCCTCGTTCTCTCTTTTCTCACTCACATGTAGGCACAATGGCATAGTGGGTAAATATGTGTGCCATAATATAGCAAAAGCCCTTTCAAAAAAAACACTAGCTAAAGCTGGTGGAGTGGATTGCTAAGCTGGATCGTGGAATTCTGGGGTAAAACTGGTTTGTTTCAGCTCGGGTCATAAAAGTTAGAATCCACAATCTCCAGCTGAAACAAATTGGACCTAAACTTACAAGAAAGCTGACTCCAACATGAGCTTATTCTATGACAGGATTGGTCTAAAAATGGGTACAGAATTAATTTATGGAGCAAACTGTATGTACACTTGTACGGCAGCATTTCAAAGAATTTCAGATTATGTATGAAGAGAGTCAATATACGTTTATTCATTCATTGTCTAAAGGAACCACACCTACTCTTCAATCAATTAGTTGTTAGTAAACTTTAGTGGGCTGGATGTCAAGAACTACCAAGTTAGGGCCACACAAGATGGTCAAGGAATCAGAGCCACAAAATAAACTATGTTTTATAATAATGTCATAGAAATTACAGAAAGTCTCTTATGGAAACATGAAGGTCAAACCTCAACCCAAAGATATCCAAAACAATGGGCTTATAGTTTGCACACTGAGCCTTCCATTAAAACATTATACTAGCACATCACTGCTCATTTGCGTTACTTGTATAAGCTCGTTCAATTCAGAATACACCAATTTCAATCTATTCAGAATACACCAATTTCAACCAAGACTATGTTACACATGGTTCGTAATTTCCAAATTGATTAGAAACCACTAGTTACAAAAAAAAACAAGTTAGTGGTTCTAGAAAAAGAACAAATTACGTAAGTTTCAAATTCGCGTGCCTTAAACGAACTTTTATCTACAAGGATTGGTGAACACTGCCGGAAAATTAATAAAACATGGATAATTATGAAGTATGAAACTTACTGTCTTTTGGCTTCAATATCCTTGTTAAAATCAATGTCATGCTCACAATCCAAGACCAGAGCAGGAACCTAATTGAGAAATAGCATCATCCATGTAACCAAATAACTCCTTATTAGGGCCTTACAGAACATGTAAAAGATAGGAGAAAGTTACCTTCTGGATACTAGAATGCATGTGATCTCCTTCCAAGTAGAATACCCGATCCCGTATATCCGCAGGCAGGGAACCCTCCAAATGAACTGGAAGCTGACTGACTGACAAAACACCAGAAGCTCCTCCCTTGGAAGGAAGCAGCCAGCTCTCATGTTTCTCATGCAAACCTCGAAGGTAATCAAGAGTAACACCACCTTCCTCTGATCTTTTCCGCACCATCATTCTTTTGTGGCAAGTGTCAGGACTAGCTCTTAGATAAATAAAACCATCAGGGATAAGACCTGGGAGTGATGACACAACAGGGTCAAACCAGGAGTCATAGATGCTGATCTCCATCTCATTCATCCAGTTTGCTTCATGGACAGCACGAACAAAAACCTGGAAACATCAACAAAACCCGTTCCTTAAATAAGACCAGATAGATAAAATAAAACAAGGTGAAATGCAAATTGCATCAAAGCTTTGGACTCATCATCAAGATAAATTTTTTCAGCGAAGATAGACCTACCATTCGATCACTGAAAACACTTCTTTCCATCAGTCGGAGAGGTTTCATTCCACATGCAGATTCCTTCTCTTGCATGACCCGCGTCACAAATACGTAATTCTGGAAGGTGTATGCATACCTCTCTGGCTCAGCATAGAAAGCATCAAGTATATTGAAGTGTTCAGGGCCAACATCCTGCCACTTTGCAATAGGTTCAGGTACTATTTCTACAAGGTCACGTAGTTCAATAGTTTCATTGGCTATTCTTTGAAGAAAGGTAGTTTTTCCAACACTGATATTCCCTTCAACACAAAAGGTCAGCCTCCTATTTTTAGGAAGCTTAGATGTATCAGTGCCTTTCAGCTCTTCATCAACACTCTCTTTAATGAACAAGGTTATACTCTCAGCATGGTTCTTGTGGATGATGCCAACTGAATTTTGCAAGAACTCAACCATCTTCTCGTTAGACTTGCCAAAGAACTGGAAATACTCACAAAATGTTAGCACTTCGCACAAATTACATTTAACTTAGATTAAATGAACATCATTCAGTAGAAAAATTACTAGAATAGCTGCATGGCAGACTTAGATTAAATGAACATCATTCAATAGAAAAATTTACCAGAACAGTCACACTGCAGGGTTGCCAAAATAAAGTAAGAGCAAAAAGTAGGTCACAGTCAACCATAAAAGTTTTTTTTTTGCTGTTTTCTTGTAGGAACTTTACTAAGACGACTATTCAGATTTGAATCCTGCACAAATGACAAAATACAGTTCTAACCTTGCGCCATAACAATCCGTAATGTTTTGACAGGCCACGCATAAGGAGATCATGAAATTTGAATATTCAGATTTTTTTTTCTCTCCTGATCATTTGTCAGGTTGGGTCGGGTTCGGAAAAAAAGGTTGGAACTTGGAAGCAAACTAACAACATTTACATTATGTCAATCTGAGGATGGTGGCCTCACAAATGATAATCTGAGCCACTTGAAATCAGTTTATCCCTAGTGATGTCTGCTGGTGTTAAAGTCTAGTTTTGAAGCTAAATGCAAATTGAGATATAATCTAGCTGTGATATGAACTATTGCAAACGAGTGCAACAACTCACGCGCCTGCCATTGATTTTTCATAATACAGCCGTCAGCTATTAAATGAACCCATCAATTGCTATTAACAAATACGAGAAATCTGCATGTGCTACAAGCCTACAAACAACAACATACTCCGTAGAAGATAACCCATGATATCTCAAACACACACCTTATCCCTGTAGAGCTGCTTGAGCTGCGCGACGCCATCGAATCCCTTGTCGACGAGCTTCCTCAGGTTCCGCGGCCCGACCCCGGGAATGGCAAGCAGCTCCCCACTTTCCCCCAGCGCATCACTCCGACCTCGCTGCCTCCTCTCCGGCACCGCGCGACCCCCGCCACCCTTCTCCTTCTCCTCCTCCGCATCGCCCCCGCGCCTCGCCGCCTCGGCCGAGCAGAGTCCCCTCCTCCCGCCGCCACAGCGCAGCCACGGCGGGGAGCGGATGCGGCTAGGATTCGCGACTGGACGCGAGGTTGCGAACGGGCTGCCGGCCAGGCACAGCGCAGGCATGCGTGGGGAGGAGAGCAGCAGTGGGGCCGCGGCGGCGGCGTAGAGGACGGAGGCGGCGCGGGGGAGGAGCTTGTGCATCGCTGGCTGCGGTGACGGCAGGGAAGGGTCTCAACAATGGCGGTTCGGCCGCGATTAAGGCCGCCGACCCGCGCGGGTGCGGCGGGGCGGCTTCGAGTGGCGCGGGTTTAGGGTTTTGGGGATGTCACATCCATCCCGCCATGAATTATTGTTGCTGACTTGTCGGGAAGCCCGGAGGGAGGAGGGCACGAGGCGGTCGCTGTCTCGCCGCCCTGCTGGCTTCGGCCCTGCACCCGGCTCATTGTGGACCGGATCGATGAGGAGGAGGGCGGCAGTTGTAGCGGTGGGCCGGTGGTGCTATGGGCCGCCACGGTACGTTTGGGCGAGGCCTCTTCGCTGGAGCATGTGGGCTGTAAAATGTGAGAACAGTTGGCACAAATGTGTGTCTGAGTGGGCCGGTGGTTCTATGGGCCGCGCTCGTTACGTTTGGGCGAGGCCTTTTCGCTCGAGCGTGGAATGGCGGGAGAAACTTGAAGAATGGTTCTTTTCCTCTCAATTTCTCATGATATGGAAGGACTTCAAGAGTTCAAGATATAAGGAAGAACATGAAGAATAGAAGCAGCTTACCTGCGAGACAATAAATCTACGGCGGCAGTGTATCTGCGTAAGCCTAGTAAACTGTAAATCTATCGTAGCTGCCCTGCGCATCAACGTCAGTCTGAATATGAACCCTGACGTCTAATCAAGTTGGGACTGGTGCTTCCCAGTTCCCAGTAGCCAAGGTTGCATGCAGAGAGTAGGATTCTGAAGTGTAAACTCTGAAACCGCTACGTTCTCCACCTTTCCCAATCTGATTCTGACAGCATGGACTGGGAGTCTAGGACCGCGAAACGGGGATAAGAATGGCTTCACGATATACAAAAGTGCAGCAGGATTGAAAGGATTGAATTCCTGAAATCTCCAGCTGTTTCAAGCGGTGGCCTCGCTGAAAGGGTCAGTCCGGTTAGGCGAGCGCGCTGACCATTAGCGCAAGTCACCCGTCCGCACTTCCCAGTCGCGCGCACGTAAGGATTCGGAAACCCACACGGCTAGCTCGGCGGATAAAAATAACAGACATTTTCAAGCGTACCTGCGCACGTTATCTGTTCTTGGGAGAGTCTTAACAAACTCGTCAGTGACTCGACGGATGGCAGCGCGAAAGCCATGGCCGAACCGTAACATATTCGACGATGCGTATATGCGACGAAAGCAACGTCAGTGTAGCAGTTGAGCAGGTCAAACGGCTGCAAACGGGAGATTCTTGTCCAGTTTGATTTCTTTATGCAGGTCAATTGTTGCCTAATTCGAGTATTTTAGAGGAGTCAGCCAGGACTTGTTCTGAATGCAGAGTTGAGTGGGGTCATTATTTATACCCAAGTTCATTGATGGAACAGAAACAGGTGAAACTTAGAAAATTTGTAGATATGGCTTGGCTGGTTTTTATATATATGAGAGTAAACTACTCATGGCCTCATGCTGATTTCAGCGGCAAAGGGAATCAGACGGGGTTGGCCCAATGGCACGTGTGAATGTATATGTCATGCAAAAGGTTTTGGTCTTCCGAGGCGCCTATTGGTGAGATCATTGCAAAGAATGGAGTCGGAGAAGAGTGTTGGCAACAGCTGAAGTGGTTATGGGCTACAACTAAGAAAATTTCCTGACACCAGAAGTAGTTCACCAAACCGTACTGCACATTATTGATTTTCTTTTAGGAATGTGTATGAACAGTTCCATTCGTAGATGAGAAATAAATGTGAGAATATCTTCAGCTGTGGAATAAATGTCTGCAATGCATTTGCCTCGATGAAATCAATAGCTTACTTTATCTCTTTTCTATAGACGTACAGGAGTAGTATACAATTAGTTAGGTAGAGATGAACTGTCACCCGCCCTGCATACGTAGTGGCTGCTCTCTACCTGCAGGATTCCAGTTATCTGTTCGAGCCAACGATACAAACAAACGCCATCAGCGTCATGCCAGTAAGATGGGCAGAAGACGCCCTTCTAGCAGAGGAAACTAATATCGGCAGTGCATTTCTGGTTCAGCAAAGATTCCTGACCCATGCTAGACATTTGTTTTCATATTCAGTAGGAAGAGCATCAGAAATACACAACATTATCTTTGCCAAACCATACGAACTGTGCTGTACGATTCAGTAAAAATATATTTCCCAACTTCTCCTGAACCTAAACAACCGCGAATCATCGACAGAGATAGAGCTTAATTAATTCACAAAGAATCAAATATAATGCCGCAAGTTGTGATGGCGCAATCAGGTAGGTTTAGGCGGGAGGCGAAAATGCGCATGTATAAACAAAGAAAAGATTGGCAAGAACCACCACGGTTCGGTAGGCCTTAACATCCTCCGGTGCTCACATGATCACAAACTGTAGCGTCTCCATGTGCACGCAGGCAAGCAACAAAGACACATGGTGTGGTTGCGACTTGCCATTCTCTTATGTCATATACGTATGCGTCTGTTGCTGATAAATGTGATGTATGCTGTTCAATAGTACAGTATGAAAGTGTTGTTCTCTGGTATCATCCCAACAACTGTAGCGCCATGCCCAGTAGGCGTAAGGTAGCCGGGTAGGTCCGTAGGTGTGTCTTAGGTGCGCTATAGCAGCACAGTGAACTATGCTTCAAGCTTAAGGTTCAATACATGGGTATATACCTAACCATTCGGTCAGTAATTTATCTGGTAACAAGGAAATGCATGCTCGTGTGTTGTTTGTTTCTAACTTCAGTAACTAATAAACAATGGCAACGTCAAGATGAAAAAGTCCAAGATTCTGCTACCTTCCAGGTTCCAGCTATGAACTGATCAAATACTAGGAGTGTGTATTGTATTACACTGTCACTATTACCGCCTCCCGTTCACTACCGTTTTCTATTACAGCATGAAACGCTGTTTCCTACCAACTTGAGTTGAACGCGTAAACAACTTTACTGACCGGAATCAGGTCACTAGCAGGTCCAAATTGTCAGCTGACAACATTGCTTGCTTAACATGGCTAAGAGAAAACGTATTCAACGGGGACCAGAATCCGCTCTCCACGGTAAGTTGAACGAGTTCACTCGTTGGTTCTTGCAGATCAGACAACGACACTCCTATCAGAGATGCTGATGTCTTGGAGAAGTAGGTAGCGATCATTGGCGCACTGCACGTAGAGTTCAGACTTCAGGCTTCACAGACCCAGCTCGAGCACTTGGCCACTGACAGAGAGCATAGAGCGAGTCAGCTTGGTTCAGTCCTTTTAGGAAGCCAGCTTGCCGAGCAACAATGCCATCCGAGTACCTAGTACAGTAGCATCTCTCATGCGAATCGGCAATTTTCGGAAGCGGCAAAACACCGTAGCCGCTCGTGCTCACCAGGATTAAAACCTGGTAAGAGCTACGAGCACTGATATCTGAACCGGCAGAGAGATCCTCCCATGGTCCGATTGCACGAAATGAAAACGGTCGGCAGTGGGCACCAGGGAATCAGGGCCTGTTTAGTTCCTAATTTGGGAGTGTTAAAGTTGGGATTTTGTCATAAATACGCAACTATAGCATTTCGTTTGTATTTGTGAATTATTGTCCAAACATTGACTAATTAGACTTAAAAGATTCGTCTCGCAAAGTACAACAAAACTGTGCAATTAGTTTTTGATTTCGTCTACATTTAGTACTCCATGCATGTATCGCAAGTTTAATGTGATGGGTAATCTTCTTTTTCATAGTGCCAAAGTTGGGAATTTGGAGTAACTAAGGGCCTGTTTGTTTTCCACCCTCCTAAAGTTTTAGCTCCTAAAATATTTTAGGCAGTTTTTAGGCACCTCCTAAAAGTATGTTTGGTTCCACCTCCTAAAAGTGACTAAAGGCAATGAATGAGTGGTAAAATGACCAAGATGCACCTCTCCCCCACCAACCCGCTACCCCTATTCCCCTCCACGGTGTTCCCCGAGCTGAGCAGAGCCCGTCCGTCGGCCAAATCCCCGGCCTCCGCTCCACCATCTTCAAATCGCCGCCTCCTACGGCTTCCTAACCCCCTCCTCTTCCTCCTCGACCACTCCTTATCCACCGCGGTAGCTCCTGGCACCGGGGATGTTAGATCCCGCGGCCGCCATTGCCGCCGGCCCAAGCTCGGGCGACCTCAGTATGCGATGCGATGTGCGGTTGACTTGGCGCAGTCTCCCTAAGCTGGCGTCCCTCTCCTAGGCTCGCATGGACCGGGCTAGTGGGGGACAAACTACGAAGGAAAGGGAATGGACAAAGCCATGACTTGAACCACGCGCTCTCTACTAGCAATTCTCTGTTGCTGTGTTTGGTGCTAGGACACCTACGTCGGGAGAACTTTTTGTCACACGGCACGTACGTTAGGGGGTGTTTGGATAGGAGCTCCTAAAGTGAGGGTAACATTAGATGTTCGGATGTTAATTAGGATGATTAAACATAAGCTAATTATAAAACTAACTGCAGAACCCATATACTAATTCACGATACAAATCTATTAAGCCTAATTAATCCATCGGTTACTGTAGCACCATATTGTCAAATCATGAACTAATTAGGTTTAATAGGTTCGTCTCACGAATTAGACTTCATCTGTGCAATTAGTTTTATAATTAAACTATATTTAATACTCCTAATTAGTATCAAATATTCGATGTGACAGGCAAAATTTAGAAGGGTGCACCACCTTAGTCCCATCTGTAGAACCCCCGTCTGCTCCATGGCTCTGCATTGACCCTTCTCAACGACGCCAAAACCGGGGATGGTGAAAGGCCGGCCGGAGAAAGGTGAAAGGCCGGCCGGAGAAAGGTGAAATGCCACTGTTCGTCCGTGACCTGATCAGTGTATGGCAGCAAGTATACGGGGTGCGCCAACTGGAGACCTCGCACCAACTACGCCCAGACCCGCCGGCACCGCGGCAGCTAGCTGCGCTAGGCCGACGGCGCCAGGCGGGGCACACCACCGGCTTCGCCCAAGCAATGGCCATGGCCCCCGCGCGCGCGGTTGGTGCGCGCGTCGCCGTCCGGCCCCCGCGCACAGTGTGATCCAGGCGGGCGAGTGCGAGGGCGGAGAGCGCGCGGCGCGGGTCTGCTCCCTTGTTGGGACGCTCGCGCCCACCGGCCGCGCGCGTGGTGGGAGCCGCCGGGACGCCGGCCGGGGTCACGGGCCGGCGCGGCCGCAACTGCGCTAGCTAGCGCGGCCTTGACACCGTACCAACCCGGCCGCCGCGCGCGCCCGGGCACCAACCGATTCTCGTGGTGGCCGACTGGGCGGGTGGGGTGGCGGAATGGGGCGGATGGGACGGTCGCGTCGCGCTTGCATTGCATGCAGTGGCGGACTGGCGGGGGGGCGGTGCACTTGCGCTCGGCGGATGCGGCGGTGGTTCGTGCTTAATTGGGACATCCTTACTGCCTTTTGGCATGCACTTGGCTGAAAGCTACGCGCCCCCGACCGGTCGGATCCGGGCGAATCCAGTACAATCGGCCGGCCTAAATCCACTGTTGTTTTTCCTCACCACCCGTGTCGGTTCCGCCTCTGCTTCTGCAGGACCGATGGTGATCGCACATCCACGGGAAGGAAGAACCGACACTGAATTACACAGCAAAGATGCCAAGCTTATACTGCGTCATGTAATCATGGTTTTATCAAGGGGCCTAACACTAGCAGGAAAGAAACCGCGCCACTATAACATTATTAACATTTTCGCTCATGCCAATATGCTGCCATCGCTGCACACACAAGCTGACAAGAGAGAAGACCCCCCCTCGGTTCCGTATCTTTGATTTTTTCCTCGCGAAGCCACGCTCCGATCCAGCTGATGCGACAAGCATTCACTGCACCCTGCCTACTCTGTCCGTCCGAATCCCTCCGCCCTCTGGTGACTGGTGCGAGAGAGCACGCCGGCAACCTGCAAGCCTGCAGGCAGGCGGCACGCGCTGACCTCACTGCCAAGTGCCAGCATTCAATGCGTAGGGGCAGATTGGCCACTGTTCCGAGCCACTTGCTGATCTGAGCTGAGCTGAGCAGTCAGCAGGCCTCGCCGCGGACTTTGTGGCCCTCTCGACGCGATTGCTTTCGCTCCTTTTTTTTTGAGCTCGCGCACCGCTCTCCCGGCCCGGACGAATGGACGATCGACCTCAGCACGCTCGCTCTCCTTCCAGTCGTTTTCCGCTGCAGCTAGCTACCACCACGGCTGCCTGCACTGTTAAGTCCACTGGGTTAAAAAAAATCTTCAATGCACGCGCGGATCCGCGCAAAGATTTCCAGTTCCTAGCGGTAGATAGATGGAGTTGGTTGTTAGCCCGTGGTTGACACAATGACACTCTTACTCATCCCGGCCGGGTTAATTTAGCCCGGACGCCTTCTGGAATCTGGAAGTATATCAAAACAGAAACACGGAAGGGTTTATTAGCTACCTTTTTGTCGCGATCGGTCCCAACGAGACCAGCGACGCCGTGCCAGAACTCATTAGGGCAGGGCGGTTGGAGTTGGCCGCTAAACGGTAATCACTGGTGGTAGCTTAGTAGAGTAGCTCCCTCTCCTACCGTCGAGCCGCACTGTATCTCAGGTCGCCGTCAGCGTTGGTGTATCTCTCTCTCTATCTCACACCGGGCGGCGTTTTCATCATGCCGCCCAGGGGCGTTGAGCGAGCGCGCGGAGCTGTAATGGCGAAGCCAACGGAACTGTTGCCGCCTTGCCGGGCATTTAACTCGCTGAAAACGCCGTGGAATAGCCTTTTCGACCCATGGTTCTAGCCTCTTTTTTTTCAAACGGCGTGCGGCCAGAGTGTCGTCGCTGTCCCGCCCGCTGCCCACCCGCGCTCTCTTTTTCGAACGAATAAGCACGAGATCTCGTGCCTATTTCATTGATAGAGAAGGTTTGTATATCCAGCTAGCCGGAAAGAGGGTACCGTAACAAACACAATTACTCACGAAAAATGAAAAACGCTAAATCTTTTACCCCCGCTACTACCCATGCTTCGACTACTACCTTGATTTTTGCAAAAAGTGCAAGAGGTAACATTTCCTCTTAATTGAAGATCCGTCTGTTCCTTTCCTTCTAGACTTCCCACATGATAAGCAGGACAATGAAGCACGTTCCATTCCTGGGAGCTTGTGTTTTAGTAGTCATGGTTATCTATCAGCCTAGGACGTTGTCGCTTGGGCGCTAGGCTAAGGGATGCGAGTTTGGTTATGCTGTCCAATCCACCACCAGGCCCCGAATCCTTTTGGTCAATCTGCATGCCCCAATGAGGTGATATGCCATCTCCATTTCACGTCTGCATAGGGTGCATGAAGGGAAATGTGCATCTCCTGCGCGCTAGGCGGTCAGCCGTCCACACTCGGTTTTGTAGTATTAACCATGCAAAGAATTTGCATTTTGGTGGCGCCCAAGATCGCCAGAGTGCTTTGCTATGCGGTGCCTTTGTGGAGCTAAGGAACTGTGCTTTATACGCCGAAGCCGGAGAGTACTTGCCGCTCGTAGTAAGTTTCCATCGCATTATATCTTCCTACTGTGGTTCCGGCCGCACCGTTGATATTAGCCGCCATAGTGTCATGAATTCCTGTAGATGCCATGCCGTCATGCCATCTCGTATGTTAATATCCGTGATCTAAGTATTTCCCTGCAAGGCCTCCACGACGCTTCTTTTTTTTCCCTTCTGGATATGGCGAAGATGTTTGGCGCAATATCCCTCAGTCTACAGCCTTGCAGCCAACTTGATCGCCAGAAGCTAGTCTTGTGACCGTTCCCCATCGTGATCGTCGTGCAGGCCGCGAATAAAAGTCTGTCGTTGTCAATGCACGGCGTTTCCATTCCAACCCACACTTTCTGCGGCGATTCCCATTCATGCCATAGCCACCGTAGTCTGAGCGCCCTTTCGAACTTGTGAAGATTTAGTACCCCTAATCCTCCGCTTTGTTTTAGCAGGCAGGTTCTGATCCAGTTTACCTTGCATTTTTCTTTGGTCAATTCTGTGTCGCCTGCCCACAGGAATCTTTTCCTTACTTTGTCTATGCCTTCGATTACTTCTTGCGGGACCTTAAGGACCATCATCAGGTACAACGGTTTTGCTGTCAAAACCGCTTTGGTAAGGCAGGTGCGTCCCACTTGGTTGAGGTTGCGTCTGTTCCATCCTGAGAGTTTTCCTGTTGCTTTGTCAATTAAGGATTGGAAATCGATCTTCTTTAGTCTTCTTATCGTAAGGAGCAGGCCCAGGTATCTTATCAGGAATCCTATTCGAGTTATTGGTAGCCCTGATAGAATTTGATCCATGCTGATGCGGCCACAGTTGATAGGCGCGACGCTTGTTTTTTGTAGATTTGTCCTCAAACCAATGCGTTGTGTTTTCCATGTCTGTAGCTGTTGGTTTTATGAAGATCACTCCGTCGTCAGTGTACCTTGAGATTCGTGCGTGCGTGGCTTGCCACCCTAAATTGCTGAGTAGGCCCATGTCGGTCGCTTTGCATATTAGATGGTAAAGTGGGTCTATCGCTAGGATGAGGAGGAGGGGGGAGAGTGGGTCTCCTTGTCTTAGTCCACGACCGTGCATAATCGTATCTGGGGTGCCATTGAGTAGGATTTTTGAAAAGCAAGTCGTGAGCATCGCCGCAAGCCAGTCACGCCACCTAGATGGAAAGCCTGTGTGTTGTAGCAGTGATAGTAGGTAATCCCAGCGCACTGAGTCAAAAGCCTTTGAGATATCCAGTTTCATTAATAAGGCCGGTGTTCTATTTCTATAGAATCATCGAGCCATATTCCTAATGTAGAGGAAGTTGTCGTGAATACTTCTTCCTTTGATGAAGGCGCTTTGGCCCGACGAGATTAGTGCGTCCATAAATGGGGCTAGACGTAACCCAAGGATTTTGCTTATAATCTTGGCGATGGCATGTACCAAACTGATTGGCCTGTAGTCTTGGATTGTTTCGGCGCCCTCCTTCTTGGGGATTAATACTAATTTAGCCGTGTTGACGAGGTTCAAGTCCCTGCAACGGATGTTGTGGAAGGAGTTGACTGCTGCTATGACATCCCCTTTGATTATGTGCCAACACGATTTGAAGAAGAGACCGGTGAAGCCGTCTGGTCCTGGCGCTTTGCTCTTCAGGAGTTCAGCGATGCTGTGTAGTACTTCCTCTTCTGAGAAGGGGTTGTCTAGCGCTGGTAAATCAACCGTTGGGAAGTCTATGATCTCCCAATTTAGGTCTTTGGGGCGTTGCTTAGGTGGTTGCATCATGTTGTTGAAGTGATCTTGGATCACCATCTTTTTATCTTCGTGTGTTAGTGCCCAGCCCTATTCCTTCTTTAGCCTCTGGATAAAATTTTTCCTTCTTCTGTCATTTACTTTTAGATGGAAGAACTTTGTGTTTGCATCACCCTCGCGTAGGTAAGTGATTCTGGAGCACTGTTTTTTCCTTGCCTTTTCTATGGCCGCCCATCCTAATAGTCTCCTCTTTAACTTATGGTGCACGGAGTATTCTGCGTCATATAGTTGTCTCGTCTCTTCAGCCATGTCAAGGCATAGGACAACTTCTTGGGCCATATGCAGCTTAAGTTTGGCGTCTGAGATGAGTGACCTGCTCCATGTGCGTGAGCAGTGGCATGCAGTTTGTGCCCTAGTCTGTGGAAAGGTTCTTGTAACATCCGCAAAAATCACAAACTTAAATCACCCGTTAAAAATAGCTTTCAAAACCTTGCGACCGTTGAGCTCCCAAAAATCCCAAAACCTTCCCGGCGATTTCGCCGTCTCGGCGCCCAAAGCCGACAGCCATCATTTTACCCCTTCCAAAAAAATTTCCGCGTGCCGGTCGACAAACCATCGCGCGTGCTCCGACCACGTGCCGCAATCCCCGCTGGCTCTCCCTTTTATTTTTCTCTTTTCCCCGATTTATTTTTCCCTTTTTCCCTTTCTTTCTCTCTCTTTCTCGTTTTCTTCCTTGTTTTCTTCCTTCTTCCTTTTTCTCTTCCCTCCTCCTTTCTTCTTCCTGGCGTTCAGCGCCACTACTTCCTGGCGCCTAGCACCATTACTCCTCTGGCGCCCGACCCCCAGGTGCCCGGCCTCCTCCTGGCACCGGCCCTTGGCCCCGCCTGCCCCTTCCCCCTTTGCCGCGCCTGCGCCCGCTCTCCCCGGCACCAGCCCGCAGCGCGTCCGCCGTGCCGCCCGCGGCCGCCCCTCCCTCTGGCGCGCCCCCGGCCCCCTTCCTGCGCGCGCCCGGCGCCAACGCCGGTGCCGCTTGCCGCGCCGGCCCCTACCGGCCGCCGCCCGGAGCTCGCCGGCCCCCGCGAACAGCGGCTCGTCGCCTCCTGTCCCACCGCCGCCTACTTACCCATTGCCGGCCGTCCGCTTCCCCATCCTCAAAACTCCAAGGTAAGTAGTAAAACGGAGCCCCCACGGTCTCCTCTACCCTTTCCTGCCACCTCCCCTCGCCGCCAACGAGCCTAGGCCGCCGCCCTAGGTCGGCCGCCCCTTCCCCCAACTCCTCTGTCTCGGTACAGGGAGAAAGGAAGAAGAAGCCCCCAAATTCCGATCTAACCCCCACTTTTCTCTATTTCGCGAAATAACCCTTCCACCACTCTCAAGGACTTCTCACAGATTAGCCCCTCCACCTCCAGAAATATTTACAAATAAGTCCTTGGTTTATCGCAGATCAGTCCTAAATCTCCTTTTAAGCCCCTAATACATGTTTAACTCATCATTTCATGCGCCAAACTTCCTCCAATTAATCCCAAATTCAACCATGTCATCCCCCAGTATATTTCCGCAGATCCATATCCAAATTTCCCATAAATACTCATTCTACCTATTTTTCGTTCGCGTTCTCTGTTCAGAGCTCAATGGGTAAAATCTTATTTTCTTTTTATTTATTGTGTGCTCGTTTGTGTGTGCCGTAGATCGCGGAGTACCCAAGGAGGAGCATGAGGAGGAGTTTGACCGCGAGCACGAGCCCGAGGACCAGCAACGCGAGCCGGAACTCCCGGAAGGCTTTGAGGACGGCAAGTCCAATCTCACCCTTTGATGCATATTTATTCCTAGTTTTTCAAACACAACCTATTGGCCTATTTTATAAAAAGTGCATATTGTTTTATTGCAAGACATGGTTGGATAGCCACCCTTGATTGTTATGAACATTCCTTGATTGATCTATAATTATCTCTAAATATGACTTGCTCTATTTAGATGATAATTACTGCTAGAAAGCTTAGGACCTTGTTATTCAAATTCAATCATGACTACAATGGTTTATTTAGAAAATAAATGTGTGAGTGTTTTCAACTGAGAAAAAATAGGTTTTCGGGTATAAAGGCAAGAAATGCTTAGATGAGGTGGATGGGTGTTTCTGGTGTGAAATACCAAATTGTGGGCTCGTACCTTAGTGGTTGAGCAAGGTTAGGAGATATCCATCTTGTCATGGTAAAGGACCAAGTTGATGTTTCATCTTGCTTAATTCAACCATCGTGCAACCACTTGACCGTTGTATGGCCAACGACCTAGCATAAATCCCACTAGCTAAACTGTTAGTCTTAGGGTGAGCTGGTGAGCAACGGGAGCCCATGGAAAAGGGATAAGATCTTTGTGACTTAAGTCCTGGTTAAGACCTCGATGGTAGGTCGTTAACCCCTTGGTTGCTTTCGTGTGGACTAGTCAGTCTTAGCTAAGGTGGGTAATGGCTTTGTTAGGATGCGCACCGGCACTAAGGTGATCGTGTTGCGGTACCCTACTTGTGGGAAAAGTGTACAACCTCTGCAGAGTTAAAACCTATCCGGGTATCCGTGTCCACGGCATTGGACGAGTTATGGCTTGGTCACATAACTAGCACTTGGAGATGAATGGTTTTGATGGCGTGTGTTGGATTTTGGAAGTGTCTGGTAGTTGTGCCGTGGGCTATGGCGGACGGGGAGTCCGATAGCGATAAAATTTGGATCCTTTGTGTAGGATCAACCCCACTTATTGTTCGGTTACTAAAGGAAAAGCTAAAACTCTTTTAAAATAAACGCTTGCATGTGTTGAAAAATCTAGCTTTATTGCAAATGAACCTTAGCCTTATCCTTGCTAATATCTGTGCATAATCGTGATTGTATCCCCCTCCGTGGATGGGGTTGGACTTGTTGAGTACTTTTGTACTCACCCTTGCCTCATTGCTACAGAGGAAGACCCGGACTTCGTCGCTAAGGACTTCGAGTAGGAGGTTGTGTCCGCACCCAATGCTACCTATGGTATTGGCCTTCACAAGATGCTTTTGCTGCCGTGTAGTCCCTAGTGCTGTCTTTTGGCAGTCGCTTGGCTAGCCGCTGTTATTTATTTGCTTCTTATCGCAGCGTGGCTTTCGCACACACTCCCTCAGGAGTTATACGGTATTTGAACTATCTGTTGAATAAATGTGTTATCAGCCTCCTGGGACTGATATTTGCATCACATTTAGTCTTCGCTGAGGTGTGGACGCTTCAGTTCCATGTGGCTCGTCCACTTTGACCACTCCCGTGTGACTACATCGTGGAAACCTGGAAGGCGTGTCCAGAAGTTTTTGAATTTGAAAGGCGTTGGGCGTCGAGGTCCAGATTGCTGCGCTAATAGTAGCAGACAGTGGTCTGAGTGTGAAGAGGAGAGCGCGTGCAGTACATGGTCGTTGAAGTATAAATCCCAACTTTCGGTGCAGAACACCATGTCCAGATGTATTAATGTCGGCTAGCGTCTAGCGTTACTCCAGGTGAATTTTCTATTCTGCAAGTGCATTTCTTTTAGACCGCAGTAGTGTAGTGCTGATCGAAAACTCCTCATCAAACGGTGTGCCGTGTAGATGAGATTGAAATCCCCCAAGACAAGCCATCATGTATCGTCAGCCGGCTTTATAGCATGTCGGTGTCGTAGGAAGGCGGGTTTAGTATTTTGCCGTGATGGGCCATATACTGTCGTTAAGCGGAAGGATGATGCGCTGTGCTTGACCACCGTTGGGGCCGAGATGGAGAAGATACCAATGTGGACATCCTCTATGTCGATTACAATGTCATCCCAGAGAATGAGGATCCCTCCCTTTATGCCTATCACCGGTTTGCGGACAAAATTATTCAGGCGGTGTCCCGCTAGGAAGGTAGCTAGAGTTGCATCTATATTTTTTAGCTTCGTTTCCTGTAGGCAAGCTATGTGACACGTTGTTGTCGCTAGTGTTTCGCGCACTGTCAAGCATCTAGCATGGGCGTTTAGATCTCACACATTCCAGCACATAATTTCGAAGTTACCTATCATCTGGATTCATTTTAGTCGCTGACGGTGTTACCACATGCAGGTGGTCTATAAAGGTAGGCTACTGTAGTCGTAGGCGTGTGTCGCATGCAGTTCTTGCCATAAAGGTTCTAGACGGTTTGACGCGCGGTTCTCCCGAAGGTCATGCCCAACAAGGCACGGTTTACAGTTCACATGTTTTGCCCGAAGGTCGATGCCAGCAGGGCTAGTGAGTCATCCTCCCCGAAGGTCGCAGCCAGCAGGGTGAGGAAGTGGCGAAACAGTGCAGTTTTGTCGCTAAACAGGAGATACAACACGTGCAGGTGATGCGCAGAGGTAGCTTGCGTAGTGGGTATCATAGTGTTCTGCTCCTGCTGCAGGTCGTCCACGACATCGCCCACCGTGCGTAGTACTACGTCATTCATCTGTTCCGCCGCAGCATCATCAAGTTTGAAGAAAGCAGTCATGGCGCATATAATGAACTCCAAAAGGGCTCCCTGGAACATGCTGATGAAGTCTTGCAGGACGCGCTCGATGGGAGCAAACTCATCATCGCCGGTGCCAAGCTTCCTCCATAAGTTTCTCTGCGCTTGTTCGATGGCCATCATCGCCGGTTTCCTCGCCAGGCGAGCGCTTCGACGAACCTCGTTCATGTCAAAAGTACGGCGCTGCTTCGCACGTCAAGCTGGTTGTAGTTGCAGCGCTGGTGGTTTTGTGTTGCTGAAGAGGTCGTGGACGGAAGGTGCTGGTATGGAGTCACCTTGTGGCGGAGCCGGCACGCTGTCTGGAGGCGACGCGAGTGCCTCCTCTGGCGCGGCAACATCGACGTTGCCTGGAGCAGGAGCGCGCTCCGCAGGAGAACTGCGCCAGCTGACAGGCCTAGTTGTCACGGTGCGCATTTGCCCTGTTGGACCGTTGTGGCCTAGGAAGTGGTGGCCCACTGCCACTTGCGCTCGCGACACACTGCATCCTGGCCTCGATGGCCATGGAGCTTGACATTTCTTTCGCGCCCTCTTCCCGGGTGTTCGTAGCCGTCATCGTTGTGGTGCGGCCAGCGGGAGGGCATGTCATCACATGAGCCCTTGCCACCCCCCCGGTTGGCATCGCGATGTCGCCGGTCGTCGTCCTCGCGCTTGCCGCTCCTGTCATGTTCGTCGTGGCTGCCCTCCCGTGGCTCCTATTCCCGCGGTGGCCAGGGAAGCCTTGTGGGGAACTTTGCGTGTGCGTCCGAGGGAGCGTCGCCCGGCACCCCATAGCGCCCGGCGTAGCCCCAGCACGCAGAGTTGAAGTTGGAGGGGTTGTTCACGGCATCGTCAAGGTCGCAAGCCGCCGCGGTGTGGTCCTCCAGCACGCCCAAGTGCAGGACGACCTCATAGCGCACCCCCTGTTGCCAGCGGTCCAGCTGCGATGTGGAGACGGCGATCGATGAAGACTTGTCGGAAGGTTGGTGAGTGAAAATGAGTGACACTCACTTGGGAATTTCACTTGGGTTCACTGTCCAAGCCCATAGATCGGTGTGCCTGGTGTCGGTGGGCTGGACAAGTTCAGAGTTGATAATTTGGAGGGCGCAGCACGTGCCGATGATGCGCTCGACGATGTCCAGTGTGCACACGTGTATCGGAATGCCGTCAATGTGGAGACACACCCAGAAGAAGATGCGCAAGCCGAGCGCGTGGCTTAGGCTGCGCCATGGATGCAAGCATATGTCGATGCCGCGGCCTTGGAAGCGTCCACTGTTGCGTGCTGCAGCACAGTGCGCACTGTCAATGAAGCAGATGAGGAACGGCTCCGTCTGATGCATGGTGACAATGACTTCACCCCTCTGGAGGCGCAGCATGTCCAGAAGGAGATCTTTAATGTCTTTGGCACCAGCGCCGCGTGAGAGCCCATGGGACCAAAGTCGTCTTCTCCCATTCCCTGGCATCTCGCTCAAGGTCAAAGGAGTTAGGGATGATGATGGTCTCCTTGTCAGGGCGGGTGTTTGGGTCGCCAATCGCCATCCGCGATGGTGGAAGGGGCAGCTTCAGAGGTGGCGAAGGTGGCGGTGGTGGCGGACAGGGACGTGTAGTGGCTGGTGTAGTTGGTGGACGAGGATGGGAGGAGGTTAGGGATGGATGGCTTGGGTGGTGCGGCGGCGGCGGTGGTAGTGGAGAGTGCTTTGGCGGTGCTTGGGGATGAGCTGTGGCAGGTGGTGGGCGGGGATGAGGTTTGGGTGGCCGGTGACGAGGTTGAGCAAGATGGTAAGGACGCTGGTTTCTGCAGAAGAGTGCCCGGTGCCTCAAGCGACGGCAGAGGAAGTAGTGTACAGGGTCTCTGTAGCTGGCCGCGCAGTGGTCTTTGGTGAGACAGGTGAAACACCATCCGACAGTGATGCAATTGAAGGCGTCAAGCGCAATGGTTGTTGCGTGCTTTGACTCCTCATCGCGCTGCCGGTCGCTTCAGGCTGGGTGGGTTGGGGCGGCGTGATGTGCTTTGAATGCTTCCTGCGCCTTGTAGTTGTCATCCATTCCTGGACGGAGGCGTGGTAGCTTGGCTGGAGGGCCTGATGGGGAGCACTGGCGCGCCCATGACTCCTTCTCCCTGAAGTCAGTGCGTCGTGGCCTTGTCAACTCACCGGCTTGAATGCGGCGTCCTTGAGGGCGAGAGGTGTGCTGCCTCTTCGGCCGTTGAGAGTATTGACTCCCCCTAGCTTTACTACCTCCGCATAGGACCTCCATCGATTCGCCGTGAAAAGGGGGCGGATCCTGCCTCGCTGGTGCTGGATCCTGCGCACATACCTTCAAATCCATCGCCGGTGCCTGCGGATCCGGCGTTTCTGACACGGAATCGTCCTCATCGAGGCGGGGTTGCCCATGGCGTGGCGGCCGGGGGGGGGGGGGGGGGGCTCGCGGAAGAACTGCTCCCAGAACGATTTTGGGCTATGTGTGGCTGATTCAGTGTAGGGGAGTGGCGCTAGTTCGAAGGGAGGCAGCAGCGGAGGGTGCGCGGTGGTGGGGTTTGCTGGTGGCTTGGTGGCAGCGGCGGCGGTGGAGGACGGGGGTCGGGGTTGGGACGCATGGCGGACCTTCAGCTGCTCCTTGTAAGCCTTCTTCCCCGCGTGCTCTCGTAACGCCGACAGGTGAAAACGACTCGGGGGATCTCACACAGGGCAGTTCCAATGGAATATTGATGATAGTTTCTATGTCTATTAATTACCTTGAAAACTTAGCTTTTTGCTCATGTGACAATGAAGTTAATGTAGAGAGAGAACACACAACTAAGAAATGGTTTCCTTCTCAGAAAATTAAGTCTTCACGGGAATCAACGCACCAAGAAACTAGAGAAATGACATTGGGGAGAAACCATCGATTTCCAACGGCCTCATCTGGATCCAGTGCGCCTGGAACAGGAAGTCCATCAGGCACCGGGCCTCCTTTACGTGCATAGAGGATCTGATACTAGAAGGGAGAATGATTGGTTGGATTTTCATTTAAACTTTAGATAAAAAAATTGGATTGTAAAAGATAATTTCTTGATACAATATCTAGAATATGAAAACTACTAGTGATTTCTCCCGTGAGGGCATCTCCCGTTAGGAATGCCCTCAGAGTCCGTGCACGGATAACCTCTCCGCCCAGCGTAGCGTCGGCTTATCCCATCCATAGCGTACGTGCCTGAGATCGAACGAACGGCGGATCCCGCGGGCCCAGCCGGGCAGCCAATCGTGTCCACCCGAGCCGAGCACGAGCAGTTCCCAACGGAAAGGGGGAACCGGGGCATGTTCGTTTTGACCCGGGGGCACGTTGGGGCCCGGCATACGATAGTTTACGCGATCCGCACCCACCAACGTTACCAAACTCCGCAACCTACACGGGCTAACTGGCGCGGCGAACTACCTAATCAGGGCTAGATTATTGGCTCGGGATGGATGGAGTGGATTAGAGAACGCCGGGGGCTAGCCACACATGACGGAGCGCTAGGAGAGGAGCACAGCGGGCACAGCTCATGGGGTAGCTAGCCAATCGGTGGCGGTTGCTCCACCAGAATTTGGAAACAAGTACCAAACGGATTCCCCTCCTCATCTCCTCGGCCTTTTTCTAATCATGGACTGGCCCAACGGAATTATGGCTTTCCGGTGCTGCTGTGCTGGGTTAGCTAACCCCCAGGAGGAAAAAAAATTGTGTCGACTTCTACTTCTATTGGCGCTAGCTACGACAGTTTGCGTAACTAGCAAACTACTCCACCGAGAATGCCTAGCACATCTGAACTTGGGTGAAATCTGGAGCGCCCCCTGATTTTGGAGTAAATTTTTCGCTTCAAATATTAACCGCCAGTCGGCCGATCATGCTAGTATGAGACTAGCACCCGCGCGGGCGCGGTCAAATGCCGCGCATCTTGTAGGGTCCAGTCAATGGAGGGAGAAATCGGGAAATAAAAAAGAATAAAATCCACGCCCCCTCTCTTACTCGCACGCACCGCCTGGCTCCCATATATACGGCGCGCTCCGTTGCCTCCTCGATCTTCCCTTTCATAACCAAGCTAGCGCTCAGAGACTCGAGGGGCAAACTCGACTCGAGCTCAGAGCAGAGGCGTCCGGCAAGAAACACCTGCGGCGGCGCGGGCAAGAACCCAAGAAGGCCAGGAAGGAGAAGAGAAGAGCAGAGGAAGGCATGGGGAGGTCTCCGTGCTGCGAGAAGGCGCACACGAACAAGGGCGCGTGGACAAAGGAGGAGGACCAGCGCCTGATCGCCTACATCAAGGCGCACGGCGAGGGGTGCTGGCGCTCGCTGCCCAAGGCCGCCGGCCTCCTCCGCTGCGGCAAGAGCTGCAGGCTGCGCTGGATGAACTACCTCCGCCCGGACCTCAAGCGCGGCAACTTCACCGACGAAGACGACGAGCTCATCATCAAGCTCCACGCCCTGCTCGGCAACAAGTAAGCGACCTCTTCCTCTCCACTCCGCCGCTTCGCTCTCGCTCTCGCTCTCTTTCTTTCCGACGGGCGGGTGACTGATCGGGCTCGATCGCGCAGGTGGTCGCTGATCGCGGGGCAGCTGCCCGGCCGGACGGACAACGAGATCAAGAACTACTGGAACACGCACATCAAGCGCAAGCTCCTCAGCCGCGGCATCGACCCGCAGACGCACCGCCCGCTCAGCGGCGGGAGCGCCGCTGCCGCGGCCAGCGGGCTCACCACGTCCAGCACCGCCGGCTTCCCGTCCCCGCCGCCGGCGCCCAGGCCGGCGCGCCCGGCCATCACCATCCCGCCCAATGCGATGTTCGCGAGGCCCGCGCCGTCGGAGGACGGCCACAGCAGCAGCGGCGGGAGCTCGGACGCGCCGCGCTGCCCCGACCTGAACCTCGACCTCGACCTGTCCGTCGGCCCGCCGTGCTCGCCGCCCAAGACGCCGGCCGCCGCCGCGACGACGCCCACCTCGCAGCAGCAGCAGCAGCAGCAGCAGCAACGGGCGACCATCTGCCTGTGCTACCACCTCGGCGTCCGCGGCGGGGAGGCCTGCAGCTGCAAGACCGCGTCGCCGGCGGGGTTCCGGTTTCTCAGGCCGCTAGAGGAGGGCCAGTACATATAGGAGGCGTCGTAAAATCACAACAGTAGTCAGGCAGAGGCACACCCAAGAAAAACCTGTAAAAACAACATGAAAAAAGAGAGTTTCTAATGGAGATGACTGATGTGGATGATGAGAGTATCATTTCGCATGTTTCCCTTTTCTTCAGAACCGGATGATTTCCCCCTTTCCATTTCTTGGTTTTGTGTAGGGGCAATGGTTTGGAGCATCTTGTGATTTGCGCATCCGATTCGGCGTATGCTTTGCCATTTGTGCCATGCGGGGATATACCAGTTCGAGAATACATCATCATCATGTGGTGTGCTGTTGGTAGGTACACAAAAATTTATGTGGGTGCTCCAAGGAAATAAGAAGAAGAATACTACAAAGATAACATGGTGTGGCAAGTTAGGCACCGAAGAATTTTTGGAGAAACTGACATGGCCTTAGTTTTGCCGGAAAGCTTTCTTTGTTGTTTAACCGTGAGAGTGACTTGAATGAAATTGTGAATGTGGCGTTGTAGTGGTAGTTAGCCAACCAACCTAGGTAGGTCGACAGGTAAAAGGACAAGGGGAAAAGTATAAGTAGTAAAACACACAGGATAAACGAGCCGACTGCCTGCTGGATTCGAAGTAATCCTCCGAATTTCCTGCGGAATTAACTTCTGCGAATAGATTCCTTCTCTTTGACTTTTCTGTTTCACATTGTCAGGGACTCAGGGGCAGTGAACTTGGTGGGGTGGAAGTTGATGGTTTTGTGTCATACGTCACTGAGGTTTTGTTCTTATTGAAGCTGCATTCACACGGATAGCGAGATGAACTAAGAATGTAAAACGCAACTGTAAATTGTTCGGAGCTGTTGGCTATACTCCAGTTCCTGGGATGGATCATGAATGGCATGAAACACATTTCATTTTCCAGTGAAAAAGGAGATGAACCATCGGGACCTTCTTTTACTTTTGAGGTTTCTCCACCACCACCTGTCAGTCAGCCTGTAAACTGAGTTCTTATCCTTGTGTCAAAACACAAACGGGAGTTTCTTGCGGGTAAGTCCGACGTGGACGTGGATAAATTTTGCTGACCCAATAATCTCCGTTTACTCTACGCCTTGCGGCGATGTGATTTTCAAACCCCTTGACATTGTTGGTTCGTATCACGTACTGCGTGTTGTGCTGGTTTTCGTGTACTACGTACTGTACCTGATGAATTTCCAGACGGAGTTCTGCTTCCATCTCTTTTCTCTTCATCTGAGGCAGCTGGGAAGGAAGGTTGGTTAACGGGTCCCCATCCGAAAAAATTCCATGGGCATGTGCGAGGTCAACAATTGCTTCATCTGCCATCATGTTTGGAACAGGAATATTTGAAGTCGGACACCAGTTTCATTGCCCATTTGCCCCCCGGGATCACATGAGGTCAGGAGATAAATTATGACTCTTCCGCCTACCGCACGTACGCCGTTGATCTCGTGATTTGACCAGCCAGCTCTGCCATGTCGTGTCGTTAATGCTACTAATTGCTTCGCTAGCTAGACTTCCTTCCTACCAAGTACCAGCTCGTTGCATGGTGATGACGGAGCTCACCCAAATGATTTGCCAAACTAATGTAACGTGTTCCTGAAAGCTGCAATGTGAACTCTCCGGGTGGAATGTACCACGACCTTTCTTTTCTAACCTGCGTTTCATGTAATCTAGTCGCCGGGCGTTTACATTCACGATTCAACTCAAAAGTTATAGTACGCAAGGATCTCTGAAACTTCATTTTGGTGGCGTGGAATTCCCTCTCTGAGCTCCCGTACCTTGCACACCATAGCATAGGTTGCTGGCCAGTGACCGGTTAATTGGGGACGCAACGGAACAAACCGTTCCTTTCCTTCCTCCGGCTACAGGGCTACAGGTTCTCCGTTCCCGTGCATTTTCCACGCCGATCCCCGTGCGCGAGATACTTGTGGCAGCGACAGATTCCGTTACCTGTTACTTCCCGGACAAGTACCCCTACCAAACCGCTTTTGTTTCCCTCGCCCGACGGCCTGCTCATCAGTCATCACCGCCACGACGCACGAAGCCCACGCTTCCCGAGTTCCCGCCCACCCGTGTCCGGACACCTCGGTTGCTTGCGCTGCGCGGCGGCCTCCCCTCGCGGCCACCACAAGCTCTCGGCACGGCAGCAAGTTGGCGGAGGCTTTCCCCGCCCGCTTGCCCACCGCCATGCCGTCACCGCGTGTCGCGAGACGGGCGCCCGTGTGGACACGGCAGTGCCGGCCAAAATCGTGACGGGAGCAAGCGGGCGGCGTCGCGCTCCAGCCCCCGAGACCATGATCGCGCGCGCTCTATCTCTATGCCGCGCTGGTGGGTCGTGACTCGTGACGACGCCCGGTGGATTGGTCCGTCTACCTACCAGGGACTGCCGCCATGTTCCCACCACGCAGATCTCCGAATGAATCTGAACTTGCACAGACCGTGCCGGCGTGAGGGGTTCATCAACATGCTGCAGCCTGCTGGGCCTGTACTACTTGAGCATTACGGCTGCAGCAGTGTCGCACACGCACCGCGGCCTGTTGCATCCTTTTCGAGCACTTTTCTCCCGTGAAGGCGTGAAGGGGTGCACCATCGCGGAATCCCTATCCTGCAAGTATGCAAAACCGAGTAAAAAAAGCGACACCATTGCATAGGGAGGGTATCGATATCATATCAAGTAGGCGCGGCCCCCACACGGGCGGGTCCGAGGTGAGCTTTTGGGCTGCGTGGCCCGGCGAACCCCCACAAAAAATCGTTCAATCAGGGTGGGGACCAAAGGAGGCCGGAGCCCGTCCGGGAGGTTTGGATGAGGACAAGCGGCCAAGCGGGTCTCAAGCGAGTGGAGAGCATCTGCGGGGAGAGGACGGAAGCGAGCAAGTGCCGCGCGGAGAACAACGTGCGATGCCGTGGTAGTTGCTGGTTGGTGGGCGGATGACATCACCGACGACCGCCCGCACCGTCACCGGAGCCAGCTCCTTTCGCCGGCCGGGGAACTTTTGGGGCGCCCGCCGGCGGGATTTCCGGGTCGTGCTCGTGCTTGCGTCGTCCGATCGTCCTAGATTCCACCCCGACGCCGCGGCGCTGTAACTGGAGAACGACCACAAGTCAGACACGAGACATGATTCTTGGATGAAGGAACCTAAGTTAAAAGATGGCAAACGAAACCGGACATTCAAGCTAATCCTTTGAGAGAGAGAAAAAACTAATCCTAATTTTGCACAGCTCTTTGGCGTGGATTAGGCGTTGATGTCATCGTTGCAACTGTGGCGATACTAACTGACAACATCAGGGAAACTAACACGAGATCCAGATGATTGGCTTAGCCAACCTGTTCCGGTTTAGGCGTACGGTTGCTGGTTCGGCCATGAAAGCTGGCCCGAATGATGTTGCTGCCGGACCGGTGCCGCAACGGCGAGGTAGCCATCGTGGCCTCCGAAAGGCAGCTGTCCGATCTCTGCAGCGTTGCGTCCCTGATGGAACGATCTCAACCGTGCCAGCAGTGTTTGCAGCGCAGGCAAGCATCTAGCCATACTAGCTAGAAGGCACCTGTTGATGGACACAGATGGCGCGTTTTCGAAACAGTCGCTTCGTTCCATGCTGACGGAGTTAACAATCGTATCAGCGGTTAAAAAAATATGTACACGCTCACGTCCAATGTTTCTGATTCAGGGACTACTATCTCTGTCGTGATCAATCATTCAGTGGAAAGGGGAAACGCAAGAGATCAGGAACTTAGGGGGTGTTCGATACACCCTCCTAAACTTTAGTACCTGTCACATTGAATGTTTGGATACTAATTAAAAGTATTTAAATATAGTCTAATTATAAAACTAATTGCACAGATGGAGTCTAATTCGCGAAACGAATCTATTAAGCCTAATTAGTTCATGATTTGACAATATGGTGCTACAGTAACCATTTGCTAATGACGGATTAATTAGGCTTAATAGATTCGTCTCGCGAATTAGTATAGGGGTTCTGCAGTTAGTTTTATATTAACTCATATTTAGTCCTCCTAATTAGCGTTCGAACATCCAATGTGACCCTCCTAAAATTTAATCCCGTAGCGGATGATGCTACTGCTTGAATTGAATTGTGAATCTCTGACTAAGTTTTCAAGTTGAGGCAGGTGGTTTGGATCGAATAAAATTAGAGCTAACACGTTATCGTTTAATAGCTCCAGTATGCTGATTGGCTCGGCCATAATTCAGCAGCAGGCCATAAGCCTGGGGTCATACCTACCATTTTGTCCAAACAGAGTACGAGCTGTGGCGGGCCATGATATAGCAGCAGCCTGTCCCTATAACTAGGTATTCCTCTGCGTCTACCCGTGGCCAGTGGGCATGTGACTTGGCAATGCCTCCTCTCTCTGTGGTGGTTGCATACAGCAGCAGACAGAATATTGGCCAACAGTTGAGGAATTTGGTGCTGCTACCATTTGGATGAATAGGGTAGGTCCTGCCTTTAGGGTTGTTTGGATGAGATACAAATTATAAAAATCCGGATAGTAGTTATAGATTATTAGAATATGGATTGTATATTATAAATAGTTAGGGCTGTTTGGATCCCTATATTATATGGTGGTTGGAGGATCGGTTGCATCTTTAATCAGATTATAGTGTAGATTATAGAACTTATAATCTCTAACCTATTTATTCTCATCTCCCAAACCGGCATTTGTAAATTATGCTACCAATTTTGGTTTCCTCGTAATGACTTCCATTCGGAACAAAGACAAAAGTAATAGAGAAATTAAATATTTTTAGAGGGGTAGACATCGCCCCACCCCATTTCAATGAACAAAACAATTTTTCATGGAAAATTAAATATTGATGTTACACTACACTCTTTGCGTTATACATATTCTCAGTTTTTACAATACATACTCTCTCCGTCCCAAAACAAGTGTTCGTTTAGAAAATTTTGGACACACTAGTAGTTGTGAGAAGTGATCATAATACCTCTAATTACTCATGTTAGCTAGGAAGTCTGCTTGATTTTCTGGATCCTGAATAACTACATGCGCATTGAAATCAGAGAAAAAGCAGCAATCGATCATTTCATTGGTTAGGCCAGTCTCAGTGCACAGTTTCATGGTACAGTTACCAAGGTTGAGAATTTGGTAATTGTGCCTGCTGGGTTTCATGGTTATGGAAACTCCTCACATATGATGAAACTCCATCTTCTCTCTCCTCATAATGACCTTGTCACATTAGGAACATTTTATTTAATGGCCATGAAACTCTTGATGAAACCTCCACTGAGACTGGTCTTATATGCACTTCTCAATACACTTTTTTTTTGTTGATGTGAGTGTTGATTTAATTAGATGAATCTTACTACAAACTAAATGAACACTATCTGTGGAACAAAATTTCAAGACTAAACGAACACTTATTTTAGAATGGAGGGATTGCAATGTAACAATCCTCCCCCGGTCTGCCATCAATCTTCAATCTCATGCTAAACTGATCGGAATAATATAATTTTCTTAAGGGACGTTTGGATACCAGAGGCTAAACTTTAGCCCTGTCACATCGGATGTTCGGATGCTAATTAGGAGGACTAATTACAAAACTAATAGCAGAACCCCTAGGCTAAATCGCGAGATGAATCTATTAAGCCTAATTAATCCATCATTAGCGAATGGCTACTATAGCACCACATTGTCAAATCATGGACTAATTAGGCTTAATAGATTCATCTCGCGATTTAACCTAGAGGTTGTGGAATTAGTTTTATAATTAGCTTATATTTAATACTTCTAATTAGTGTCAAATATCCGATATGACATGGGTTAAAGTTTAGCTCATATCTCCCAAACACTCCTGTTGGGGGGAAATATTAACGACCTCCTAATACCGCTTAAAGCAACAGTCATGAAGGCCCAGGCCCACCTGCGGTAATTACGATTACCGCCGACCCAGTAGAGGCAGAGAACATCCCACTCCGTCTCGCCCGACCCGGGGTCGGACAATCCCGACCCCTCGATGGCGGGACTCCGCCTCGCCCGACCGCGGTCCCAGGGTCGGGAGCGTCCGACCCCTCGCCGCAAGCTCCGCCTCGCCCGACCCGGGGCCCCGGGGTCGGACAATCCCGACCCCTCGATGGCGGGACTCCGTCTCGCCCGACCGCGATCCCAGGGTCGGGAGCGCCCGACCCCGGGCGTAGGGGGTCGGACTCATCCCAACCCACAAGACAAGTGTCCACCTCGGGCGCAGACCGACGGACAAGGGCGCGGATCTTGTGGGCCCCCTCAGCGGTCTCGCCATAAATGCCCCGCGGCTCTGGCACGCAGAAAGGCGCCCGCGCCCCTCGACGTGACCCGCCACAAGTACCCGAGCGGAACACTGTAGCCACGACCGCACATGCTACAGTGGCCGCAGATCCCCCTGATTCGCAGCAGGGCACTCATGGCTTGCGCCGCCCGGAGCAGGGGGAAGTCGCGCCCGTCCTCGCGCCGCACGCATCCGGCGACAGGGACGCGACGTCCGCCTTCCGCGGGCCGTCAGCAGATGGCGGGATCCGCCGCCTCCCCCAACGGACACAGGTGCCACGACGAAACACCATCATCGCGCATGGCGGCGACAGCTGTCGAGGAGACCATCGACGGGACGCGACGGCGGCCGTCCTCCTCCGGCAGACGCGCTGGCAGGAGCCGAAGGCCGGCGAGGGCGCCTGTGGCCTGGGGACTTGGGCCCTCTCCTTGTGTTGTTTTCTACCTAGCTTTGTTTATCTCTTTTACTTCTCCTGACAGCCGGTCTCACCTGTAACCTCGGTGGCCTCCTTGCTCTATAAAAGGAGAACCGGGGGCCTGAGATATGGGAGAGGCTTCCATGCTAACAGAGCACACTCACACCCACTTAGAGCACGAGCGCACTCTCAAGAGACCTGGGATCGGTTCCCTCTCTCGCACTACTATAACCCCTACTACAGAACCCCGCGTGGGTAACACGAGCAGCCTCGATACTGGACGTAGGGCCTCCTTTTGCCCGAACCAGTCTAACCCCGTGTCTCCCACGCTACCATCCGAAGCCTTACGCGCATAAAAGAAATTTACTAGTTTAGAGTCTTGATCCGCAAATGTTGATAACGACAACTCTCTTAATACTCCCTCCCTCCTTCCCTCACCCTCTCCCACATTTCGATACTCCAGCCAACTCGACGGCCCTGTTGTCAAGGCAGTCAATGAAGTAGAGCTCCAGTCAGCAAAGTGATCGGCTCGCATATCACTTTCCGCCTGGCGCATTTATCAGAGCTGTAAATTCCAACCTGCAGCAGGACAGCAGTGTGTTGACGAAGATACTTCCTCTGTGTCTGGAGGACGGAACGTACCAAATCCTCCTTGGAAGCTGCCTGCCTGCTTGCCTTGCTTCCGTCCTGCAAACCTCTGGAGAAGCAAAGCGTCTTGTCACGTCGCGGTCGGTTCGGTGAAAAACAGGCAATCAACGCAAGAAGATGTCACATGGCTGCAAAGACACCGATAAATTGGTCAAAGGCTAGCTACTTTTGAGTTTTGAAGGCTGGGGACGTCAGATGTGGGGAGACCGGCCGGGAGACTGTCTGATGGTCGGCGACCTCCGCTGCCCCAGTTGCAGTGCCTTTTTGGAAGAATTACAGTCCTTGGCCTCCGCTGCCCCAGTTGCAGACAGGAAACAAGCGCCTCGGCCTTCCGTTCACTTCGTCAACTCGTGGAACGAAAGCTCCCCTCCAAGAGCTACAAGAAATGCGCTGTTCTTCCACGCCCATGCTGCACTTCTCATCATCTATGCCTGTCTGATTCAGGATAGGCGCGACGGGTCTTTGCCGTCCCACGGATTCAGGACACGGCGACGGGCCTCGCGCTCGTCCTCGTCGTCGCGGTTTGTCCGGGGCAGCAGCAAGCTGCAGCGGCTGCTAATGCTAACCGACCCGTCGCAAAAGTCACCGCCGATCGCCACCCGATTTCGCCGTTGTCGCGGTCAGGTTTCCGTAAACCGCGTGAGCTTGCCCCCTCGAGCTCGGGCTTTGTTTAGCCGTGCAGGTTTGGTTAGAGGACACAGGCAGGCAGGCAGGGGCGCTACCCTTGACTCTTGTGGCCGATTGATTACGGCCGTTTTCTCCATGTCTGCACACCAGCTCCTTTCTTGACTTCCTGGGGGCACCTGCCTGGCTGGCTGTCCTGCCGAGCGACCTCCCTGCCCTGTCCCCGGAAGATGGTCTGAAACTTTGACGTGAGACTTGGAGCCTAGCGCCTCGCCTGACGAACGCGCCCTCTGTCTGGCTGCAGGCTGCCCGCTACTGCATAGTGCAGGAGTTCAGCCGGGCGTTCGTTTTGTTCAAATGGCATCACATTGACCCCCGGGGCCGTGCGCCCGGCCCGTGAGTGAGTGTCCGCGGGTGCGTGCTTGACGGGTCCATGCAATGCCAGTCAACCCGCACGGGGCCACTCGACGATCGATGAGGGAGGAGGGATGGCTTGCTCAGGTCTCAAACAAAAGAAGCGCCACATGGATGCTGCACGCAAAAAGTGCCAAAAAAAAAAGGAAGAGTTGGAGGAGATGCGGGCTCTCAATCAGTATGGGGGACAGCCCGAATGGTACGTGATGTTGGGCCAGCCCAGCAAGCAGGCACCGCCATATAGTTGGGCCGCGGAGCATTGTTGGTTCTTGTGCAGGAGTCAAAGTGTTGTTGCTTTTCCGGACCTGTCCATGTCCGGCTTCATCCGATTCTTTGGCGTATTTACACCAGCAAGCCATATGAAACCTGTGGTGATGAAGATGATGATGGTATGGTTGCTCATGTCGGAGACTTCGGGCTAGAAAGGTTCAAATTTGGTTCCGCAGCAACATCTTTTGCTGACCCAAATTCCACTTCCGCAGCAACATCTTTTGCTGCGTCATTTGTGCTTACCTGAGCAGCAACAGGCTCACAGTAATCCTCTTCGTATACTGTCAGTGGTCAGCTGATGTAAACAAAGAACGCAGGAGTGTGTGCTTGCACCAAAGAAAAGAATCTATAATCATTTTATTATTTGATACATGATACTCGAATCAGAAAGACATCTGGATTCATAAAGTCAGTGAGTATAACAAAATTCTTCGTTTTGTAAGCTAGAACAACACAAAGCTACACAATCCTGTTCATACAGGAATATGGGATGGGATACCTCTACTACCATCTATCATTTACGGCTTGGCGACCCATGAAAAATTGGTGTGGAGGAAGCAAAATTTAGTTCAAATCAGGGCTTTATGGTATAACGGATGATATACATGTGGCACGGCTCGGCTAGCTGCCACCCTTTTGTTTTAGGGTAATCTTGTCTCCTAAGCTGAGCGCGATTCCTTGGGTCTTGCTCCTTATTCTAATGTAGCCGCTCAACTTGCCATCAGCCTGCTTCTCAATGCTGATGTTCACCAGAGCGTCCTCACCAAACACACTCTTGGCATAAAGGTTTGCAGCGAGGAACCCACATTCTCCATCAAGTGCAGATCTGAAATTACCATATACAAAAGCAGAAAAATGAGCAATGCATTAGCAAACTTAAACTACTCAAATGTAAAGAAACAAGTTTTCACAGGTTCTCAGAACCTCCCAGTAAAACAATTTCTCAGTTTTCCAACCAAACTAGCACCATTGAAAACAGTTCAAGTGAAAAATGCAAGGCACATATGTTTGTTATGACAAGTTAAGCAACCATGTACTTCCACCAAGGCAAGTACATATCTTTTGCATATCCTGTATTCCTGTGCATGCAAGGCTGCCCTTTTTTTCCTTGAACCAGCAAGAGAGTAGCCTCGTCATTATGTTAAGAAAGAATAAAATGTGAAATGGGTAACAAGCGTACAGGTAATGAAAAAGAACAGAGACAAAAAAAGAAAAAGAAAAAGGATGAAGACAACAAGCCCACAACTTCCTCCCCCCAGCCCATTAACAGCACGCAAGTTTGTGCGATTTCTGCTCAATTATTAGTCATAACAGGCGGGGAAAAAAGTAAAATGACATTTTGACTATGCTTGCAAACCTAGGAAACCAACTAGAAACCACATTGAGCCCAAATAGATCAGTCCTGTATGCTGAAAACAGCCATGTGATTATTCTAGTTTATTTGGCATACGGAAAAGTGATAATGTCATAAACTTCTATACATGGTAGTATTATTGAGAGAAAATTATGTGTGTACTCTATGTTTTGGCACTTTATATGGGTCTGAATGACTAATGACAGCACAGATAAATCTAGCAATAATATACAAATTAAGGCATAATTCTATAGTATGCAGTGATATGCATGATCCAGATTCATTGGAACTTACGGTGGTGTTAGACACTTCATGTTTGTTGACTTAATAATATGATTTAAGAACTCCTTCTCATCCTGAATCACAGTATTCACTGCCACCTGATAAGCAAAGAAATAAATGTCATAACATTAATTAATAATTAATAAGAATCAGATATGCAATATGAGCGGGTAAACGAATCAGATACACAATATGAGCACGAGGATCTGCATGTAATTATTCAACGTCAATCATATCTAATCATTCACCAGCAAGAATATTAAGGCAATACCAATATAACAAAGGCAAACAGAATAAAGCCACCTCTTAAATTGTCTAGCTTGAACCTAAAGAACCAAAAGAGATGATGATTATGACAATTCCTTATCCTAAATTTCTACCAGCAATGGCCCAATCCCCCCCCCCCCCCCCCCCGCCTCCCTAAAGTTTGTTACCATGTGGGTATCTGTCATTAATCATTAACTTAAAAAATAATTAATTGTGTAGATGAATTTTGCTCATTTATGGAAAACCTATATTATGGCACAAGTTCTGCATAGGTTACAACTAGATGACAAAAATACTAGCAATAGTGTCTGCAGCATAAACAACAAAGAGCATCTTGAAAAAAGCGAACAAAATTTTTGAAAAAGAGAGGCACATTACCTTATTTTCCCACTCAAATTCTGCCCACATATTCCGGAAAGCAACATCAGCGCATGTAGCAGGTGAGATGTAGTCCATGATATCAATGTGAATATCATTTAGGACCACCACTGATCGTTCCATCACATTTGAAGTTTCATAAACTATGTTACCAAATATGACTCCAGTCTCTGTTGATGAAACCTTGATATTCGCTCGAATTTGCTTGCTTGACTCTGGAGCCAATGTGTAGTTTTGAGGGCGGTCAACAAGTTTTAGGTCGCCCATTGTTGCTAACTCCAAGCACAAGTTCTGGAGTGTTTCTTTTGTTCGGTTTATGACTGTAACATCAAGTACAATATCATAATGATGAACAGTTACAAATGCTTCAGCATACACAGGATCACTGAATCCTGTCAGTTGAAGAATCCGGTTCAATTTGTTGGAATCATCTGCATCCTTGGTAAATTGACCAGTTGCGGCCATCAAATCATCTTGAACTGCATCTTCCAACTCAAGTTGGCTCATTCCCTGCAAGAGAAATGCCAACTTTAGCAGTGCATGGAAAAATACAAGCAAAAAGGCATATTCAGTGCTGAAACTTAACATAAATTATCATGCTTCCAAAAAAAAGATGGTGTTTATAGTTTTGCTGTCATATTAAACAATAATTAAGATCAAATCTTAATGTCAGAACAAGTTGCCTCATTTGCAATGATATAAATGCAACATTGAAGAAACAAACACAGAATAATAATACAATGCTTAAAAAAAAGAATCATAGCTGTGCTATTGCTCAAGACAATATGTTACTGATAATTAGTCTTTAGCCACAGGCAACTTTTACCGACAATATTAAAGATGAATTAGTAACAAACTTTTACATAGTATGGACCGATGCAAGTAGGAAACTGTTGATTCATTTCAGTTTCTACAGAAATTCTGTTTAGATATGTACATCCAGCTATTCCTTGACCCAATAAAGATCAATTTTTTTACTTGAGTTTACTACCGTAATAGAGTATGCACATGTTTCAACATTGACAACATGTAAACCAGAAAAAAGAAAAAATAATACAATACTTCTAAATCCATGACTTTTTTAATAATAAGAGAAACTAAGTTTAAGACCTAAAGGTACAGAAGGAAGATGTTAACTTTGTTGTTTACAAATTAAAAGAAATATTGTGGCTTAGGAAATACAAGAGATCTTCAAATTAACCATCAATTAAATGCTAAAACATAATTTATTTGGAGAAACTACAATGACTACAAATGCAGTAAATTGGTAATATTAATACATGAAGGAAGGCGCTTCTTTCAATCAGAAAAATTGGCTGAGTTTTTCGGAAACTAAACGCTTGTGGTCATCAGTACCCACACTATACAGACAACAGAATATGAAGTTCCAATAGAGGAAAAATTTAAATAGAAAACCAGTTCACTCTCACCTTCCTGCTCTTTAGGTGGTAGAAATCAATAAGATCATCTGGTTGGGCATGAGATATCTGTGCCTTAGCCTTCATCTCCTCAGTCTCCCTAAATTGCTTCTCAGCAAGCATGTTTACAAAGCTCTGGCGGCATGACTGCAACCAAACCTTCCTAACATCTTCACCAGGATTGCAAAGACACCTCACACAGAGAATAATCCTATCATGTGAGTCATTGTCAATAGGGTGTGGGAGGTAAGATGACTGTCCCAATTCCAGAATGGACACCATGATCAACAAGGCTCCAGTACAAGCCTTGTTTACTTCAACCTTTGATGGCTGAACCTCCTCCAGCCTCAACACAAGCTTGGTCAGATTGCAGGCAACAGCAGCAGCCAAGAAGAAATCACCAGACAGAATGAGAGATCTGAGATTCTGACTGGAAGCCAATGACCCGAGAGTCGCTGCCGGAGCTGAAATAGCGGTCTCAGTGGCAGCACTCTGTGTGGCATAAGTGCCATCCGCAAGAACAGCAGGCCTCCTCGAGGACACAGTGACACAGTTCACCACAGGCTGGGATGGCTTGGAGGAATCAGTTGACTCCCCTTCCTCAGAGACAGTGAAGAACGGGAGATCCCCAAGGCTTTGCTTGACAGTGGAAATTGCGCTCTCAACTTCAGACAACGAAAGGGAGTACTCTGCAAGGATCCAGAGAGCACAGATGCAGACACGGGATGCTCGGATCTGAGAGAATGTGTCAATTAACCTCTGGATAATGGACACACGGAGCTTGGGATTGGTCTCTATGATCTCACGCACAAACAGAACAACATCAAATGCTGCAGCAACATTAGGGTCCCCAAGGAAGTCCATGAGCAGGTGCACAACTGATGCAGCCACCTCCGGGTACTTCTTGGCACAGGCATGAATGGCCTGTACCAGCATCTGGCGGTATTCCCCACCCTTCTCCACCTCAGCACCCTGCGTCTTAACCACCTCCTTCTTGAGGTAGAGCACCACCTCCTCCACATTTCGCGGAGTGAGCAGATCCAGCACTAGATCAAGCACCTTCTTCCTGACATCCACATTGGGGCTCCCCAGTGCACGCAACACATCCATGACCACATCCACCATCACCTCCCTATGCGATGTTCGCAGCTCATGCAGACGGTCCAGGATGATGAGCTTCACATTGTTGTCGCTCTGCGAGGAGAGCAGCTGGCAGTATGTGTTGGCGGCTGCGCGCACAGCGGTGGGCGCGGAAGAGAGGGACACGAGCGCCCCCGCGCACTCGTACACGACGGCGGAACTGGGCGCTGAGAGGAGGGAGATGATGATCTTGATATACCTGCCCTTGTCGACGCGGCCCTTGGAGCGGCAGACCTTGCGGATGAGGTCGACAGCGGCCATCTGCAGCAGATCCGGCCATTCCGCAACGCGATCGGCGTTGGTGAGGAGGTACGCCACGGCGCGTTCCTGCGCGCTCGCCAGGAGCATGAGGAACGCGTTCCTGCGCGCTGCGGCGTCCTGCTCGGAAGCGAGCGCGCGCTCGACGAGCTCTGGTGCGTCGGGGATGAGCTGGTCCCCGTGCTGGCGTTGGTAGATGGCCGAGACCGCGGATAGCGCGTGGCGACGTACGAATTGGTGGCGGTGCTCGAGGTTGGAGAGGATGGAGGGGACGAGCGGCTCGAGCAGCTCGGGCTCGGTGAGGCGGCAGAGGAACCGCAGTGTGACGCCGCGGATGTACTCGTTGGGGCTCTGGAGGTTGTTGCGGAGGTTCTGGCAGATGAGGATCATCTCGGGGAGGACCTTCCCCGTGGCGGCGTCGCGCTTGTCGACGGTCTCGAGGTAGAGGAGGAGGAGCTTCTGGACGGCGTGGTCGTCGCAGGACTGTACGTAGCGGACGACGGTGATGAAGAGGTGTGGGAGGGACTCGCCGTTGAGGAGGAGCGAGATGGCGCGGCGCATGGCGTCGGCCTTGGCGGGCCCGTCGCCGGACTCGAGCTCCGCCTTGATCTCGTTCGCCATCGACGGCGAGCCCTTGTCAAAGTGCACCAGGAGGGTGCACGGCTTCTCCATGGCCGCCAGATCTGACGAGGTCAGTGGATCTGGCCTGGCCTCCTCGAGGAAGGGAGGTGGGGATCGGATCTGGGACGGAGGAGGAAGACGAGCACGCGAGATTTATGGGAGGGAGCGACCGGCAACGAAGGGATGGAGTTAAACGGGTTGCTTCGCCTAGTCAAAATGGGCCTTCTTCAAACGGGTTGCTTCGCCTAGTCAAAATGGGCCTTCTTTGAAAGGCCCCAACAAAGAAAACGGGCCACGTATAAGCAACATAAAAAAAATTCTGTATATAAATTTCAACATACTAGGCCTTTGAACGTTATGTGACATTATCACTAAATTATGCGGTGTAATTAGATGGGGGTGACTCCCTGACAATCGAGTAATTTTCTGTATCGTCTCAGTCGATTTTTTTAGCCAATAAGGAAAAGGCACGTAGCACTGTTCAGCATAATTGGGATTTGAGTGATGAGACAACCAAAATCAGTCGGTTTTGGTAGTTGACCAGCACCAGCAGCAACAAAAAATCGAGTGAGAACATACATTGGAACAATCGAAAAACAGCCAAGCTACCAAAACAAACACGCTCGCTAGTTGCCGGCTTGCGGAGCAGATTGCCGTAGGAGAAAACCTGAAACTCATTGAAGCTTTTCCTTGCTTCAAACATTTGTGAACCATTTTGCACGTGTGTTCAACGAATTAACATTATATTTGCAACAGGGTAATACAAAAACATATTTCTAGCTTGAAATAACCTTCAAAATAGCTTTTCACATACAGATATTCACAAAACAACACATGACATGCTACTGCTTAGGGATTGACATGACTGACACAATCACACTGAGACAAAATACAAGATTGCTATTTAAGGACACAAAACCATACAAAAAACTAAATACAACCAAATTAAAACATACTTTAGACATACAAAACATTACAAATTCTTCCGTTAATTTGTTGTGGTTCAAAGAAATGGCACCCTGCACAGCATAAACAACTTCAAAAAGAATTTTGGAAAAAATAAAGACAACAAATACAGAAAAACGTGAAGATATGTCAATGAAAAAAAATGCTCAAGCACTTCTTCTGACAAAACCTGATGATTGCGCCCCGACGGGAGCACGACAGAGCTCAGATTTGCTCCCATGGCCAGAAAGCTTGGCATGGCGCGAGATCTTGAGCCCAGCGGCGGAGGACGAACTCAGGGTAGTGGCCGCGGTGCTTGACCTGGAGGGATGGCGGCGACGGAGAGCCCGATGGTGGCGGCAGCGCGAGAGCCCGAGAGAGGCCAACAGTGGCAGAGGAGAGCCTTTGGGAGGGCGGCAGCGCTCGAGCGAAGAGCGGCGCCAGGGGGTCGGACATCAGTCGGCGGCCGTGCTCAAGCGGAAAACGGAGATAGAGGGGCTCAAGCGCCGTGAGGAATCTGCGGAATCAGGGAGCGGCGGAGGTCGAGGCTGCGGGAGCCGAAGGCCGCCGGGGGGAGTGCGGCGCTGCGGCGTCCCCGAGAGCGGAGGAGGCAGCGGAGGGGCCGTGTTATTTCTCTCGCTCGACGCTGGAGAAACAATCGACGGGATATGATGGGCCATATCCCCACATATGGGCCTTGTGTGTCCACTTTATGGGCTACGCGCGACAGAGATTGGAGACAAAAAATTCGATTGACGACGCAAAAGGATTTTTACTCGAGTAACGGTTAGGAATTCCGAGATTTTGTGATTACTAAATTGTTGTCTACTGTAAGAATATTTTAATTAAAATGTAAATTGAAAAAGTAAATCATTTGTCGGGCTGTAAACTTATAATGGGCTAGATTGAACGCTTATCCTGTACAATATCGGGCTTGCAAAATAGGCTCCAGCTAGAATGGGCTAGATTGAATGCATATTTTGAATTTTTAGTATTGGGCTTGCAAAATAGGCTTGTGTTCTTACTAAAATTTTGGTCAATAAAATGGGCGTTCTTATAAGAATTCAGTTTGCTATCTGGCGGGTGCTGGTAGACACAATGTGACATGTAATTAAGATAGGTCTCCAGAAAAATTATCGCCGTGTCAATATCACGTCAATTTTCTGTCCGACATGGTGTCACTTGTAAAATATATTGTAATAGATTATGATGATTTCAGGGACACAAATCGTAGTTTACGACGCTAGTGCGAGTATTATTTGTCACATGAACTTTATAAACAAAAAATTATGTTTACGACACATATTGTTTGACCACTGATAAGCAAACTCCTCGATGGTGATCCCCGTCACTGGCACCGTAGGGAGAGAGGCCGAGAGGGTGAGGCACAAGGACCCCGGTAGCAGGCCGGCAACATGCGCCATGAGCCAGGACGACACCGTAGGCTAAATCGCGAGACGAATCTATTAAACCTAATTAATTCATTATTAGCGAATGGTTATTGTAGCACCATATTGTCAAATCATGGATTAATTAGGCTTAATAGATTCATCTCGTGATTTAGCCTAGGGGTTGTGCAATTAGTTTTGTAATTAATTTATGTTTAATACTTCTAATTAGTTTAAAACATCCGATGTGATAGGGACTAAATTTAGTCCAGTCTTCCAAACACCCCTCGGTAGAAGCAAACCAACGTGTTAACGAAGGCCAGGCCAGTCCATTGTCGACTTTCGACACGCTGAAATGCGCCAGGAGGCTACCGACCTGCACGGTCGGGAGTCGGGACCGTAGGATCCGGCCGTCGCTGTTCCCAGACTGGCAGTACGCTGCCGGTGCCGGAGACGCGTCATCGATCGGCTCCCACACACTACCTGTAGCTGTACTACGCGATAGACGCGGGGGGGGGGGGGGGGGGGGGGGGGGGGGGGGGGGGGAAGGGAAAACGAGGAGATACCCGTCATGCGCCGGCCCGTATGAGCGTCCGATCTCTGCTCCGATCCATCGACCATCGCGACGAAACACGAGTACACGACAGGTCCCCGTCAGGACGTTGCGCTACGCCTACGAGGCTCCATGCGTCTCGGGCCCCCACGTTCCCCGATCCTGGAATCCCCCACCCCACATCTCGGCTGGCTCCGGCTGCGTAGTGGAGGCCACATTTCGACGCAGCGTCTTCAACCTCCGTCCACTTGGCGACCTCCGTCTGGGACGGTGCTACCACCCTAAACCACACGATCTCTAAACAAACTCCCTTTGAAAACTTCCCCGATTCGCCGAGCTGGTAGAGGGGAAAATGCGGGCGAGATACGGAGGAACGCGACGGTTTATTTGGTCGGGTTGGTTGGCTGCCGCTCCCACCCGACCCCCAGCCACGAGCGAGCTGTGCTGTACGTGGACGTTGTCACGGCCTAATCGCCAGGCCTACCGCTACTAATTAACGCCGGCCGCATTCATTCAACCGGTCGCCGTCGCCATCAATCATCCGGATGGTCTGTCTAGCTCAGCACACCAGCGCCATTTGCTTTGCTTGCCTGGATCAATCATTGCCCCGTTTTCTCTTTAGGAATCTTTGGGACCTAATCCTCATGTACCAGCATTCCATCACAGACTTTGGTGTCTTCGCACTGATTAAAAAGGAAAAAAAACAGACACACGATGGGTTTCTTTCGCTGGATTGTACCAGGAGAACGACAGACGAGACGACCGTGTCTTTCATCAGCAGATGCTGGGTTTCTCAGCATTGGCATCATGGTGATGGGGACTCGGCTCTTTCATCAGCAGACTAGAGGTGGTACGCCGTCGCAAGAGATTAGTGCTCGCTTTTGATTGTACGGTGTTTAGGGCATCCGTGCATGCCGATGCAGGCAGGTGAAGCACAGGGGGTGTTTGATACCACCCGCTAAAGGTTAGTACCTATTATATCGGATGTTTGATACTAATTAGGAGTATTAAACATAGGTTAATTACACAACTAATTGCATAGATGGAGTCTAATTCGCAAGATAAATCTATTAAGCGTAATTAGTCCATGATTTGACAATGTGGTGCTACAGTAACCATTTACCAATGATGGATTAATTAGGCTTAATAGATTCGTCTCGCGAATTAGTATAGGGGTTCTGCAGTTAGTTTTATAATTAGTTCCCTAAGTGCTAAACTTTAGCAGTGTCACATCGGATGTTCGGATGCTAATTAGGAGAACTAAACATGAGCTAATTATAAAATTAATTGTAGAACCCTGTGCTAATTCGCGAGACGAATCTATTAAGCCTAATTAATCCACCATTAGCAAATGGTTACTGTAGCACCACGTTATCAAATCATGTACTAATTAGGCTTAATAGATTTGTCTCGCGAATTACACTCCAACTGTGCAATTAGTTTTATAATTAGTCTATATTTAATACTTATCCAACATCCGATGTGACGGGTGTTCAACTTTAACCGGTTGGAGTCAAACAGACCCTTAGTATCAAACACCCCTCTGATGTGTTTTCGGATAGTGGAATGCACGCAGCATGTCTCACGGGAACGAATTTTGGGGTACGAATGATGGATGTCCAGTTGTCAGCCAGCAGATTGCTGCGCGGATGAGGGTGTTCGTGGTGCCCCTCAACGTCTATCAGGCGCACCGGATGGCATCTCTCTTTTCCGTTGGATGGATGGGTTGGCAAAGGGATTCCTTTCAGTTTGGGGTTGTCAAATACTCCTCAAATCAAATGTACTCTCTACCAACATTATTCCCCCTCCCTTCTGTTAGTGGCACAAAAGAATGTCTTCAAAGTAGGTGTGGAGGTAGGTGCCTGAACATTCCTGGGTCTGTCAAACTTCGTGATTCAGAAAAAGAAAATGCAACTCTGAACTGCTGATGCCTTCAATCTCGTGGCAAGTGATGCACAAGCAAGCATGAGCTACCGTGATTTCTCCAAAAGAAGAAATGGTTAAGAACTTAAAACAACGGTGGTCCGTGGAATGGAGTCCGATCCAGCATTGATCCACCGGGGCCGTTGAAAGTGACAACCTAAGACTCGGCACATCTACCAACGATCCACCCCCCTTCCAACGTCTAGATTGTTGTTTGTAACCTTGTGCTAGATGCAAACCGTTCCGTTCCGTTCCGTTCCGCATTGGATTCTTGACTTCTTGTGCAGCAGCAGCAGCAGAGACAAACAAAGGCACCACAACTCTACTCCATCAACATAGGATCCGTTCCGTGCATGCGCACGTTTTTTACTCGTGCCGTTGCGGGGGATCCGTTGCGTCCGTATCTGAAAACAGCAGGGGACGGAGCTGGCTCCTGAGGGCGCGTTTGGCAGCCTCGACCGTCTCAGCCAGACCCGAGCCAGCACAGCTAGACCGACGGGGTGTAGAGATGTTAATCAGCACATCTGTAACCTATAGTACCAGCTAAATGAGATTTTTATTGTTAGCCTAGATGAATTGGTGTAACTACCTTGCATATGGGCTTAGGTAGACTTACCACCCGTCCTTCTTCCTCCCCCATTTTCCATCCCTCAGTCAGTGAGTTCTGTTCATCGCCGTACAAAATTCCGACCGCCATCGAGCCGAGTTGCTGCTCGCTCGTGGGCCAAGCACCGTTGTGCAGCCCCGCTACCCCTGACCCTCTCTCCCCCGCCCGCCTCTCTATGGCCGAGCTCGACATCCGATCGGTGCCGCTGCTGTGCACCCCGCCACCTTGCTCGCCCCCGCGGGCCACGCTCCTCCGTGGCCCCCCCACCTCTCCACAGCTGCACGCCACCCTACCTCCGCGGCCAAGCTTGCCGGCAAGGCCCCTCGTCGACCGCGTCTTGCTCGCCCACGCACCCACACTCCTCCGCGGCCCCTGCGTCTTCCTCACCGGGCTTTATCCTCCATGGACCAAGCTCACCGGCTCCTCCGCCCCCCTTCCCTCCGTGGCCGCAGCGCACCGGCGAGGCCCTATGGTGTCGTGTTCTGCTCGACCCCGTGCATCGTGCTCATCTGTGGCCACGTGCTGCCATGGCCTCTGCCCCGCAGGCTCCTCGATCTCCCTCTGCTCGCCCGCGCTGCGCTGCCCAACTAGCCTCTCCAGCTCGCTACCCCGCCAGACGCTCGCACGCTCTCTGCTTACCCGCACCCCGCCGCTCGCCGCTAGCCGCTCGTGCCGCCGCGGTCGCCGACCGCGGCTCTCTTCTTTCTCGCCTTTACCCGCGGTGGATACAGCGTCACGCTGGACGCAGGGAGCCGAGGAGGCGGGCGACGGAGGCGGTGGCGGGGACGGTGTCGCGCGGGACGCAGGGGAGGTGGCGACGGATGCCGCGGCGGTGGTGCACGAGGAAGATCGGGGGTCACCGCAACCCCTCGCTTGAGCCTGCATCGCGTGGCACGATCGATTTTGACGTTCCACGTGGTGCAGGATGAGAGACCTCATTTGCGTTAGTTGGAGACCTCATTTGCATTAGTTGGATCTGGCCCGTGACCCTGGAGGCTACCAATCAAGAGCACCTACACTGCTTGGGCTTGGGTCTGGCTGAAGGCTCACGCAAGCTGCTAAACGCGTCCTAAAGAGCTACTAGCTGCCAATCGGTCAGCAGAAGAGGAGCTAGCTGCCGAAACGGCCCTGCAACGGACGCCTGAATGGCCTGATCGGCTGATCTCATGGTTACCCAGCCTCGACAACGTTGTTAAAGGGGGCTAATGGCAAATAAGTTAACCGAGTCGCAGGTCGCTGATGCGCCGGCGGACGTGGACAAAACCGGTGCCATTTTTATACTGGCTCCCCCTCTCGTTTTCGTCGAGTGGTTCGTGCTCAAGTCAGCATTTGCAGCGACTAATAACCTTGGACGTTGTGGGTTAAGATATTTTTAAGGATCATCTTATCCGGACGGACAGCTGTTCCAACAAAGCGAGGGTCTTGCAGTCGTGCTAGCGGCTGGTTAGAAGACGCTGGGCATGAGAAAACAACCGTGGTTTTATAGAATTGTCAGCTCGTGCGACGGATGGATGTTTGATTTGGAAGCAAATGGCGATGGATAAAGAATTAGAGATGAGAGGGGCACGGAGTTTGTGATGTGACCCCCCCTCGAATGGCTGCTGTTGCCTGTTGCTGGCAAAGACCAAGATGGCTTTAGCTGTACTTTAGTACTGACAAAACAAGCCTTACAAGAGCACGCTGCAATCACGTACGATCACGTCTCCTGGTTTATAATGCAGAAAAAAACAGCGTTCTGTGTTACGACAGGGATGGAAAATTTACATTACTAAAAAATACTATTATCTCCATTTGGAAGTTTAAATGAATGTGATTTCTGATTTTTTTCAGCTACCTATTATCTCTGCATTTCCTTTGTATCTACCACGTCACCGAAGATTATTGGGCTGTTTATATAATTATATTTCCACTCAAAGTAACAACCCTTTTTTGGAATGAAGTAATAAGTTTTCCCTGACTTTTATGAATATCTTGTAATGTTTTTTGGGTGAAATTTCATAGCCCTAAACGGGATATTTTCAAGTCACAGGCCACAACAAACAAAAGCTAATTGTTTCATGGATTTTTGCTAGGCTATAGATACCCGACAGGAAGTTCTAGCATTTAAAATTTTTCTCCTCTTTTGGAGTCCGCATTTCAAATTATCTGTTGCTCATAAATTTCCGCACAGCATTTTACCCGGACTCAAAAAGGATAGAGCTTTTCAAAAATAAAAAACCGCGCATTAACCCGTCACTAATCAAGACTAACCCGCCGCCTGATGTGGGGCCCACCACGCCGAGCCACCTATTCCGTTCCGCCTTCCTCCGCCCGCAGCTCTGGTAATCTGGTTTGCTTCTCTCTTCCTGCCAGTGCCAGCCATCGCAAAGAGCGCAGCAAAGCTGGACTCCCTCTGACAGCTCAGCTCCTCCCAAGCTCCCACTCCTATATCTCTCCACCCATCCCCCCCAAACCCTAATCCCCAGCACAGCAATCTCTCTCTCTCTCTCCCTCCCTCCCTCCCTCTCTCTCTCTCTCGTGCGCGCAGGCTCGAAAGAGTTTCCAAAGCGTACCTGAGAAATGGCAGAGGAGCCGCAGCCAGAGGTCGCCGCCGCGCCCGCCGCGGCCGAGGTGGCCGTGCCCGAGGCGGCGCCGGCAGAGGCGGAGAAGAAGGCGGAGGTGCCTGCGGCGGCGGAAGGCGAGGCCGAGGCGGAGGCGGAGAAGAAGGCTGATGAGGCGGCGGTCACCGCCGACGATGCGGGGGCCGGCTCGTTCAAGGAGGAGAGCAACCTTGTGGAAGACCTGCCCGACCCGGAGAAGAAGGCGCTTGACGAGTTCAAGCAGCTGATCGTCGCCGCCCTCGCCGCCGGTGAGTTCAACCTGCCACCCCCGCCGCCGCCGCCAAAAGCCAAGGAGGAACCCAAGGCCGAGGAGACCAAGACGGAGGAACCCAAGGCTGAGGAACCGGCCAAGGAAGAGCCCAAGACCGAGGAGCCGGCCAAGGCTGAGGCGGCGGCGGAGGTGCCCAAGACCGAGGAACCGGCCAAGGCTGAGGCGGCGGCGGAGGAGGCCAACGCCGAGGCGGCTGCGGAAGCCCCGGCGGAGGAGGCCAAGACGGAGGCGCCGGTCGAGGAGACCAAGGCCGAGGCAGTTGCCGAGGAGGCCAAGCCAGCCGAACCGGAGCCAGAATGGAAGACTGTTGTGGCCGCCGTGGCGGAGAGCGCCACCAAGACGGTGGAGGCAATCGAGGAAACCGTCGTGCCCGCCGCCGCCGCCGCCACCGCCGCCACCTCGGAGGTGGCAGCGGAACCGGATGCCGAAGCGGAGGCCGCGGCGCCTGAGCCTGTGCTGATCTGGGGCGTGCCGCTGGTGGGCGACGACGAGCGCACGGACACGGTGCTGCTCAAGTTCCTGCGCGCGCGGGAGTTCAAGGTGAAGGAGGCCATGGCGATGCTCAAGTCCACGGTGCTGTGGCGCAAGCGCTTCGGCATCACCTCGCTCCTCGAAGCCGACCTCGGCCTGCCGGAGCTGGAGAGCGTGGTGTTCTACCGCGGCGCCGACCGCGAGGGCCACCCCGTGTGCTACAACGTCTACGGCGAGTTCCAGGACAAGGATCTCTACGAGAAGGCCTTCGGCGACGAGGAGAAGCGGGAGCGCTTCCTCAAGTGGCGCATCCAGCTGCTGGAGCGTGGCATCCTGTCGAAGCTGGACTTCGCGCCCAGCGGCATCTGCTCCATGGTGCAGGTCACTGACCTCAAGAACTCGCCGCCCATGCTCGGCAAGCACCGCGCCGTCACCCGCCAGGCCGTCACGCTGCTCCAGGACAACTACCCCGAGTTCATTGCCAAGAAGGTAACGGCTCTCAGCATCAATTGAATTGTTGATTTGGAATTTTGTAGCTGCATGATTAGGACTCAACGTTGCCACAATGATTCGAAATTTTAGTTCTGTGACGTGAAAGATTCCAATTTTGCGCAAATGTAGTTTAACGTTGGGACTGAATGATTGGGCCAAGGTTTATTCTTCGGGTTGAACCTTTATGGTGTCGTGGACTTTTTTTTACTCTGATCTGGCTGTTTTGAGTTGACTGTTGTCGTTTGGTGTGTGGTTTGGTAATCATAATGTAGGTTGGATCTTTTCCCTTAGTTATTAGGTCCTGTTTGTTTCTGCCCTCCTAAAATTTAAGTCCTTCCACATGGTCAAGCCTGGGCAACTGCGTGTTGAGACATTGTTCGCTGTTAGAGCGAACGAGCTGAAGTTGATTACATCCTGAGAAGTTTCTTCAAATGTGGAATAGAATTTTAAATTTGTTTGGTTCACCTTGTGCAGGTGTTCATCAATGTGCCATGGTGGTATCTCGCTGCCAACAAGATGATGAGCCCGTTCCTTACACAGCGCACCAAGAGCAAGTTCGTTTTTGCTAGCCCGGCCAAGTCTGCAGAGACTCTCTTCAGGTTGGAACCAAAAAATTTGGCAGTTAGTGTTTATTTGATCTTCAAGGCACTATATTCCTAATGTATTGGCAATCTTATCTCTCAACATTCAGATACATTGCGCCCGAGCAAGTTCCTGTCCAATTTGGAGGCCTCTTCAAGGAGGATGATCCTGAATTCACTACCTCCGACCCTGTCACCGAGCTCACTATCAAACCCTCTTCCAAAGAAACCGTTGAGATCCCTGTCACCGAGGTTTGTCCTTACTAGATGTTGGATTTAAAATGTTTTATTTCACTTCTCATGAACATTGCAGAGTGCTCATGGATTGTTGTTACTAACCGCTGTTTGCAAATGTACAATCTTTGCAGAACTCCACAATTGTATGGGAACTCCGGGTGCTCGGTTGGGAGGTGAGCTATGGGGCCGAGTTCACCCCCGAGGCTGAGGGTGGATACACTGTCATCGTTCAGAAAACAAGGAAGGTGCCTGCCAATGAGGAACCAATCATGAAGGGAAGCTTCAAGGTTGGAGAGCCCGGCAAGCTCGTGCTAACTATCAACAACCCTGCATCCAAGAAGAAGAAGCTCCTTTACAGATCGAAGGTGAAGAGCACCAGCGATTGAGTCCTACAGTTACATGATCAACATTTCATCTGAGCATGATAGAAGAGAGAAGAAACCTCTTGGTTTGGTTCGTTAATTTATTGGGTTTTGCTGGTTTTTGGTTCACATTCTATATTTTGTTTGGTTAAACCAAAGTGAGCTTGTTTTTGTGATAGTAGCTGGGAAGAAGTATAATGACATTGTGGTGGATGGTTGTTGAGGAGGGCAGGGGAGAAAAAACCGTGGGAAAGGAAGGACTGGGGAATGTCTGCTCCTCTGTAGATGTGTCTGTACATTGCATTTCTGGATTCTCTCATTGATATGTTAAATTTTTAGGGGTACTTGTCTCATCATAATTCAATCCATGTTACTCTGCATGTTCCTTCTCTTCGTGTCCTTATCCCTGTTAATCTGATGTCCATGCTCCAACCATTTCCATGCTCATTTGCTGCAACAAGGGGGAGATTGTCCTCCGAGGAAACCAGCTGCAGAGATAATAATGGCCAAGTCATGGACACTCAGAAATTACTACTCCATCCGTTCCAAATTACTCCATCCGTTCCAAATTACAGGTCATTTTAACTTTTCTAATGTATAGATATTATTATGTATCTAGACATAGGGTATATCTAAGTGCATATCAAAGTCTATAAATCTAATAAAGTCAAAACGATCTATAATTTTGGAAATTTGGGAAGGAATCTCCTATAATCTGGAGGGAGTAGTGGTTTGATCATGTCTGATGGCTGCACCGAGGATGAAACCATCTGGCTGCCATACCCTGCTTACTCACAGCACTGCACTTCTCATCAGGGAAAGGATTGCAGAAAGCAAAACACGTTTCATCGGTCTCCTCTGCATAAACAAACCACGCCTACCTGGGTGCCATACAAAGAACAAGCAGCAAAATGACAAGGCTGCAGGCCGCCAAGCAGAAAAGGGCCCTAGCGCTTGTGCTGCTAATGATGGGGGTAAACTAAGCGTGGGTGGTGGAACATCCGGAGGCGGGGCGCCGCCGCTCCTTCCAAGGCTGTCATCGTGTTCCTCAAACGACAGAATGCAAAGGGAAAAACAAAACCCAAAGCGACGAAAAGCGGGGACTGAAACAGCTGTTGCAAATAAAAGAAGGCGAAAGATTGAAAGAACATGGTGGTGGCTCTCTGCAGCAGTTGCAAGGCGAAGAGAAGACGACCTCCCATCTGCCCTTGACTCCAACAGGCACCAGCAAAGGCCAGGAGTACAATACTACTGGTGTCCAGATTGGCCATGTGCTCGGAGGCGGCCTTTAATGGCCGAATCGCGAGGGCTTTTCGTTCTGTCTGTTGGGGGAGGTTGGGCGCTACGAGTAACGAGACTTGAGGCGCTGCCGACCGGGGGCCGCCGATGGAGGCAACAAGAGGTGTGCAGGAGCTGGTTTATCGGTGGGTTTTGGAGAGTTGGCATGTGCAAGGCTCGCATTTTTTTTCTGGTGTTCTTTGTGCAAACTACAAAGGCTCGGAGGCGGGAGGCCCCGTTTCGTGGTCGTGGGAAAGAAGACGGTTCGTGATTGGGGTGCACCGCGCACATCGTGTATTTAAGAGGAAAACGGTCGTCTGGGAATGCAAATTTGAAATCTTTTTGGTTGGAGAGTGGGGACTCTGGAAACGAGAACCTTTCTTCTTCTCCCTTTTAAGATTTGAGAATAAAAGTCATGGATAAAAGTCGATAACCGTATAATCAGAAGGGAGAGAGGAAAATTAAGGGAGAGGGCATGAGTTCAAAATCGAGAGAATATTGACAGTCTTTAAAACGTGATACTGCTCCCTCTTTCTTTTCCAAAGGTAAGTTTTCACTACTAGAGGTGGTATGCATCTTATTAGAGCCTACTCCTATAAGTAAGTGCGATGCATATGTGATGTGGGAAAAAAGATTATAAGTATATATTTAATCAGTTTTTATTGTGCCATAATGATATCATATGTCATTTTTACCTCCTTTCTCATCAACAATCATCTCTTTCCTTATTTCTTTTATGAGCCTAATCGGCTGTGCATTGCATTGCATGTGTAGCTACTTCGTCACCGGGGTGTGTAGCTCGTTATTGCGACAGTAAAATCACTTCCGAATTTCCGATCATGCGGTATATTTCTTCCTATTTGTACACACTGTTCTTCCTCACCACCTAAATATTTACAATCCTATTAAACAAATCTAGCAACCTTTCTTGACAAATCTGTGTCGATAGAGCATGTGCCCCCCCTCCCCAGCCCTTTCTTGACAAATCCGTGTCGATAGAGCATGTGCCCCCCCCCCCCTCCCCAGCCCCCTCGCCCTCCCTATCCACAACTTTCCATCCATACCAAGGTGTAAGGTGTAAGTAAATGTATTTAGCTGAGAAAGGGCACAAGAACACCGTAGGCTGCTAACTTAAAAGCATTACATCCACACTTATTAAAACTAGACTTAGTAAAATAGATTTATACTATTATTAATAACCATCTAAAAGATCATTTGGCTTGTAGAATAAAACGGAGATAACCAAAAGTATATTTTCATCAGAACTCAAAGATTGTGTGATTATAAAATATGCACTCGATGTGGTTTTCAGAAAATCAATTATCATACCTCTGCTTTTTTGTCACATACTTTTTCATTTCCCTTTTTCCTTATCTTATGTGTACTATAAAAGAGATGAAAGCAATATGTTGCGATGCTATATAAAAGAGATGAAAGCCATACGTTGCGATGCTATATGCAACTAGAACCAATTTTTTTAAAAAATAAAACATGCTTTTGTGAAAGCTTGAACCATTTTCATCCGGCGAGATTCCAAATAAAATTTGTTATGAAAAAAACCTATTTTTAGTCCTATCGTTCCTACATCTATGAACCCACCAAAAGATTTGGACAGTCCTAGATACAGGGCTGTACACCGAGACGTGTCAGACATGGAGACTACGGTGCAGGACGGCGTGGTCTACGTGGAGGACAAGACCTAGTCGAGGATTAGGAACTACTCGTAGTAATTAAAGTAGAACTCTAGTCGAATCCGACTAGTATTGTTGTAAAATAACCGACCTATAACCCTGCCCCAGGCAATATAAGGCGAGACAGGGATCCCCTCCAAACAAGTTCAATCAATACAATCCAACCAACACACAGGATGTAGAGTATTACTCAACATAAGCGGCCAAAACCTGTCTAAATTGTGTGTTCAAGTTCACCTTCGAGTTCCTGATCTCGACGAGCTCCATGCATAAAACACTACCTCGGGTACCCCCTCGGTAGGTTGTCGGATCTAAACACCGACAGGATCTCGCTAAAGATCCACTGGCAAACTCGATGGCTGAAGTCATCATCAAGCCCACCATCGCGTTTCAAGCGGGCGCGACATTCATCTTCGGCTCCTGGGTTTGCATCGCAGACGGTGCTGGAAACTTCCATCGCCACATTGCGCCGGCCCCAGAGGAGAAGCGTTACGGCATCAACTTTCATCGCCAAGTGTCGGAGGATTTTGTCGGAAAATTCAACGAAATTTTTGACCTATTCTGAAACTCGGGGGACGAGTTTGAGTACAACTCGACTTCTCCCACCAGTCGGACTGGTTCCCAGAAGTTGGCGCTTAAGCGATCGTGCGAATCAGTCTACGATACAAGTCGATTTCCGTTCAGTCTCCGAAACTCGTGTGTTGTCTATCAAGCCACCCTGTCCAGATCTCAATTCAACTCGGATTTGATCAAGGACCTCGACTATTACTCGGATCCGGTGAGCGGCCTCTGTTAGTGATAGGCTGAGCGGCCTCTGTCAGCTCCTTCAGAGCAAGCTTGGTCGCCTCCAGCTCATCCTCACGCTCCCAGATGGACGTCATGACGTTTACGAGGTCGACTTCTCCATCAGTGCGCAACTTCCGCTCTTTCTCCAGTTGATATTCCAAAGTCTCGTACATAGCGAACAACTTGCCGTGTTGACCCTTCACTCTTTAATATGAGTTCTGCCATTCCGTAACACGACCTTGGAGATCTTCCTTCTCTTTCGTGAGCACTATAATAACAACACAAAAGAGCAACTTAGAATCATCAAGTGCAAATTAGTACTCGAAGACGAACAGGAGGCGACAAATTACCTTCCAATCGATGCTTCATCGCCTTGTTGCGCTTACGAAGGCGGTCCTTCCCCTCCGCAGCTTTCCGAACAATATTATGGTACTTGACAGCTTGACCCTCGTACTTCATGAGTAGCCGAGAGGAATACTGCCGCTCTTTAGCTAGCTCTTGTTCAAGTGCTTGCGCGCGCATTATGGTGTATCCGTAGCCCTAGATCATCTTGGACTTTCGGCGGGAGCACTCGATCAATTTCTACAAAACAAAGCAAGTACTCGTATAAGCAACGAGTACCGATTTTAAGTTCAAAACGAACGCAGAAGAACTTACCATTGTGTATTGACCCACGTGGCGGTGCATCTCCATGACCGTGGCCTCCATCTCCATGGTGGTCAGAGGGTCTGCCAGGAGCTGGATATCCTCCAGATTCACCCCTTTAGCTACCTGAGGCTCGTCGTGCTCTTCCAAGATTGGCATATCAAGAGGAACTAGAGCTCAGCTAGTTGATGGACCAGCTTCCGAAGATGAGAGGGAGGCCACACCACGGCTAGAAGATGGTCATGCCGCAGAAGGCGGGATGGATGCCAATACTTGAAGAGCTCTAGCCGTTATAGTTTCAACTCCTGGCTTGGAGGCTACAAGTGTAGCCTCAGCTCTAGAAGTACTCGCCACTTCCGTCTTGGTCTCCGCCTCCGGCTCGGGGGCTACCAATGTAGCCACCACAGTAGAAGTAGTCGTTGCGATAGGTTCGGCTACTGGCAGCTCGGGGGCTGGCACTACAACAACATTTAGTGATGCAATAATGTCATGCATAAGAGCAGCGACAAGGGATATAGCACCTGGAGCTACTTCTGGTGGAGGCTGCTCCTCCGACGACAGAATTGTAGGCGCCGGGGCGATGTCTTGGGCCGAGTGGCTGCTGCCATTGGTTGCAGACTTCGAGCTCGGGCCTCCAATGTCCACGCTGGTGGAATATTTACACAAGACAAGTATCAAGACACATTATAACAAAAGGTCAAATCACAATCAGTACTCGAAAAATATTCCAGTACTTACCTTTTGGACCTCTTATTTTTTAAGGAGGGCTCTCCCCCCAGGCGCAAGGACTTGACAGTGGATGACGACTTCTTCGACTTGGCTTGCTGGATCGCAGCTTGATCCTCGCCAGCCTTGGATGACGTCTCCACCACTTGAGTAGTCTGCACACTGGCAGGGTTGGCCCTAGTGACAGAAGGGTCCTCATCATCCTCCAACTTAATGACCTCCTTGATCACCAGCAGCTCCTGCTGCACAATTTCGGTGATCATCTTCTCTACCTCTGTCTCCTCCTCGACTATTGTAATTCTCCAATGTCATAAGTAAGCAGACTTGATGGTAAGGGAAATAATTTACGAGTACTCGATCCTCAGGATTTTGTCCTTCTTCTAATGTGATTATCGGAGGAGGGACTTCGTTGGTGGTGGGCGGCTTCTTCACTACGCGCTTGACGGCGACTGTACGCCCCTTCTTTAGCGGTGGCGCTAGCCCAGTCTCCAGGTCATCTCTGGCTTTGCGTTTGGATATCCTGAAGGAAGACCCCGCCTTGTCAGACGGCCAGACCTTGATGACAAATTTTTTTAGCAGACTCTTAACCACAGCTGCTGAAAAAAGAAAAATCCTCATGCTCCTCATCCTCCTCGACTACCTTCTGAGCCTTTGTAGCCATGTGCACTCGAGGAACGGCATCGGAGCCATCCGAGCCGAGCGGAGGAGGAGCGGAGCAATACAAGTGAATTTCTTTCTGCAAGAGAAGACAAGCCAGTAAAATGACAAATACAAAATTGGTACTGGGGGCTGCGGCCATGAGTATTACACTGCTTGGCGGGTTGGCGGCGCAGTATTCTCGCGCAACCGTTGGAATCGCTCTCGCGAGCTTGAAGAGGTGCCTCAATCGCCCCATAACCTCATCCACGGACAAGTCGTCTGATGTCATTCGAGATGGGTCATTGGGGCTCGAGTAGTCGTACCCCCAGGTGCAGCGCAGTTGCAGGGGTTGGACTTGCCTCCTTATGATCTGAAGGCTACGCCTACTCCTGTCAGCCCCTCCCGTTTGAGTACAACTATCTTCTATAGAAACTCGGGTAGCTAAAAGCTATCTGAATGGGAAGGCTCGTCCAACCATTGATTGTTCCAGACTGGGCGGTGGCATGTCACCTTAGGTAGTCGTGGCTCATGATTACCAATATAAAACCACTTATTCTTCCAGCCAGAGTGAAAGTCAATCAACTCGTAATCCAAGTACAAGCTTTTGACTTTCACCTGTAATTGAATGCCTGCTCCTCCAACTACTTCTGTATGGTCCAACCGGGGCTGAGGCTTAACTCTAAAGAATTTATGGAAGAGTTGAAAGTGTGGCTGGATTCTAAGGAAAGTTTCGCACAAATGCACAAAAATGGCTATGTGCATAATGGAATTAGGGTTGAGATGGACTAACTCCAATTTGTGATAACTTAGCAGTCCACGGAAGAATTCAGATGAGGACAAAGCCAAACCTCGCTTGATGAAGTGTGTGAAGATCATTGTCTCGTGGGTATAGGCTTCCATCGGTCACGGGTTGCCACATGCTTCTCTCCAGTTGATGGGCTCTTGGTCTTGGAGCAGATTGGCATTCACCAATGCCTGGATGTTCGCCTCCTTCATCACGGACTTCTTCCAAGCGCATGCTTGAGTCGGCGGGACCGTCTAGTTAGTCTTCCTATACTTTTGCAGCGGCAGCTGAAGCTCCTTCTTCATGACCTTCCTCTTCTTGCTCTCCACCATCTTGCTGGAAGTTGTCTTCTTCCCCATTTGTGCTGCTACGAGGGTTTTCTTGTGCATATGCTCGGGAGATAAGCGGGGGGAGACGGTGGCACTCGAGCTCAAGGATCAACGAGTGACAACGCTAGGGATATAGTGTGGAAGATGAACAAGCAGAATGGCTCGGGTGAAAACGGAAGGGATGATTTCCTCCGTTATTTATAACCACACCGCAGTTAGAACTATGGCGAGATTAACGGGGATATTCCGTTTTTAAAATGCCCGAAGAATATGCAACAGTCAGCAGTTTCCAAAATTATCAGAAGAAGATAAGGTTACTGTTGGTGAACGGTCATGTTGACCGGTGCTTGAACCTTGTACCCAAACTAGTCGTGTAACGGCTCGGGGGCTGTGTGCTACGTGCTCATCGGCTAAAAAGTTTTTTATTTGGATTCTTAAGGAAAAAAGAGATGTGAAATTACAAGATTGATCCTCAGCGTGATTTTTTGATTTAACCTAAGGCTCGGGGGCTACTCCATATAGAGTGCGATTTGCATCGCGCATCCATATAAAATTCAAGATTGAAGATTCAAGGCCAAGTTAAATGAGGCTTGAGTACATTCTAACCGCATGGTAGTACTCGAGTATGTTTGAAGATTGAGATCTGATGGAGTACTCAAAGAGTACCACAAACTAGTCGGAGAAGCCTACAAAACTACTCGGGACTGTTACATTTGACTAAAACGTACTCGGTGGCTTGTCGTCCAAACATCCATTGGCCCACCAGAAGGTTTGTATAGTCCTAGATACGGGGCTGTACACCGAGATGTGTCAAACATGGAGACTACAGTGCAGGACAGCGTGGTCTACGTGGAGGATAAGAACTAGTCGAGGTTTAATAAACTACTCGTAGTAATTAGAGTAGGACTCTCTCGTCGAATCCGACTAGTATTCTTGTAAAACAACCGACATGTAACTCTGCCCCCGGCAATATAAGGTGAGGTGGGGACTCTCTCCAAACAAGTTCAATCAATACAATCCAACCAACACACAGGACATAATATAACGCGATATAAGCGGCCCGAACCTATCTAAATCGTGTGTTCGAGTTCACCTTCAAATTCCTGATCTTGACAAACCCCACGTATAAAACAGTACCTCGGGTACCACTTGATAGATTGCTAGATCTAAACAACTGCAGTAATCCAAACGACAACTAACGGACGATGAAATGCGTCGAACCGGTCCACGGCTTTCGCGTAAAGCTATGTGCGGCTCAGCTCACTTGGTTGCCGAAGTGACGATCTAGTGCCGACAGTAGAATCTGGATACTCGTGCTATTGATGGAGTAGTAATTCTCGTTCGTGCGCAGGCCGCCCAACAATCCAATTGTCGCCCGCTCGGCTGCTCCCCCACTCGCGCAATCCATCTGTGTTTTCTGTCGACGAACATGCAGTCCAATTGCGTTGTGTGATTCTGCTGCTTCTGCTCGCGTACCACGCTTTGGCGCGACAAGGCTCCGGCTCACTGTCACGCTCACGCACCGGCAAACTGACACGGACGAAACCACCGCAAGATCCCGGAACTCGGAAGCCCGCCACGATCCTCCTCCGATTCGAAACGCGAACCGGGCGGCGTGTTTGGGTTGGAATCACGATAGGACTGAGCGACCACGACGGTGGAGTCCGTCTCGCCGGCGGCCCGATGTATCTGGCACGGGGCCGTGTCCGTTTGGCGTTCGGCGTCCGGCTCCTAACGAAATCACCCCAACAGCGTTCCGACTCCTAGGCCACAACGGAAGGCTTCGCGCCATAAAACGCAGGCCCGCCGTGCCTTCCAAGGGCAACACGAGAAATCTTTGCATACGCTACACGAGATCGAGATCGAGATCGAGCATACGCGCATCGAAAACCATCGCGAGGAACGAAGCTTGTTCGGCGATCGCGACGCGCTACAGCATGGGGCGGCAGCCCAACCTGGCGGCGTGGCTCGTCCTCGCCGTCCTGGCCCTCTTCGTCCCGTCGAGCGCCGCTGCGCAGATCAAGACCACCGACACGCGCTGGAGCTTCCACCTCCCGCTGCCCAGCGGCGTGACCGGCGCCGAGAGCCTCGCGTTCGACGGCAAGGGCGAGGGGCCCTACGCCGGCGTCTCGGACGGCCGCGTCCTCAAGTGGGGCGGCAGCGCCGCCGGCTGGACCACGTTCGCGCATAGTGCCAACTACCGTAAGATCCCGCTGTGCACGGCGGGCGTGGTACCGTCGGAGGAGACGGAGGGCATGTGCGGCCGCCCGCTGGGGCTGCAGTTCCACGCCAAGACCGGCGACCTCTACATCGCCGACGCGTACCTGGGGCTCATGAGGGTCGGGCCGGGCGGCGGCGAGGCCGAGGTGCTGGCCACCGGCGCGGACGGCGCCCCGTTCAACTTCGTGAACGGGCTCGACGTCGACCAGGCCACCGGCGACGTCTACTTCACGGACTCGAGCGCGACGTACCCGAGGCGCTTCAACACCGAGATCATGATGAACGCGGACGCGACGGGGCGGCTGCTCAAGTACGACGCGCGGTCCGGGCGCGTCACAGTGCTCAAGGCCGGCCTGCCGTACCCGAACGGCGTCGCGGTGAGCCCCGACGGCGCGCACGTCGTGGTAGCGCACACCGTGCCGTGCCAGGCGTTCCGGTACACCCTCCGCGGCGCCAAGGCCGGGCAGTACGAGCTGCTGGCGGAGCTCCCGGGGTACCCCGACAACGTGAGGCGTGACGGCAAGGGCGGGTACTGGGTGTCGCTGAACCAGGAGAAGCAGCGGCTGGACGCGGCGCCGGGGGCGGCCCCCGTGAAGCATCTGGTTGGGGTCCGCCTGGACGCCGACGGGGTGGAGGTCGAGGAGCTGACGGCGGCCAAGGGCGTAACGCTGAGCGACGTGGCGGAGAGGAAGGGGCAGCTGTGGTTGGGGTCCGTGGAGCTCGAGTATGTTGGCCTGATTGCTTGAGCTGCCAACACAACAGAATCGTAGGTAGTGTCATTAGGGATTGGATTAGGAAAGATATACTATATAGTTAGTATAGTAGTATAGGTTTTTTAAGAAATAGTTAGTACTTCCTCCGTGATAAATTGTAGGTCGTTTTGACTTTTTCAAGTTTATAGATATTATTATATGAACTTGCAAAAGTGAAAACAACGGGAAGTAGTATAGTTACAGTTAAGATATGGTCTCGTGTCAAAGAATTAACAATCCATGTATAATAATATCTATGAATTTAAAAAAAGTTAAAATAATTTATAATTTGGAACGGAGGAGTAGTATAGTAACAGTTAAGACGTAGCTGCATATGATCTCGTGTCAAGTTTTGGACAATTCTGGACCAATCCTTTTCCTGAAGAAAACCCTGCTTGCGCGCACGACCGATGTCCTGCCCCGTCTCCAGCCAAAGCTTTTGATCGCGATCCTGGCGTGAGCGGCGGTCGTAGCAGAGAGCAAACAGTGTGCGTGCCCATCTATATGCATAGCGTTCTAGGCCTATGCACGCATCAAATGATCCTAGCATGGCCTCCATTGGATTCCTGCAAAACTAGCAGAGGGCTGCCGATTCAGGTGATCGGTCGTGTTGTCTCGTCGCTGCCTCGGGTCGGCGCTGGCTGAGGCCAGGCGCCAGCGGCCACTGTTCTTTGCCGTTGGAATTCAGAGTTCGTTTTTACTATGCTACCAGTATGTATCATGTGTATACGATACCGGCATCTCACTGTGAGATCTACTTGGATTCGAGAAAGGAGAGCAGACAGCCAACGGGCTCTGATCTTGGACGTACCTAGACCATGACGTGTGGGTACTCTGCACCAGAAACCGTACTGTCGATTAGGAAAAAGATGAACCAAACAGCAGCGGGCCAGAGACAGGAGCAAGGAGCGTCCGTACACGATAAGCGTGCCCTTCATCTGCTCTTTTCCTCCATCATGCGCTTAACAAGTACTTCTACGTCGGAGCTGTCATGCCTGTAGCGGAAACGAAAGCTGATCGATGTTTTAATCTCCGGTGTGCTCCAAAGGTAGCAATTTGGTACAGGCCAACCTCAGAAAAGAGAGCCAAAGGAAAAAGGTTCCAGTGGGTGAAGAAAGAAAGGAGGAAAAAGCGGGAACCCGAAACAAAAGGGACACCATGTTTTGGGATGGGTTGGGAACATAGAAGGCTCAGGCTCTGCCTGTTTGTTCAGTCTTGTTCACCGGAAATCCTCCATTGTCCAATCCAAATCACAGGTTACGATCACATGGCCTGTAAAAGCACTGCCGCCTGCTACACCGTTTTCAGCTGGGCCATGATGATTGATGAGCTTGGGTGGGCAAGACTATAGCCTGAACTCCTGATGCAGTTCGTCTACTGCCTGAAAATAGTTGGCCACTGGCCAGTGTTGCCTGTTCTAATTAGTTCGATGACAGTTGCACCCAAAAAAAGGTAGGACCTTGGATTCCATTTCCGTGGCAACGGTCGCAAAACCGATGAGCGCTGTTTGCAGCACTGCACTGCTTTTTGGGGTGAGTAGGCGCGGCCAAAGTTCAAGATTCAGGTCATGTGTCTTGGGGCAGCGAGACGCTTTTTCCTTATATTTAGTATCCTTGGTTGCTCGAATTTCAGAGCCTAATCACCATGGCTCAAGGCATTAACTGATGCTGCAAGCAGGATGCTTTAGCATACGAGGCTCCTGATGGTCGCCATTGCTAAACCAAAAAAAAAAAGTCACATAAAGTGGAAGAAGAGCAAAGAAATCGACCTGATTGACAGTTTAACGGTTACATCGTATATGTCATCATCATGATACATCGTATATGTCATCATGATACTATATCGTATCTGTCATCATGATCTAGCGTGGACTCTGAAGATGATTTCAAGATGCTTCCTGACAATTTCAGGTACACTATAGCTGAACGGACTGGAGAACCAGTTTATCCTGCATTTTTCTCTTGACGGTGTTTAGCATAACTGCTTGGTTGTTCAACCAAAAATAAAAGGTTGGGATCATTCTGATCCTAGAGCCACGATTTGGACAAATCGACTTCTTACATAATAAACCAAACCAACAAGGATCATGACTTCTCATGGTACAGTAACTTTGGATGCCGAGGATGACAGTTGGAAGCTTGAGATTAATAGTATTCGTTACTACATTAGTACAAACTTGGGGCAAACTGCTAGCACCTGATGACATACATCAAGGAGCAGCTACCAGCAGAAAGTACACTAGATCTGGAATCTCCTGGCAAGGTACTTGATGGATCTTACAGCACAGTAGTACTACCATTACAGCTTATTCCTCGATAATTCGGTATTCTTTAAGCTTGTCTCGGACATCGAGTACCACGAAGGCAGGCCTTCCAAACCTCAAGGTTGCACACAGCTTGAACCTGGGTAGACTACCACATTTCCCACTTACTAGAAGCGAGAACGTGTGATGACTACTACTTTGGAGCAAGGGTATAGTATACAAATTTTCCGCAAGACTCAAACATTTGTGCATCCTCTTTTCTTGACAAACCATGTGGTTTGTGAGGAAGAAACCCAGCTGGTGAAAATATTCAATTATCACCGGCTATTTAGCTTCTGACTTCGTTGCTAAATTTAAGGATGAAGTCAGATAGAACACTGGTGTCATTGCATGTGTTCCTCGCGGATAACCAACTGTCATCAAGCTGAACATTTACATCCCTGAGGCAGGAAACAAAATAAGTCGAGTTGTTCAGATTCCATGCAGCATCATAGCCAAATACAAATCTATCCATACTCCCAGTGTGCTATACTTCGTACTAAAGCTTGGTTAGTGATGACAAAATTCAGCTAAGCATTAGTTAAGTGTTAATGGTATGCTTGACTATAAAGAATGACTTGATCATGCGGAGATAACATGCATAAACCAAGGCATGAGCGTAATACATGAAGGGTTGATTTTTTGCATCATTTTCTTATTGCAAAATGGAAATTCCATACCTCTTCAGGCTAAGAACTTCGTAGTTTTTCCGCAAATAATCTGCATGCTTAGTGAGAGCATCCTGGGCATAATCCTTGGCAACAGTTCTAACTGCAGCTGTCTTTAGCAAGTTTTCTAATGAACCATGTTTCTGCAGCAGTTTCACTGCGGTCTTTCTACCAAATCCTGGAACCAAATGCTGGATTCCTGGAACACCATCTGCTTCATCACCCATGAAGCACCCTGTGTAGCATAACTTCCAATTCATTAGTTGCTCAAGTATAACAGACTCCCAGTGGGTACCAAAGAAATATACTCACTAAGGCTTAAATCTGCAGTTGGATCACACTTGTATTGAGCGACATAATGCCTTAATGTATAGAAAGACCATCGGCCAATCTCAGGAATGGGCATAACTAACTGAACATCGTCAGATATCAGCTGCTTGAAGTCTTTATCTGGTGAGGCAATCACAACTCTATAACCTTTCTGTAAAACCTGTTCTGTCAAGGTAGCAACCACATCATCAGCCTCATATCCATCGACTCTTACAACCTGAATTTGCAGTTTCCGAATTGTCAGACTCAAGAATTGGACCTGGGAAACATTGAGGGACTGCACTACTTTAAACATCTGCTGGTTCACCCACCGGAACATTGCATTCGCGGAGAACGTCGACAACGCGCGAGTCAGCGCCGGTGCCGGCACCGCGAGCCCTGTGGGCCTTGTACGACGGCAGCAGCCGCCTCCTGTACTCGTTCCCTCCCTCTCCGTCCAGAACCTAAGTCCAGAGATAAAAATTTCAGAAATCACCCAACAACTATTCCTCTGTGTGGTAAAGTTTGGATGATGTGTGTACTCACGGCGACGACGGGGTCGCGGAGGCTGACGTGCGCGAAGAAGAGCGCGAGCCAGCGCGCGAAGGCGTTGAGGCTGCGCTGAGATCCGCGGAAGCAGAGCGGGTTGACGTCGAGGAAGAACACGCGGGGCTTGGTGGGCTTCGACGGGGCGCCGTCTCTGCCCGCCAGGTGCTTGCGGGAATGCCTCGCTGACGGCAGCGCGCTGGAGACGGCGGAGGCGGAGGTAGAGGGCGAAGAAGAGGCGGTGGCGGCCGGAGTCGCGAAGAGGCGGAGAGGACGACACCTGAGGGGCGTCGCTGCCCCCGCCGCGGTGGTGACCGGCGACGCGGCGACCGCCCCAACGGCGGGCAGCGGCAATGTCACGGACGTGGGCATTGCGCTTGGTTTGGTAGCAGCGGTGGTGGGAGTTGTGGATAAAAGGGCCGAAAGAAATACAGAAATAATCTTGCTGGGCTTCTGGACAAGCCCAAACTATTTTTGGGTCAAAAGCCCATAGGAATATACCATTACATGGGCCATATTTGCTAATTATGAAAGGCCCGTTAAAATTCATTGGCATTCAGCATAGAGCTTCTATCTCATCACTTGAGTCTTCTTTATGTTGGAGCTCTCCTTTCCCATGTTTCTGACAATTAGACCTCGTGCATTTGGGAATAATTCCAATCTGTTTTTGTTGACGCGGTTTTGAAATGGAATTCTATGAAAAAACGGGTATTTTATCCAATTTTTTTGCTAATAAAGCGAGGCCTTGTTGGAAATCTCTGGACTGGTTCCTGCTTTTGACATCCATATCTCTAGTAGTTATACAACCAGGCGGTTCCCAAAGATTTTTGCTTAGAATAAAGCGGTGCCAATTGTCACCCGGTGACAACGACTCGGATTAGACTAATGAGGATGCCAATTCATGATGCACGGGCACATGTGTCGAGCAGATTAAGCAACGCATATTCCAGCGAGACGCGCACAAACGAACATGCCTGATTGGTTCCTTGGTCGAAATCAGCCACATTTTTAATTTGAAAAGAAAGTGTAAGATTGACGCGCACAGATGAACATGCCTGATTGGTTTCTGAAAGACCTAGCCCGTGTGTGCATACGACAGGACGCCGCGCGCACGTCCGCCTCGGTCAGAGCATCAGCATGACCGAGTGTGCCAGTATCGCGGTCAGAAGACGACCTGAACGTCCTCCACATTAGGAAGGAGGACCAATTGGTCCATGGACAATTGGACATACATCCCAGTAATTTTCTTCCAAATTAAAGATTACGTACCGTGGAGTATACGGTTTCCACCATGGAGTTTGGACTGGCAGATGCAACTGCAGCAAAAACGGACGAATGCAAGCGATCAGTTGTTGCAACTGCGCCACCCGCCGCGCGGCAAGTGAAGCCACCGGACAGCCTCGCAGGCACGAATCGTGGCTTCAACCGGCCGCGTCGAATAGTCGAAGCATCGCCGGTCACGGCCATAGTGGTAGCACTACCGTAACGAGCCAGGTGATCATCATGTCGCCGACCGGCTCGTCCTCGTCGCGTACTGCACACACGCTATCTAGGACTAGGAGATTATTATTAGGAATCCTAGCAAGTGCATAAGATAATCTCAAATCACACGGCATATTCTCTACCACATGCAGTCGAAAGGCATAGAAATGGCGCGCGCACTTGTTCAGCCGGTGCCATCGGTCCAGGCTTCAAGGAGAATGTTTTCCCTTGATGCCCCACTTTTGTTTGGTCCTCCGGCCTCCAGCTTCTCCACCCTGGAATCGTGTGCTGGTCTGCCGGACTGGACGGCCGCCGCGCGGCATCCGCCGTGCGTTCCGCGGCCCGCGCACTACGGGAGCGCGCGCGGGGGGGGGGGGGGGGGGGGGGGGGGGGGGGGGGGGGGGGCTGGCCGGCTGGCAGATAATCTCGCCGCGTCGCCACCAGACGTGAGACGGACGCCGCCCGGCGCGGTGGCGGTGGTTGGTTTGCTACTTTGGTCTTTGGTTTTGGTCACGCTAACGTACGCCAGCGCACGCTGGCTTTCTTGTGCTCCTCGTCGGCTATCTAATCGCCTAGTCGGCTGCGTGTGGGGTGCCGGTGTGCAAATGCGAAAGCGCGCGGTAACGCGGAGCTAGAGGCCGGGCCAGTTTTGGGATCACACGAGAAGTCCCCTGCATAAGGTCCAAACGCGCACAGTAAGGTCCTATGAGGATCTCACGGAGCGACGCGAGGCGTGATTCTCAGATTCTGTTCCGGAGCCCAATCGTATACGCAGTGTAGTGTAGGCAGCGTGTACCTGAAAGCACAACAGATCTCCGATGTGACAGCAACGTGAAGCAAAACCGTGTTCACAGGTCACGGCAGCGCTGTGCCCCACACCATCCCAAGTAGTAGACCGTTCTGCGGCACCAGCTGACTCACACGACAAACATTGGTCCCCGCCTGCCATGTCATCCGCGTAGTATATATTCAAGCTAGTACAGCTCATCCAAAGCCGCTCCCGCACAGTTGGCCGTTTCCGTCCCCATTTCTCTCGTCTTCTTCCCGTTTCAAAATCCCCAAAATCCCAACACCGAGCCTTCGAATTCCCCCCGCTCCACGATTCGTCGTCCCCTTCCCCTTCCGTCGTCGTCGCCCGCTCTCCGCCATTTGGGAATCGGGGGCAGTCCAGCGACCGCGCCGCGCGTTTCGAGGCTCTTGGCTGGCGGCCTCGCCGGGTGGATTTGGAATCGCGCCTTCTCGGCGCGCGCACGTAAGTTCTGATGCTTTGCCTTTCCCTACCCGAATCGCGTTGCTGTTCGGGTTGGCTATTTGACGACGGGAGGGAGGTGATCGGGCGGGGGAGGATGTTCGAATTCTCGAGAAGCAGCGGCGGCGATCGCGAGGCATTTGGCCATTTCGGGGTTGTTTTGGTGGCACTGTTCCGCCGCGTAGTCGCGTGTCGCGCTGCCTGCTCAGCCGCCGCCGCCGCGCCTCTGGCAGCTGCTGCCACAACCTGTGGCATTCGCGCGCGCGGGCCTCTGTCCTCGGCCGCCGACGCTGTTGGTCCCGTCGTCTTCGCTAGCGCACGCGCTAGGACCGCCTCCGCCGTGGCGTGGTCTGCTGCTGCCACAGCCTCGAAGTCGCAGGCATCAGGAGCTGCTGCCTGCTCTGCCGTCGCGGAGCCCGCCACAGCTCGTCGCCCGTCCTCGTTCCTTGTACGTAGCTTGGAAGAGGTAACTATGACGCGGTCGTTGGCATCTCACGGCGGTTACTTTGTCTATGCCTCCTGGAGTAGTTTACATGCAACTTTAAATTGGACAACGAGTTGCGGCAATGCATTCTGGAAATCTGGAGTATCAAATGCTCGAATGGATGGTGAATTTTAATCTGGGGCGGAGGCAGGGCCTGTGCTACTTTAGCCTACGGCCCCGTCCCTACCAACGAAACAACCATTACTGTATTGCTCTGACCTGCAAAAGAAGAGCCTGAAATTCTTGATAACTGCATTTTCTCACTCATGCTCTAGTTATTGCTGCATGGCCACAGGTGGATTTCAGATTTTGGAATGTATTTCAAAACCTAAAACTGGAAACTTATACCAGTCATCAGCAATTGGTTAGGCATGCACTAGAATATAAGGACCTTGTTCTCCTGTGCAATCATGATGAATACTTGATATATAGCGACTAGGCTCGAGTTATGGTTTAGTTGAGCTGACGACTCCAGTATTATTTCTATGTGCAGGTGGAGTGCTAGCAAAATAATGCAGTAAAGTTGTGTCATAAGTAAAATGTGTCATGCATGTGCATCGGAAGAGACAAACATGAATGAGGTCAATTTCGACCTAGCCTGCAGTACATCCTGCTACAAAATGTGTGACCACGGTGATGGATCATCAACTGTTACTGGTGAGATCAACTGGTTGACCATGGACTCAAGCCCTTGCAGCACTCCTTATGGCAGCCCTATGTTTAGCCGTGAAAATTCTTTCTCAAGCTTTGCTAGTTGCTTTTCAAGCCTTGGTGAGTGTTGGAGCACTGTTCTCTTAAATACGTGATATGATTGTTAAATTGTTTGTACCATTTAAAATTATTCTCTTACATAACCATAATTTATTTATGGTTTTATTTTCCTCAGGTGACTCCCTAATGGACTCTGATACTGAAGAGGAGACTGAGCTCCAAGATACTGGTCAACTTTATCCTAATACCCTATTAAGTGATGATCTTATGGAGCAAGGAGAAGGGAGTTTAATACGGGTGGAAGAATGTCAACTCAGTGATATTGCTATTGTTGATGACGGTGCTACTTTTCCCATTCCAGCAGATCAAAATATTTCATCTGGTTATCCACAGTTGGAGACACTTGAAGACTCCAAGGAAAAAAATGATGCCACTAATATTATTTCAGATTCAGATCTATCTTATGAGCAGCATCAAGAAATTCTATCCGATAATCAATTTATAGAAACGAAATGTGGTGTATCAGTGGAAAATGTCGATCTTAAACAATCCGGTTTTATAGATGTTGAAAAGGTCACTAGCCTTCCTATGGCAGGTGGTGATATTATCCAATTGAATGAACAAGTTATGGATCGACATGACAGTACCATGGAAAATACAATAGTTTATAACAACATATCAAATACTGAACCTGACATGAAAAATGGTGCTAACTTTGATAACGAAAATGAATGCCTATACCCACTAGTGTTGCCCAGTTTTGATGCAGATCCTCTCATTTGGTTACCTCCGGAACCAGAAAATAAGGAAGATGACTTCGATACTGTTTTAAATATCTGTGATCAGAGTGAAAATTACAGCACTGGGTGGGGTGAGTCAAGTTTAAATGTAAACTTAGCGGAGAGAAGTAGGGAAAGCCGTGAAGACCAATTGCAGAAAGTAATGTCAGAAGTTATGAATGGGCAATTCAAGATCCTTGTAAGTCGTTTCTTGGCTGCTGAAGGGTTCTCTTTATCTGATGGAGGCACCAATAAGAACTGGCTTGATATTGTTGCTTCATTGTCATGGGATGCTGCACAACTTGTCAAGCCTGATGCCAGTTCTGGAAATGAAATGGATCCTGGTATGTATGTGAAGGTTAAATGCATAGCTTCAGGATCTTACAAGCAGAGGTAACAAATTGATATTTTACTGTTCGTTCTTTATCCTTACTTTGTCTCAATTAGGTGCCTTTTGTTCTTTTGATAGCGAAGTGATCAATGGTCTTGTTTTTAAGAAGGGTGCTTCACACAAGCAGATGCGTGCCAATATAAAGCATCCAAAATTGTTACTCCTTCAGGGTGCTCTTGGCTATTCATCAACAGGGCTGTCATCAATAAATTCAATGAAACAGGTGCGCATGCATGCTCTTAGCCAAAGCTTATTTAAATTGCATAGATATAATACCAAATAATAGGGGGAATTTACCAAATTCCTCTTATTGACCAGGAAAACGAACATCTGGAGAAAACCCTTTGTGAAATGATAGGCAAATGCCAGCCTGATGTTATATTGGTGGAGAAAGCAGTTTCCCGTAATGTCAACGAATATATACAGAAACAAAGAGTTGCCGTAGTTAGTGAGATGAATATCCATCGGCTGGAAAGAATTGCTCGTTGCACTGGCTCTCCAGTAATGTCATTGCAGGATGTTCTTGCAAAACCCAGCCTTACTAAACAATGTGAGTCTCTCCATTTTGAAAAGTTCGTTGAAGAGCATAATATTACTGGAGAAGATGGAAGGAAGTCCTGCAAAACATTTTTGTTTCTAGAGGGTTTTCCAAGACCTCTGGGATGTACAGTATGTTCTCTCTTTCTTTTGTAGTTCTGTATATGCAATGTTTTCTATTTATGTACACTATGTGCCTTTTTTACCATTTTGCTCATCACCTTCCTATTTTATCTGCTCGTTCTGCTTTTCTAGTTCTGATTATTTTGACATTATTTTGTAGATATTGCTGAAAGGAGCAACAAGAGAAGAACTTAAGAAGATTAAGCGTGTCCTTCATTTCACTGTCTTTGCAGCTTACCATTTGATCCTTGAAACTTCATTCTTTGCTGATCAAAAATTATTTACGACAGATAAAATTACCACAGGGAAACAAAAGTGCTTTAAAACTAATCCACAGCTGCTTGGTCCCTGTTATGATAGTTCGAAAAACACTGACACCATGAAACATAGCACGCCAACTTGTGATGATCAGTATGCTAATCAGGAAAAGCTCATTCATACTGAAAAATCTATACCACTGCACCTTCATGATTCCAAAATTATGGTGCCTGAAGATCCTGCCAGTGAAAAGCATATTGACAGCAAAGGCGTTCAGTCATATTCACCACTCCCTGTTATGGATCCCTCGACAACTTTTATGCAGGATACGTCATCATCAGATTATGCGGAGTCAAACACATGTGATGGTTTTGATGGCTCAACATTCACAAATAATTCCAAAGAGGTGCAGAAATTTCAAGAAGCTGTTGATGGAAATTTTTCTGGGAGTGGAGCTGCCTTGAATACTCAGGACATCTTGATTTCAATGTCTAGCCAACATATCAAGAACAAAGCTGTTTGCGATCAGAATCACCTTTCCCGGATAACTTATTATGGGTATTTTGATACATCTCTTGGACGACATTTGCAAGATAATTTACTTAATGAGGTGATACATCTTTATTTTTTGTTAATTTAAGAGATCCTTCATTTTCCTTGCTTTTGTTTCCGATAATAAGAAAATTATTTACAGAAACAGAGCTGCTTATCATGTGGTGAGTCTCCAGAAGCCCACATGTACTCTTATACCCACCATAATGGCATTCTCACTGTTCTGGTGAAAAGACTTCCTTTGGAGTCATCCCTTTCTGGTGAGGCTCAAGGGAAAATTTGGATGTGGACCAGATGCTTAAGATGCAATGCTAAGCCAAATCGTAGGGTTATAATATCTTCCTCTGCACGTAATCTGTCGTTTGGGAAGTTCTTGGAACTCAGCTTCTCAACTCATTCTGCTGCCAAGAAGCTACCAGCATGTGGGCACTTGCTGCATAGAGACTGCCTACGTTTCTTTGGGTAAATGTCTGCAAGACTACTGCATAAATATGAAAATATGTTTTCTTCAAGATTTCACAGATATTTCTTTATTCTTTGCAGATTGGGATCCAAAGTTGCCATGTTCAGATACTCATCTGTTGAAATATATTCTGCTCGTAAGCCTCCATTGACTTTGGAGTTCAATAACCGAAACAAAAAGGATTGGCTTGATGTCGAAGTGAATAATGTATGCTTCTGCAACATATTTGCTGTTGCTGCTTATTTTTCTTCAGCTAATCACACACTTGTATGCTAACATTGTTCATATGTTTAAGGTCCTTCTTAAATGGAAGCAACTCTTCTCAGAAATTGAAAATGTAATACAAGGCTTAAGATCACGATACTCTACTCAAGCCATGGGGAAAGACACCAACGTTTCAGTATATGAGGGATTACTTTTGGAGGTGGCTAGTATGCTTATGCAAGAAAAACATGAAGTTGAGGTAACCATCATGCATCAATTCTATTATCCTGTGTATTTCTTGATTTTCTTATGCAAAGGATTTTCTGACTATTTTTGGTACACAAGGTTTCTCTGAAGGCGTTTAACCAAGTTGCAATACCCAAGAGTTTTGCACATGAGATCCTTGATTTGAACTGGCTGTACCAGCAACTTCTTCTTGGGTTCTATGTTTGGGATCTTCGTTTGCTTCATACTCTCCATTACATTAAATTTAGTACTACATCTTCAGACAATTCTATTCACGAAAGCACAGTGAAGAATGAGCTGAAGAATTCCGGAAGTATTGCCATCCAAGACGCACCGGCAGTCAAGAACACTGGAATAGAAAGAAAGGAAGCAACTATAAATTCTTATGGCAGCTGTGATGATTCATGTGCCAATAAAATTTTGGATAAGGCTCAGCTTACTGATAAACTGATAATCAAAGAGCATGAGCTGCCCATTTATCAAGATCATGATGTAAGATCATCTCTTTCTTCTCAAGGCAAAGTTGCTGAAAGTGGTTCACATCAGTTCGAGACCTCTGTGGAGAAATCAATTGCTTTACCATTTATGAATCATGAACAACCTGCAGCATCCAAAGTAAATAAAATGTATGGTGGTGCCATACCAAGTGATGATGCAGGGAAATGGGTCTGGAATCGATTCAGTCACTTGGAAATGGAATACAAGAAAGAACTTCGAGGCGGTTCTTTGGATAATTTTCACCTCATCAACAAATACACCCCATGTTCTTCATCATTGACACGATTAAAACATGAAATGGACTTGGGGCATTTTATAGTTGGCCGCGGCGGTAACATCTTGTCAATCTCTGAGGAGGAGGTTTCCAGCATTATTGCTTACGCGCTAACTATGTCTGAACAACAAGGGTCCTATTCTGATGCTGCACCTAGCAACTTGGAGAGAAATGCTTCTTTGCTTCCACCCATGCTGTCTCCAAACGAGTCTTTAGAAAATAATCGTAACTTTTCAAGGTTTACGTCACCGATATCACCTGAGGAATCAACGCCTCAATTTTATGATTCATTTCTATCAGCTCTAAAAGATCAGCATCCTGAAATTGATCTAAACAATGAAAAGATAGCTCCGAGAAGAAAATATACTGTTGTTTGTGTATATGCAAAGCAATTCCAAGAACTTCGGAAGATATGTTGCCCATCAGAGCTTGCATATATTTCATCAATAAGCCGCTGCAAACATTGGAATGCACAGGGCGGAAAGAGTAAGGTTTTCTTTGCAAAATCAATGGATGACAGATTTATCATAAAACAAATCAAGAAGACTGAGTTTGACTCATTCTTAGAGTTTGGCCTCGAGTACTTCAAGCATTTCAGTGTATCTCAGGTCTCAAGTAACCCTACATGTCTTGCAAAAATTCTGGGTATATATCAGGTGTGTTGAATCTTCAAGGAACTCCACGATGCAAACTGCTCCTAGCATCTATTGATATATTTCTTTGACACTATTTCAGGTTAAGGAAACTAGGAATGGCAAGGAGACAAGGACTAATTTCATGGTCATGGAAAATCTTTTGTTTGGACATAATATAATACGTAGATATGATCTGAAGGGTGCTCTTTTCTCACGATATGTTCCTGATTCAAAAAATCCTGAAAAGGTGCTGTTGGATCAAAATTTTATTGAAGATATGCGTACCATGCCAATCTACATTGAAGGAAAAACCAAAAACCTCATGGAACGTGCTATTTGGAATGACACAGCTTTTCTAAGTGTATGTGTGCCTGTTGCCAGAAAATAATTTTCTTAGAGTATATATACTTTCTTCATTTTGTAGGAGTATCTATGATTTTGTCTCTGAATCTTCTTGTTTGCATTTCCTTATGTTTGCAGCTCATGAATGTCATGGATTACTCCTTGCTTGTTGGAGTTGACAAACAGAAGAAAGAGCTTGTATTCGGGATTATAGATTATTTGAGACAATATACCTGGGACAAACAGCTGGAATCTTGGGTGAAGACATCTCTTGTTGTTCCGAAGAACCTATCCCCAACTGTAATTTCACCTAGGGAGTACAAAATAAGATTCAGGGGGTTTATGTCACAATACTTTCTATCAGTTCCAAATGCTTGAGTCTTTGAGAATTGAGACCTGATCACTTCCTGGTATTGGTGACCGTGCGACCTTGTCATGAGTTATGATCATGCTGCTGAGGTTCCGTGTCCATCCGGGAATAGTTCAAGCTCTATACAATGACTCAATGAGCAGTACGTCATCGGTCATCCTATGTGTTTAGCATTAAGTTTCCTTTGTTGAGTACTTCATTTTTGTGGTGTGTTTGTCTATCCTTCTTGTCCATTCTGATTCTCAGCAGTTGTACATATTAGCATTTAGGACACCATGGAAGCGCAACTTTTAAGCAAATGAATGGTGGGACAAACTAATGACCTAGCTAGTGTTCTTTACTGATGATAGTTAGGGTGGAGATCTAGGTTTATAGGGGTAGAGGAGCGTTTAATCGCCGTTGTGTTTATTGGAATATGCTGCTGGAATTCAAAGTCATATTCTCATTCTTTGACTATTCAGCTTTCTGTATTAGGGCCTGTTTGGTTCTTTAGTCCAAAGTTTAAGTTCCTATCACATTGAATGGAATGTTTAGATACTAATTAGGAGTATTAAATATATATTAATTAGAAAACCAATTGCACAGATGGAGGCTAATTCGTGAGATGAATTTATTAAGCCTAATTAGTCCATGATTGGATAATGTGTGTGCTAATCATGGATTAATTAGGCTTAATAAATTCGTCTCGCGAATTAGCCTCAATCTGTGCAATTGATTTTGTAATTAGTCTATATTTAATACTTCTAATTAATATCTAAACATTCGATGTGACATGGACTAAATTTTAGTCCGTGGAAATAAACACCCCCTCACTCTAATCAAATGAGTGGTAAGGTTTGTCAGAGCTGCCAATTATGGGTTGAGCACTACCGTGTCCTGACAGGCTTAAATACAATTAGTTGCCATTCGATCAATGTCTCTATTATAATGTGACCTACTCCTCCAAATTATAGGTCATTTTGGCATTTCTACATTCATAAATATTATTATGCATCTAGACATACACTATATATCTAGGCATAGCAAAACTATACAAAGTTAAAACGATCTACAATTTGAAACGGAGGGAGTATAGTAGAACATCATATATTGCCGGGCTATTTGGTCACAACATTTACATACGTATCTGTAACTTTGCCTATGCACTTCTCAGTTCCCGGAATCAAAAGTCTCCCGAGTCCTAATGCCTACATACTGTAAAGAGAAGGAAAGACTATCTAGCATTGTCTTTGTGATCATCAAAGCATCCATCTCAGGTTTTTCAAATCTTCTACAGGATGCACCGCACTTCTTTGTTTTTTTTATAAGGCACTTCTTTGGTTTGTGCCTTTGTGGAGGCAACAGGCGCCACAACACATCCGTGAGAGGACGTCATGCCTACAACTTACCAGTCCCTACTGGATTGGATTCATGGGCTCGCTGTTCGCTACTCCTGTATTTTGTGCTTCCCCGTTTTGCAATCTGCTGCTCAGAAATACGAGCAGTGTTTTACGCGCTAGACTGAGCCATGGTTCAACGCCGGGATATGCCCTACTGGCATGAATATGCTGGAACGCTGGACTTAAGTCAGAAACGAACTCTTCCCATTTTTTCTGGCGTCGGAGGCAAGTGAGGCATCATGCCACATTGCCAGTTTGCCACGGTATGAACTCTCAAATATCCCCCCGTCTTGTGGCGTTGGTTCATTGAACCTGGCCTGGATTGTGCGGCCGTTAGGACGGGGAGGTTCAACGTACATCTGTGACGTCCGTGGTGAAGCAAGCGTTGAATTGTTTTATGGTTTTATTTGTACATTGAACACTCTTTCCCAGTTTCTTGGCCAAGGATCAAGGAATCGTGCTGGAAAAAAATGGGAAGAATCGAATGTCGTGCGCGTACTGCCATAGTGATATTCCATCGATGTCGGAATTCCTACGCTATACTAGCTTTCAGCTGAGGATGTAGCAACGAAGCAGGTGGATCAGTACCTTATCAAAAAAAAAAAAGGCAGGTGGATCAGTACTCGGTTTCAACTTGTTTGTCAGCATGAAATTGCACACGACGCGATAAGATTCAATGAATCTGTACACTCTGAACCTAGTAGTTACAAACCACAGTCCATATCAACAGCGAAGCCTTCGAATTCTTAAAGAATTTGTTACGAAATGAATGAGCTTTTCCTTTCAGATTATCCGTTCAATTCAAAACCGAAAAGCTCTTGCCTGTTCCTTTTCAAAAAAAAAAAGCCCTAAACGTGCAAGCCCGTGTCGAAGCCCAACTTTGATATTGTGAAGCACATTTTTTAGATGGATATGTCATCCACTGCTACACAAAATGTGCCAAACGTAAGCACAAACGTTGCCAGTAGTTTCAAACATTATTAAAAAAAATGCGTCCTTTTTACGCTTTACATCTATCAGACGGCCAAAATCCGACGTCGGCTCAGCTAATTCATGGCGACTGCAGCTCAAGAAAAGAATCATGGCGACTGACCGGTTGGGCCCATTTGCAGTCGACCACGACCACGACGGCCCGAGTCCAGGGCCCAAGAGTTGGCGCCCAGGCGGCCCAGCAGCCAGCCAGCCTCCTCCCTCGCGAGGCACGTGCCCGTCCTCCCGGCCCGATGGCAACCGCACCCACCGTCTCCGGCCGGTTCCCCGTCCAGGTTCTTCCTCCCGGCCGTCCTCCCATCCCTCCCAATCCCCACAACCACATCTCACGCGAACACATCACACCACCACCAACCCACAACCCTTGCCTTCATCAATTTGGAGCACGGCGCCCATTCATTCCCCTCCTCCTCAGCTGCTACCTTCCGCCACCCCAATTCCAACGCGTGGTCTCGTGATTCCCAATTCCCAAGCCCCGATCGATCCCCAAAGGCTCATGGTGTTTTCCGCCGCCGCGTCGCCTCTCGTAGCCACCGCCGCCGCCGCTCCCTCCTGCGCCGCCCGCCTACGCTGCTGCTGTCGCGTTGGTTGTTGTTCTTGTTGACGAATTAGCTAGCTAGGGTTTGTGATTTCGCGCCGATCGGTTGGAGAATTTGGTAAGGTATGGATCTCTCGCGGCCTGCATCGTCGGACCTCTCGCTCGGGCTCCATTCCCACGGCCCCTCCCACGCCCACGCCCGCGTGCACGCCGTTGCCGCGCCGTTGCGTCTGTTCGACGACTCGGAGGACGCCAAGCCGGAGCGGCTCGAGGGCGGGGAGGCAGACGGGGAGAGGGAGGACGAGGAGGACGGGGGCGACCAGCATTTCTCCCTCCTCGGCCACTCGCTCTGCGTCAAGCGCCCGCGCCGCGCGGTCAACGGCGGTGGGGGCGGGGGAGGGGAAACCTCCTCCTGCTCGTCCTCGTCCGCGGCGCTGCGCCCCGCGAAGCGCCAGGCGATGGGGGAGGGCAGCGGTCCGGATCTGGAGACCCGCCGCGCCGCTGTCCGTGCCTGGGGCAACCAGTCGCTGGCGGAGGCAGACCCGGACGTGCACGCGCTGATGGAGCGCGAGCTCGACCGCCAGGTCCGCGGCATCGAGCTCATCGCGTCGGAGAACTTCGTCTGCCGCGCGGTGCTCGACGCGCTCGGCAGCCACCTGACCAACAAGTACTCCGAGGGGCTTCCTGGTGCTCGCTATTACGGCGGGAACCAGCACATCGATGCTATCGAGAGGCTCTGCCACGAGCGCGCCCTCACTGCCTTCGGTCTCGACCCTGCCTGCTGGGGTGTCAATGTCCAGCCTTACTCGTGCACGTCCGCCAATTTGGGTGTCTACACGGGGCTACTTCAACCCAAGGATCGCATCATGGGGCTAGAGCCACCATCAGGCGGCCATGTTAGCCACGGTTACTACACGCCGAGTGGGAAGAAGGTGTCAGGCGCCTCTATTTTCTTCGAGAGCTTGTCGTACAAGGTGAACCCACAGACTGGGTATATTGATTATGACAAGGTTGAGGAGCGGGCAATGGATTTCCACCCCAAAATTCTCATCTGTGGTGGGAGCTCGTACCCCAGAGAGTGGGACTTTGCACGGATGAGGTTGATTGCTGATAAGTGTGGTGCGGTGCTTATGTGTGACATGGCGCATATCAGTGGTCTTGTTGCAGCAAAGGTACGTGACAACTGTTGAGACATTATGTTATCTTACATTTTGTTTGTTTATATCCTGCTTAACAATGTGCACAATGGTACTAGGAGTAACTCAAAAGCCAACATTTTGTAATCTTACAGTTAGTATGGCTGTATCCTGCTTAACAGCACGCACAATTGCACTAAATATACATCATAATGTCGTATACTTGTGTGATTTCTTTGCTTGGAGGTAGGAGTAGTAATTTTGCTAAAGAACTAAGATAGCAAGCTAGCAGCAGCTGCCATTGACCTACAACCAAAGGTTTCTGTCTTTTCCCCTATCTAGGTTACCATTTCTTGTAGGTAATTTGACTGTATCTTGCTTAATAATCTGCAGCGATACCTGTTATCCTAGGTACTTATCTGCTAGAAGATTATGTATGAAAAACTATATTGTCTTGTGTGTTTGGAACCTAGAAACAATGCCCGTACATTATATATACGCAAATTGAGTAAATTCATAGTGAAAAGATCTTAATGCTTGATAAATACAGAAGAACACAAGTTCTTTTTCTTTAGGTCCATAAAACAAACTTCTTCTGTTGAATGGAGATCACTTTCTTTGTCTTTCGCCATGGCAAAAATTAAGTCGCAGTGATGGAACTTGTTGCTGATTTTAGGACTTGCATTGTTACCCTTGTCCATTGTGTTTGCACCTTTTTCGTCATCCTTTTTTTAAGAAAAATTAAACCCATTTGATGCATGATCTTGATGTCTGGTCTATTAGTTAGGTTGGTACTGTGGTCTGATATGATGTTTGAATGCATAAAGTAACATTTCTGGTTGTATTTGGTGCTGAGTTTGCTTTTGGTCCCAGATATGTAAGCTGACGTGTGAATTCTGACAATGTGTTTGGTCAATCACCTATTGCCTGAGATGAATATGATTTATGTGTAGCCTATTCATTTTTTTTTTGGTTTGTCTATGTTGGAACTGTCCTTGTCATTGTAATGCTATGGCAATCTAACCCCTGTTACCACTAAAATGCATTGCAACTGACATGAGCATTTTTTTGTTTCATCATATCAGATATTGCCTCGCATACTCTTTTTTCGTATTGCTTGTAAAGTTATAATCGTAGCTTCAAAGAAAGTTGAGCAATACCATATGTAGTTGCACATTCAGAGCATGATGAATGAAGCTAATCGAACTCTTTTGTCCTCCACCTGCAACAAAAAACACTTAAATGTGCCTGAAAGAGCTTAAGCAAAATGTGTTCCTGTCCTGACAGGAGCGTGGTACTTATGGTTGTTCTAGGTTACTCAAATCACTCCCATATTGGACTTGAATAGTATTGTCTTTACTCATAGGTGATATCGATTTTTAATCTTCATCGTGACCATCTTAAATTTATTTGTTGTATAAGTTCATGTTTGCTTGTGTGATATATAATTATATACATTTGCTAGTTCTATGCTCTTGATGTTGTTATGTGATGAACTGTTTGCTGCTTGCTGTTTAAGTATGGTTGAGTGAGATGAGCATACACTACTCACTGTGTTTAGCTTGCTGACACTTGGTCATCTTGCCTCTATAGGAATGCCGTAGTCCCTTCGACTATTGTGATGTTGTTACGTCAACTACTCACAAGAACCTCAGGGGTCCAAGAGGTGGTATAATATTCTTCAGGAAAGGCAAAAAATTATGGAAGCGAGGTGGATCTTTCTCTCAAGGGGATGAGGGTGAATACGACCTGGAGGATAAGATAAATTTTGGTGTTTTCCCTTCAATGCAAGGAGGACCCCATAATAATCATATTGCTGCTTTGGCAATAACTCTGAAGCAGGTAGCAACTCCTGAATATAAAGCATACATTCAACAAGTCAAGAAAAATGCCCAGGCTTTGGCATCAGCCTTGCTTAGAAGAAAATGTAGATTGGTTACTGGTGGCACAGATAATCACTTAGTGCTTTGGGACCTCAGAACTCTTGGCTTGACAGGTATAATTCTTCCTACTATTTTCCTTTATCACTGTCTGCCCACTTAATAACTGTTTATTATTTTTGTATAAATTGTCACGTTTACTTCTTTTTTTCTTTTTGTATAAATGTTTATGACGTTGTACATTTTGTACAGGCAAGATCTTCGAAAAGGTCTGTGAGGCATGCCATATATCTATCAACAAGACACCAATTTACGGGGATAATGGCTCAATATCTCCTGGAGGTGTTCGGATTGGTTAGTTCTTTGAACTCCAACATTGTTTTGGCTATTTGTGTCTATCAATACAAAAGTCAGTTTTACTGATACTACTGTGTTGCACTGTTGCTGCAGGAACACCTGCAATGACTACTAGAGGTTGCTTAGAGGATGACTTTGAGGCGATTGCAGAGTTCCTCATCAGGGCAACTCAGATTGCTAGCAATGTTCTGAGAGAACATGGGAAGCAGCAAAAGGAGTTTCTAAGAGGCCTACAGAACAGTAAGGATGTTCTAGAACTCCGTAATCAGGTCGAGGTATTTGCATCACAGTTTGCGATGCCAGGTTTTGATATATGAATGTGCATATATACCATAGTTGCAATTATCCTGATTCATCAATCATCAGCAACATTGCCGTCCCTCAGTTCGTCCCATACGATCAGTCTCAGCTTCAGAACAAGTAGTGGAGGGTTTTTTTTTCTTCTTTTACTTATTGGTCTTGACATTCGATTCAAGCAATTGTATGTACAGCTTCCTGCCCAAGTTGAGAATTATGTATGTAGTGAATCTTGGTATGACGAATTTCTGTAGGAGGTTTTCTTTTCCTACCAAACCTGTGTAGCGTTTTGAAACCTGTGTTTTTCCAGGCTGAATAAGCTTAACCATCTGACCTCTGGTTAATTATTATACGATGGGATGTGTTAAATTGGTGAGTATGCAAAGCCATTGAGCAGCAAGTGCTTGTGTGTCCTTGGCTGAGCGTTCAGATTTTGCTGCTTTATCGTTCATGCTTTCATGACGCTTTTGTCAAATCTATGCTGATGTTCAGAGCTTGTAGGTAGATTTTTGCTGACATTTACATCTCGATCTTGCCAGCATTCTCTTTGTGTGAATAGACTCCTGCCTGAACTTACATCTCGTGGTGGTCTAAGTACCGACACTGTGACACGGTTGTCAATGTTTCTAGCCGATGCTATCATGAGGCTCCTTCTGTTCGTTGTCGGGGAGAAAAGCATCATGGAAGTTTGGTAGCTAGCAGCCTAATTCCGTTCTCAGCCCAGACTCGCGCCCCTGTCTGTTCTCCGAGACCTGACCGGCGTGACCGCGACACACCACTCCTCTTTTTCTTTCCGGCCATGATCCGCCTCAGTTCCCTGCCGCGCCGATCGCGATCGATCCATGGGCATCGCTCGCATCCCATCTGCCGCTCCGATCTTTCTTTCCTCCGGAGAAATGATGGCCCGGCACCGATCCATCGACCCCGAGGGCGCGCGAGGAACAACACAGGCGCCGGCAACGGGGGCAGAGGGTCCTTTTCTTCAATGCGGAGCAGAAAGCCGCGCAGCTGAGCACCCAGTTCCCGTCCCCCGTCCCACCCAGGCACCCAGCTGCCGCCGTTCCAGAAAAAAAACGCTTTAATCATTGCCATCCACCACCCGCTGCCAGCCCCAACCCGACAACCGCCACGGGACGGAGCCGCGGCTGCCACAGTGTCTTTCGCAGCGGTCATGTGTTGCGCTCCGTCCCTTCCCGTCCATCCGTCACCATCTGACCATCTCCCTCTCCGTCGGCCGGCCGGCCGGCCGGCGTCTCTGTTTCCTCGGCGAGGGAGAGGGGGAGGAGGGGGTACAACGAATAATCTGCCGTGGCCCCCCGATTCTTGCGTTGGTGGAGGCCGTAATGATGGCCGGGGGACGGCGGGAACGGGAGTGAGGCCGCCACTACCGAGTAAAGAACTGGCGAGATCCTCCTCGGCGTTCCACACATTGCTTTCAGGTTTTCTTTCTAGCGGAGAAACGGTGCCGGGCCCGAAGTGGCACCCGGGGCCGGGGGATACGAAACGGCGCCCGCCAAGTAATAATGCACACGCCGCTCGGCTTCTCCTTTGATTGAGCGGGCCGGGCACCTGGCCGTGGAAAAGGGGGCCATCATGGCTCCCCTTTTGCCGGCGATGTGATCCGTGTCGCCGTCAAAGCCATGCCAATGGCAGTTGTGGTGTGGACACGAGGGATGCTAATTGCTAGATAGGCTAATGAGCTTCCTAGCCAGTGCTACTGCCTACTGATTTGATATCTTTGGCGTAGTTTTCATGGAGATGCCTGCCTGCCTGACACGAACTGATGAAAGGGTCGTGAAGCTGAAGCCGCGAAAGGGAGTGAACGCGGGGAGGAAGTGTAAAGAGGGCGGAAGCAACCAAAGCCGGCTGCTGGCCTGTTCTGTTCCTCTTTCCGCCGCGATAGCAAGGGTCCAACCTCCTCCACCCCCCTAGGCGAACAAACAAAAAGCAACCTTTCGACGCGCAGCTGCGAGTGTGCCGCCGATTCCTGAACAAAGATATCTTCCTGTGATCGATCAGTTGCCTCTCCTCTAGTCCCCAGCTTCCCTCCCTCTCATCTCTCTCATGGCCATCATGTCTCTCCTCCTTTCATCGCAGAGACGCGGACGCAACAACGAGAAAGGAACAGCATCATGGCCAACCAAAATGCTGCGACACAGATTCCATCGCTCTCCATCCATCCGTCCCTAGACAGAGATCAGAGAGAGGAGAGAGATGGGTGGACGGGACAATATGCTATTGGTAGTAGCTAGGGACACTGCTAGTACGTACGGAGTACGTATTAACTTTGCTTGTACCACCATGCAAGCAAGCAACAAGCATCATGCATTCATTCATGTGAATTCGTGATGATGATCTTTATGCCGGGCCTCGATCGGAGGATCGATCAGTGGCTGCACAGGTCGGAGAGCTCCTTCCTGCCCTCGACAATGTCGTCGAGGAAGTCGTCGAGCTGGCACACCAGGCTGTCCGTGCCGGTGCGGAGCACGTCCAGCCACGCCTTGAGCTCCTCCACCTTGTCCTTGACGACGCCGCCGCCGCCCTCGCACTTGCGCCCCGCCGCGGCGGCGCGCTCCACCTCCTCCCGCGCGGCCTCCACGGCGGCGCGCGCGCACCGGAACTCGCACATCCTGATCCGCGGCGCGCCGGGGCCGTCGGACTCGGCCTCCTCCGCCATCCTCTGCTGCAGCATTGCGATGGAGGCCATGAAGCCGCCCCCGGCGGCAGCGTCCGCGCTGGCCGACCCCGCGGCGCACGGGCCGCCGCCCGCGGCGGCGCGGGAGACGGCGCCGCTGGCGAGGATGAGCAGGAGGAGCGAGCTCGCGTTGTGCAGCGCGTAGAGGAGCCCCCGGAAGCCGTTGAAGCCGGTGAGCCTGGCGTCCGTGGCGCGCAGCAGCAGCCGCTCGTCGAGCTGCAGCGACAGCGGCGCGATCCTCGCGTCCGCGAGCGCGCGGTTCTCCTCCTCCGCAGCCATCGCCTCCCTCCTTGACGCCGAGATCGCCCTCATCACCTGCACGCACCAATCAGAACATTGCAATAATCGATGATGATGATGCACACCACAAACGGAACCAAGAAAGTTTTTTATATTCAAAAAAGAAAGAACCAAGAAAGTTTTTTATTCAAAAAAGGAAGAACCAACAAAGTTTCAGACTTCAGAGAGAAAGAAACAGAGCAAAGGAAGGAAATGATCAATAGCGATCGATCGCAGGATGTTTCAACGGAAGGAAGAACCAACCTGGCGAGTGGCTAGAGGGGAGGGATCCTGGAGCCAGTCATCCAGCGCCGCGGCGGCGCACGAGGCCGCGGCACAGTAGCGCTCGACGGAGGCGAGCCCGAGCTTGACGGCGAGGCAAGCGTCCCAGAGGCGCGCCGTCTCGTCCATGTACTCGTCGAGCCACCGCCCGCCCGGCGGCAGGTGGAGCTGGCCCACCATGAGCGTGAGCTGCGAGTGCAAACCCCTGAGCAGCGCCGCCGCCCGGAGCAGCGCCGGCAGCGACGACAGCCCACCGGCGCGGCCCAGGTCGTCCAGCCCCCTCGCCAGGGACGTGAAGAAGGCGTTCATGGCGTCGTCGTCTGCCTCCGCCGCCACCGCCCACGCCGCTGTCTCCGCCGCCGCACTGTTGGAATCGGGAAAGGGAGGCCGGCTCGGCTGGCTATATATAGCTAGCTAGCTCGCTCGCTAGCGCTCGGTGCACCGGCACGGCAAGCAAGAAGAGGAGCAGCAGCAGGGGAGAGGAGAGGATAGCACGGCACGAGACTAGGAGAGAGGCAGGCGACACCGCGACAGACATGGGAGGAGAGGAGTGGAGCGCGGAGGAGCGCAATGATGCGTGTCTAGACGGGAGGGGGAAGGGTGATGATGGCTCGGAGGCGGGGCGGGGGCAGCGGCAGCGGCAGCGGCAGCAGAGCCATGGTCGCGGTCGCGGCTGCTGCTCGACGCTGCTCTCGCCTTCTCGGCTCTGTGTCCGTGCGGCAGCGGGCAGGTCGCGGCGTGTACGAGTGGGCGTGCTTAATCGCTGCTGCTTACCAAACTTTAACGTGCCTGGGGTTCGGTTTGCTCTGGTTTCAGGGAAAGGAGGGTTAGCGACTTAGCGTTAACCGCAGTCGTCGGTTTGACCGCGCCACCGCAGGGGTTACCGCCCAAAAAGCGGTGCGGTTCCCTGTCATCAGCCAAGTGGGGCCCTTGGAGGTTTCCTGCTGGCAGCATTCGTTGAATTTCCTTGTCCACTTGCCTGCTTATTCAGGTCCCTGTCTCCGAACCTAATGAGCTTTTAGTTTCTTCCATTTAGATGCTTCTCTGTGTTGTGTTGGAAATGGGCTTGAGAAGGCCTCACACTGCTGTCATTTGAAGTGATCTAAAACTGTTCTCCATTGAATTTACAGCTGAAGCAGCCGATAATAAAGTATTGCCCAAACTCTACACTATAGGAACCGGCCTATCAGTCACTATAGGATCAAAAACTGTACAAGTTTCAAATTTAGAGCTTCTCTTGCACAAATACCAGTCATATCTATGTTAACAAGAGATACAACGACGGCCCGATGGATGTTTTCATTAAGCAACAAGGTTACGGTAGCTCCAGCACAAAATATCAGCAGTAAGCTTGCCGTTCCTCGGATAGGTTTTCTCTGGACCAGGCTTCTCCAACAAGGTTTATTACATTAAGCAATGCGATATTTAGTACCATCAGTCCGATCAGTCCTTGCGTTATTCGATTCTATCTTATACCACCCTCCTTTATTCCCTCCCTTAACCCTCTTTCCAACTCAGAGATGCAAATCTTATCCTGCCAATCCCACCAGCACCATCTGAGCTCACTCAAATTCCCCCACAGTCCACCCCCGGCTCCTACCGTCAAGGAGCTGCTCGTAGAGAGCTCCAGAAATGCCGGGATGCCGATCGGATTAGTCCAAAGCTTGCTTCATCAACTGAGCTTTCACGGAGCACTTCTGTCAACCAATTCTCTTTTCCATCTCGAAACATGACCGATCGTCGATCCTATGAAAAGAAGGCGAACGCAAAAAAAGAAAAGAAAAGGTAGGTGCCATTGAATTCACTGGGATTTGCTTGTCAGCGTCTGTTGCAGTTGCAGCCAAAGAGCACTATCTCCCTGTCTCCCCGGGCTGGCCGGAGGAGCTGGAGCAGTAGCCCGACACACGCATGAGATTAGCATGGTTCCGGTCTCTGAGCAGCCGAGTTTTCGTGCTGCGCTCCGTGCTCCCATCCTTGTCATCACAGACGACGAAGAGATTGCGGTTGTAAAGCCTGCCGAGGACTTGTTGGTAGCAAACACAAACACTCTCGTAGACCGGAGCAGCGGACACGCATGATCACGGCGCACGCCATGGCAGGCAGCCAGAGCCAGGCAGGGCACGGCAGCGAGCTCCCGAGCTCGAGGGCCGGCCGGTCCCGTACCTTGTCTCAACTCGATCGGCTATTCGGCTCCCGTTTCTTGGGGGCAAGGCAATCCATCACCACGACCTTAATTTGCAGGTGACACACACACGCACACACACACAAATTCCTCTGCTTACATCGGGATCCTGAGTGGATGACGTGATTTCCTCGAGATTAAAATTTGGTAGGCAGAGACTAGGATCAAAGAGCGGTGGAAATGGTCAGCAGTATCAAGCCTGAGGTCCCCCGGATCCACGCTTTTGACTAAGAAGAACGGCAACAGAGCAAATCGCTCCTTCCACTTGTTATATTCCTTCCTCTGCTTTTTTTCCCCATTTGATAAACATAGAAGAACCGTGGTGTTATCATATCAGCAAGCTAGCGAGCAAACAGGCAGACACATGTAATCGCTAGCCACATGGATAAATCTTGGCAAAAGGAGGGGGATTTCATCTGGGTGTGGTTAGGTTAGTGGGCTATCGGTGATCTGCTCGTGGGATCTCGGGGAATGTGATGCTGTTCTTATTCCTTGGCGATCGGCGAAATAAACAACGCATGCCGCTCCTATAAACTAATCACTTTTTTTTGTGTGGTGGAGATGCTTTGCTCGTAGGGCAAACAACCCCTTGCTAAACCGTGATCTCGCGTGATCTAATAAAGAAAATTATTGTGTAGCAAGCATGCCATAGGCTTCTAGAAGCTTGCATTTTAAAATTGGGGGAGATCGATTTGTTTGTACTAATGTGATCCAAACATGAATATTCGGCCTGTATCTCTCCTCCCTAATTTGGGATTTCATAGTCCAACAAGAGATGAGGTGGTATGCTTAATTGATACCCAAAATGGCATCTGTATCTTGGCAATATCCACTGCAAAACAAATACTTTTTTATACAAATAAAAGACATGAGCAGATCAGCGTATATACAAAGGATCTAAATAATCCTTGCTTTCTCTTTTTGGCTCTTAAGATGAGAAGATGCACTCCTCGGAAAAACAAATTAGAAAAGGATGAGCAGGTGCATGGTGTGTACGTGGAACCATAAGATTTGCTCATCTGCACCCAGCTAGCAGCCACATGGTTTGAAGCGACAAAGTCTGCTGCCCTCTCAAGTGAGTCCCATCATGGTCACTTATGGAAGTAATTATAACCGCAATTATGTCTGCCCAAAAGCCCAGAGCAGGCAAAACTCTTTTTTTCGAAAGAAACCCTAATGGAGGCCGTATCTAGCCTCATCCATTATTAACTCGTGTACAAAATACATATGTGTGTGAGGTTAAATTTGCAAAAGATATAGAAAAAAATAGTTTTGTTTATGTCAAAAGGATGATAAAAGTCTGACCATAAAATGTGCTGCAAGGACAGTGTAACTATATTATACAAACTACTCTCTTGGTAATTTATGCATCTAACCGATAATGATGAAATAAAATATATATGCTTATTAGACAGCAAGTTAAACCGCACAGATGCCTTAAACAATGAGCACTTTAGCAGCGTGGCATGGCCATTTTCTATTATTTTGTAGCAAAGACTTTTTTTTGTATAATTCTAATGCCGACTTAAAAAAGCCTTGTACTAATTTGAAGTAAACTGAGCATTCATTTCTTTTTTTTTCTTTGAGAGAAAGGAAAGGAGCACTACTACTATATGAAAAAGGCATTCACATACAACTCCACACAATCTAGCAGTGCGACGGCTCAAAATTTATACGCAGCCAGGCCAGTCCAGCAATAATGCGCTCATCGAATTCTTGACCGGTAATCAGCAGCGCTAATCAGAGAGCGAGAGGGCGGAGGAGGCCCCCCGGGTAGTACTCGGCGCTCATGATGGTGCTGCGGCCGTAGGGCGCTCGGCCTAGACAGGAGCCCCAAAAAGGCTGCGGCCTGATTATTTGCTCTGATCCTTTTTGGACATGGCATGATGGGTAATGCCCCGGCTTAACTCGGCCGGCCCCGATTTTAATACGGCCCCCCTGTCCCTCCCGCCCGGTGGCCAACACGATCTCAGAGTCAGGACTAGTGATCTGCGTGCGCCGGTCGCGAGGAGCAGGGGGACGCGAGCAGCAGCGGCGAGCTAGGCCTCGGTCGCGGCCTGCCTGCATGGCTAGGCTGTAAAGATCGCGGAGCACGAGTAAGGAGGAGGGCGAGAGGTTTCTGCGTGTCAGATGGGTGTCGATGGGATGGGTGGACGGGCGCGCCATGATGCGGTTCAGTATTGGGGCGGGGGAAATCTATGATTTGTCGGGGGCGGCAGCGCAGGGGGAGGGGGACACGACGCGCCAGCATGGACGACGACGCTGCGGCTGCCGGGCTGCGTCGTCCGACGAAGGGTTGGGGGCGGATCGGGATGGGATGGGGATTGCGATGCGGGCGCCGGCACGATTCGCAGCTACGGCTTCCGGCCATGATGCGAAACACGCGGCTCGGGCGAGGGCTTGACCCGGCCGGCCTGCTGCGGATGGGAGCCGGCGATTTTGGCGTTAGCGCACCACCCGCGCGGCGGCATCGTTCGTTCGGTGTGGAGGGTCCGGTCCGCTGAGAAAGCGTGTCGCTGCAGTGCATGCTGGCTTGCCTTCACCTGCTGTGTAAAGATCCTGATTCCTGAAGCTGGACTGCTGGAGCAATGCCAGCACTTTGGTCCTTGGTTGCTTGGAACTCTCAAGTTGACCGTTCGCATCTTTCGATCGACGATCCTACCTGCAGCACATAGTCCTTCAAAGAAAGGTTCCAATGCTCTGGTTCAGTAAAACAAACAAATAAGTACGGCAGCAAAGCTAGCCACACCACATCCATTACCGCTGGTTGATGGGCCAACAATACCAGGCCACTTTAAGCTCGACCGCCCACATAACGGCCGAAATTCAGGAACTCATGGGCCTACTTGCTCGTGGGTGGTGTGGGACATTGCGGCCCAAAAGGTGAGGTCTGGAGGATTGCCGCTGGGCCCCTTCTTGGTTGATTGTTGGTGGTGGCTGCCGGAGATCGCATGAGCTTTCCCGTAGCGTCCCTCGTCCCGGGTCCGGTTGGTTGCATGAGATTCTGGACTGGGCTCGATTCCAGCAGGAGAACCACCGCCCGGCAGTGAGCGCTGACATGTCTGTTTCACTTCGCAATTTCAAGCGCCAATTCATTTTCAATCGCCATTTTCTGGAAGTCTTACTGAAGGCAGCTCTTCCGTTCCTCAAGTACTCGCGTCGAAGTGTTATAACTGAGAGCACCATGAAAAAAAAACAAACGTTGTTGCACGTCTCAGACGTCTGCTTCTCCGTTGTCCTGAAATTGAGCTACCTTTCTTTCCGGCATTTGAAAACAAAACCCGCGGCACACGCACAAGTTGCCCAGCTGTACGCCTGCACGGTCGCGCCCCCCTACGTAACGAACAGTGGATGCAGCCTGCACTCTTTGGCAAAGTTGCAGGTCGAAACAGTCGCGAACTCGAGTACAATGCCCGTGGCACTGGCAGAGGGCACGCCGCACGCACTCGGCCGCAAGGCCGCAGCCATCCACCGTCCGCTGGCGCGGACGAGCGGCCGCGATGCCTCCGACTGAGCTGGCGCCGGGACCAAGCTTGCGGCCTGCTTGGGAGTGGTAGTCAGGTCAGGACTCTCGAGTAAGCGAAATACCCGGGGTGCATTCAAGCCCGCTGCTCTGCTCGCTCGACCCTGCCAGTGTCAGGCCCCGGCCTGCCGCCATCACAGGCCACTAGGCCAGCACGCTTCCTCCTCCGCCCGTTCCGTCTGATCTGGTCGTGCATACGACGGGCGCTGGTCCCGTGCCCGGGTCCGGCCGTCCGGGTCCGCCGCCCGCCCGGCCCCCTCACTGCCGAGCACGGGGAGGCTTTGCGCTGGTACGCCGCGGTGCACGGGCGCGCGAGGGGAGATGGGAGGCGCGAGGTTTCCTCCCACCGACGTGATGCGTCGGGTGCTTCTTGTTCTTGTCGCGCGCGCGCTGCCGATGGGTGAACACCGATCTACTGCGGGAGGAGTGGAGGGTCATGAGTAGAGTGATACAGTTCGCCAAGGACCCTATCTATGCTTGTAGGCTCGACACGTAGCGTCAGAGCCGGACACTGTTTTTGTGCAGTACTTGGAGTACCTGACAAAAGCTAAGCTTAAATTCCGACAAAGCAAAGCTTAAATTCAGCTCTACGGCCTGCTTAAATCACGCGTACTGCTCCTACGTGGCGTTAGACCGAAGGAGTAAAATCAACAATGCGACAGCAACTTTTCAGGCTCAGATCGCGATGCGCGCGGAATCAATCCGGCAGGGCCCGCGCAGGAATTAGCACATCAACGCCAGGCGATTAGATTAAGGGAGAAGAGAGCAGCAATAGTGCAGTACAGAGGGGAGTAAGTTCCGGCCGGCTGTTTTAAAAAGTTCGAAGGGCGCTCCGGCGACCTGACGGCCGGCCGGCATGGGCGTTGTGTTCTGTTCTTGCGTGGTGACGGGAGCTTGAGACGCGCAGGCAGGCCCTTGGATTGCTTGTGCCGGGAGGAAAATGATAAATTCGGCCACGAGTCCGCACTGTTTGTTACCTTGTGCGGCCACTAGCTGCCCTGATTTGACGTGTGATTCGCTCCTCGGCTTCCTCAGATCTTCTATTAGTAGCTGCGCTACTGTAGTCGTACGCAGTACCCTGTACGCGCACCCTCATCATCTCTTTGGCTACACGCAAAAGTCGCCGTAGTGAAGAGCGATGGCCCGGTAGCGATCTGTCGTAACAGTGACGCAGAAAAGGTTGTTTACATAAGTCCCACCCCGGCTAAGAAATTTGAATCACGGGAATGGGAATTTGCCTCAGTTTTCCAACAAGTATCAAATAATCACATGTGAAATTCCGAGAATAAAATTTATATATCTGAGCATTTAACAGCTCAGCGACAAATAATCACATGTGGAAAATCCTAGAATAAATAAAGTTATTATTTAAAAGCTCAGCGACGAGGATGCGGCATTAACGACCCGGCCACCAGGGCAGCACCACACGGTCCATGCACCGGTGTACCCCGGTGCCCACCCCGCCCCGTCAGTTTCCACGGAAATGTGCAAGCACTGACGCATCGACGGGGACGTATCCTGATTCACGAGCACGTGATCGCGCCCGACTCTGGACGGCCTTCATTTCCGGTTCCTCTTTTGGTGCTCTCGCTCTCTGTTCCGAACACCCCAGAAGCCCGGTAGCTAGCAGAGCAGGCAGCAGTAGCGTAGCTCGTCACGAGCAAAGAGAGAGAGCGAGCGAGCATTGCCATGTAAACCCGGCGTGCAAACGCACGCAACAGATGCCCGCTGCTGCGCCGAGCACGCACGCGCCGCGCCGCGTTCTCGCCGTCGTCTGCGATGGATGCCCGCCCGTGGCCGTGGCGACCATCTTTTGCAGGTCGCGGAACACATCACGTCGGCCCGCGGCAAAATGATGCCCCTCCAAGAAAGAAGAGCGGCGAGCGGCGACGAGGAGAGCTTGATGAGAATCCGCGCTGCCATACGCCCTGCTGCAGCCATGCAGACGACCAGAGGGGGGCCATGGCCGTGCGTGCCACGACGTCGGCCATGCATGGCTCGCTGCTCACTGCCGCGCGGCTGCGCCCAAATGAATTATCGAATAGGATGCTGGGATGGGATAGGAATAGGGTCTTGTTTAGTTGCCCAACTTTGAGGTGTCAAAATTACTGTAGCAACACTGTAGTGTTTCGTTTGTATTTATGAATTATTGTCCAAATATTGACTAATTAGGCTCAAAAGATTCGTCTCGCAAAGTACAACAAAACTATGCAATTAGTTTTTAATTTCGTTTACATTTAGTACTCCATGTACCGCAAGTTTGATATGATAGGGAATCTTCTTTTTGCATAGTGCTAAAGTTGGAATTTTAGAGTAAACTAAACATGACTTAGATACCGTAGATGTGCGTGTGCGCCCAGCTAGCTGCTAGCAGCATCGCCATCGTGCGCGAAATGTCAGTGGCGCGTTAATTTTGCGTGCGTAGCCTGGTCCCTTTCCCGGCAAAATCCAGCGAGGGGTTCTCTCTCTCTACTCTAGGCCATTTTAGATCTGTTGCTGTTTGAGAACAGTGTCTATTCTTTTCCCTCTGCTAACCTGGCCTGAAATTCCTGAAACGCACACGTAGGCCAAGACTAGGTAAGCTAGCAGGAGTAGTGAGACGGTATTTAAATAGGAGTAGAGGATTTGGAAGGCATGCACGGCCAAGAACCCCGCACATTACGAGCGGGCGATTGATGCCGTATTGACCAATCCACCCATGGCTTTGGAGCCAACAATACCAACGAAACCTGCCGTATTCCCCTCGTCAGGCACCCTTCGAAAACACCCGTACGCATGTGAAATTGGTAGGCCAGCGAGAATCTACCCTCGAAGCACACGGATTACATGACGCCCCTACTCTACCAAGCGAGAATCTCTCCCTCCCTCCTTGTTCCAACTTTTACATCAACTTTCTTTCAAAAAAAGGGAACTTTTACAGCACCAGCTGAAGCACTAGTAAAAAATATGTCGAGCCAGTTTCTGCAGCACTGAGAAACGATGGATCAATTGTAAATAGCACGTGCACAGTACGGCAAGTGCTGTCCCTCCTGCATTTCTTCTGTTTAATTTACCGCTGCTACTTTTTTTTTCCTTTTACCCCTAACCCATTTTTACTTTTTTAGATGAGGTGACTACTGACTACTGGTATACTGGCCGAGCTATTTAATAAGGTCGCAGTGGCGCTGCTCGGCCAATAACGCTCGTGACCACCTCTGCTTTACGCGGCCTTTGTCCTTTGCGCCACCTTCCCCATCCAGCCATCCTTATAGCGCTCGATGCCCTCGCGCTCTCGCCTCTGCACTGCACGTAGCCGTATCACACCGCACACAGTACACTCACTCATCCTCCTCCTCGCACCAACACGCCACCTTCGGCTTGCTTTGCGTGTGCAGCTGCGAGTGCATCGCATTGCGCAGCTACCCAGTAGCTAGCTAGCTAGCTAGGGGGTTAGCAGATGGCGAGCAGCGCGGGGGATCGCTTCCTGAGGCAGCTGAGCGCGAGCAACGGCGGCGGCGGCTACGACGGGGGATGCGGGCTGCAGGACCAGCAGGAGTGCGGCGGCGGCGGGAGGAGGGGCTCCCGGCGGTGGTCCAAGAAGCGGGCCGCCGCGGCGAGGGACTATGGCGCCGGCGCCAATGGCTACGGCGGCATGAAACAGGGGGACGCTGCCTCCGCGGCGAGGAAGCGGGTGATGGTGGTGGTGGACGAGAGCTCCGGCGCCAAGCACGCCATGATGTGGGCGCTCACCCACGTCGCCAACAAGGGGGACTTCCTCACGCTGCTCCACGTCCTGCCGCACTCCGGCAGCGGCAGGGGCGAGGAGGCATCGTCCCTCGCCAACTCGCTCGGCACGCTCTGCAAGGCCAGTAGGCCCGAGGTACACACACACATCAACATTTGCATCTGGTGATTAGTGAAGCTTAATCACTGACTGGTTAGCTAGTAAGCAGTGCATATTTGAACTAAGTTTGGTAATGGTACTGACTTATTTTGGGAGCATATGGTTGGAGCCATGCACAAGAAAATTACTAGGAGCTAATAAAAAATAATGAGACCATAAGTATCACCACCAGTGTACTTTATAATTCATGATTCAAAGATTCTGGTTGTTAGGTGATCTGGTGCAGTCACCTCACCTGAGGCCTTGAGAGTGCTTTTAGGCTTGCAACCAGTTGTGTAGTAGATCACAGATGAGATCAGGACCTCATGAAAAGGATCTCATACCCCACTTTTGTGCCTGCATCTGCATGGATCAGGGTCTAGATCCTAGACAGGCCAAAAGGGCATCATGCCAATCAACCTTGGTAAAGAAATCAGTTACCAGTTTACTACAAATGAAGCAAGGAGCAGGCTGTGGGGCTCCTCCCTCCCTGGTCCCGTAAAATCTTACAAGCCATAAACCATGGCATTATGAAATGCAATCTCATTGCTTGGCTTTGTTTCGCTTCAATCAAAAGCCATAGTTATTTCAGTGTCTCTGCACCTGCCTGCCTGCTTAAGTGTGACAGTAGTGCATCAACACTATTCCTTTGTCCTTTAGCCTGTGGTGTATGAAGGATATGGCTCATGGGAAATGGGTGTGAATGTTGGTAGGTGGAGGTTGAAGCGCTTGTGATCCAAGGGCCCAAGCTGGCCACGGTCCTCAGCCAGGTGAAGAAGCTGGAGGCCTCCGTGCTGGTGCTCAGCCAGTGCAGGCCATCTCCCTACTGCTGGTTAAGCTGGTAAGTGACTCAGCACCGTGGCCCTTGCTATCTTATCCCGCCCATTGCGTATGTGTGTTGGAAATGGGAACCTCTCAGAGGTCAACTATGGGCAGTAACAGGGTGGGAGAATATGTTATGGTGTCAGTCCATAGTGCTCTGTTTAAAAATGAAGCTCAGACTTTCAGAATCATTTTTATATCTAGATCTCAGCAGAATATTCAACTATTATCAGATTTAGCTTATCCTGTCAGGCAAAGAAAAATAAAACATACCAGGTCAAGGTTCTGGAGTGAGCGGATTGGCAATAGATTCACATCTCGACGCATACTTTTGTAAGAGATTCATGGGCCTCTTTTCTTTTTGAAAAAAAAAAAGTTAGTAGTGATGAGCAGCCCTACTGATACAAGTGGTGGCCAAACTATTTGGGAGGAATCCCTGTAGAGTGTTCACCGCCGCTCAATAGGCAGGGTCCATGCCTTTGGGTAAAATCAACGCTTTAGGATGCAGCGCCATGTGCAATCCATAAATCGCAGATGCTTTAATTGTCCTTCTAGATACACCTCCCCTTAATAAAGCAAGAGCCATAAACACAGCTATCACTCTACCAGCTAGATACTTTTGTTTCCAATTGCCATGTCACATGTGTAGGAAACATCTGAACTTCTGAATATTGGATTACGGGGAATTTACTTTTCACCTTAGTAATAACCATTCCTTGTTACCGGAAAAAAAACCATACCTTGTTTGAGCAAATTCAAATGTCTATGCTGCAATTCAATATTTCTTGCAGCCTCCTGCGGAGCAGCAGCGAGGAGTTTGTGGAGCAGTGCATCAACCAGGCGGAGTGCCTGACGCTGGCGGTGAGGAAGCAGAGCAAGGGCGTCGGTGGGTACCTCATCAGCACCCGGTGGCAGAAGAACTTCTGGCTCCTGGCCTGAAAACCATGTTATTATAGCCTTAGTCACTACTACATGATCACATTTTACTCCCCATATATCTGCTGTCATTTCGTTTGTCCCTGCCTTGTCGGTGTATGTGTGAGTGGATTGTTCCGCTTCCTCCTGTTGTAAAGCGAAAAGAGCCTTAGATCTGACCCTTCCCCCAACAAAACTATGTACGTCTCCTCTCTGGTTTGTAATCTGTAATGTACTCTCCTGTAATGCTGCATAAATGACCAGTCCTGTTGTAATACTCCTATGTTAGATGTCTACAGTACCTGATCCTGCTGCCCAGTAGCTTGATTACTTAAAAACAGTCAGGTTAAAAACATTTGCAAGACCAAGGTGACGTTTCCAATGCAGGAGTAGCTCGAAATGGGAGAGGAGACAGAACCCATTTCAAGCTCGGGTGTTTGTTTTTTGACACGTTCAAGCTTGGGTGTAGGGAAACTTGGGACTAGGGAGAAGGAACTATTCTGGAGTGGCATTGGCTCCGCCTGACACTATCCTCTGAAGCACCCCAGCAGAACCAGTGGGGCGCCGCTTGATGGTCGTGGGGTTGGGGAGCAACCAGGCAAAAAAACTAAAAGGATCATTATTACCAATGCCAGGTGACGACGCGGATGTCAGTGCGACCTCATCCTCCAGACCCCGGCTCCGCTAAATTTGCACAAGAAAGCCAGTGTCTGCAGTTTCTCAGCCAACAATCCAGGAAGTCCTAACACTGACACTGATAATGCTACTGAAGCTAATTAAGACGAGGCATTCCCAGATATAGGTTACCTTTGGGCTTCTAACAGATCATGCTTCGCATTTGTATGTTTGATATGGCCATGGAGGTTCAGCACCAAACGATCTAACTGGGCACAGGTTTATACGAGTGTTGAACTCTAACAACCACCCTCGATCCAGGTTGCCATACCAAGATAACACAAGCCTGTCTCTGCCCAGTAAATATTGACTCCAGTACAGCTGCCCCCTTTCAGCATAGCAGCAGTATTTATCAAGGCCGTCCTCGCGGTGATGGCCACTCTGAATTCTGCGCTGCACGGCATGCACTGGACGGGGACCATAACGTTCACTGGTTACTACACACAGATGACAGGTGCCATATAGCCTGAAGCATCATCACCATGCTAGTCCAATCACCACCATACGGCAGATCAGATGAACCCTACTAGTAAGTACACCCAAACTCAACCCAGTCAAGCCCCCATCATAGTCCAACTGTCCAAGGGTCATGCTTACGAATGACTCAACATCCTAATAACTGCGGCAAAACACTGCCCAAGAGTGAGCATGGGGCAAAAATTGAGGGCTAACATCACATAAAAGATTCAACTTTCACCGAGCAAGTTCAGAAACTACTGTGAGTCTGCGAATACGAAGTAAACTCAAGCGTGGCATTTTGCAAAATGGTTAAGCAAATCCTGGGGCTGTCGTGGTCATTCTGTAACGCTAGTCTGTGTTCAGTTCATAGCACTGAACAGAAAACAAAAGGAGTGTTCTGATTTTCTTTCTGCCAATCACTATACCGAAGGAAACTACGAGCGCTTGCGTCTCTTTGCGCTATCATCTATGAAGGACTCCCATTTACCATGGTCCAGCTTGCTGAGATCTTCTAGGTCTCCGATGGAAAGCAGGTAGTGTGTAAGCTTCACCAGCTCGTGGTCATTGTCCCTGTTTGAGTGCGCTTTCCTGAATGGCCTGATCACGAGACCGTTCTGTGGATTCATGACGAAATTCCTTCGTAGGTCATCAAACATGATGGTGTTCTTCTCATTGTAGTACTGCATATGAAGAGGCAGGAATAGTGAGTAATGAATTTGATCAGGACCTATCACAGATTCATAAAAAAATTGGCACAAAGAAATGGAATACTAACCTCAGGGAATTGAGCCCAAATGACACCAAGAGGCTTGCAGTCAAAAGTTTTCTTTCTACTTTGGTTTTCGGATTGCACAGTTATCATAGCCAAGTGATCCATAAGAGCAGTAATTTTGTAGTCGGGGTTGCCAAGAACTCCAAGTTGCTCCATCTTCAACTCCACCCATTTCATACTGCATCCAAGGGTCAATCGTATTATTATTTTTTTTGTTTACCGATTTCAGATCACAATCATAACCAATTAAGGTGACAAGGGGCGCACCTAGTAGCTGACCATATCATGATGTCATATTTTGAATATGCTGCTGCTAGGAACTGGTGAAGATCTGTAAAGAGGAACCCACAACTTAAATGATAACACACTAGAGGAACGTAACATATTAACAGTGGTGCTGAAAAGTCCCCTTACATGGACGCATGAGTTCCTTAGGATTCTCAGCTGGCGACTTATGGTCAAACAGAGTATAGTCAATATCTAAGACCAGCAGCTTCTTTCCTTTACGACATGGATTCAAGAGCTTGATCTATAAAAATAGGCACAAAAAACAGGTATCAATCACCACCTAACTTGAAAAATGTAGTAATCAGTAAGAGCTCAACAAGCAATCGCCTCGTCAAAAAAAAAAACAGTATGCGCTCCTCACAGTTCCCTTGTGTTGTCATCAATACCAGTATCAAAATTAGGTAGAGAATGGAAGAGGCAATCATTCTCAGATAACATTGTGAATATAGACTCAATTAGTGCCACCAAACAGGGAAAACTGTCACTGGATGCGCTGGCACTGCTACTGCTGCTAAAAGGTAGGAAATCATAATAGTTCTACACATATAGGTCAAAAGGGGAGCAAGGTCATACTAAGAAGCAAATCAGATATATAATATTAAATCAGTGAAAAATGTGAAGGATATAGCAGGAACTTGAGAAGCAACAAGATGTACCTTATACTGACTTGCACGCCGCTTTAATTTTTGCTTGTAGACATCTTTATCCTTAATGGGTGTATCTTCATTCTGCTCGAAGTCAAAATCATCGAGTAACTCCGGATCATCTTCTTGGCCAACAAATATTTCTTCTTCAACAGTTCTGAAATTAGAATAGACAGCTTAAAAGGACATGCAAATTACCACGAAGGGAGTCTCATTGTAACAAAGGAATGATTAAAAAAATTAAAGGAGTCAGATATCCTGGCTTGATGTTTGTTGAGTAAACATAAGACAACTGGACAGCTGGAAGACCACTTAATTGCTTACGGTTTAGAGAGATACTCCTTTGGCATAATGAATTAATGACTCACTAATAGCCACGGGATTCATGCCAAGAACATATTATAATCTTGAGTAAAGTGCACCCAGAGTCCTTAAACTTTTCCCTGATTCTCATATAGGTCTAGGAACTCTCCAGGTGAGCATCTGGGTCATCAAACTTTTTAAGTGGTTCATCCCAGTGAGAACTCAGGTCCATAATTGGACCTTGAGTGAACCACTTAAAAATTTAAGGACCCAGATGCTTACTTTGATAGTTTATGTACCGAGGTGGAATCTGGGAAAAGTTTAAGGACCCAAGGTGCATTTTACTCTATAATAATCTTCTACAAGCAACTCAAATCGAATTTGGGATTGGTATGCAGCTGAAAATTGCACACTATCTAATCAAAAAGCAGCTATACGAACTGGAAGTACTGCATGAGCTGCTTCATGCAAAGCTTGATATAAACACAAAGGTTTTCACACAATAATAATGCACACTTAGTGTAAAAAATGTCTCATCCTACTAAGACAGCCATGCCAAGCTTCTCAACCAGACCGGTTAGAGCGTTGAAGTAAGGGAGTCACTGAAACCCCTGTCCTGACCCAAGTTCAAAGCACGTCACCTTAGAACAAAGCCCGGGGCAAGTCTCCCCCGTGGTCGAGGTTTTTTCCCCCCTACTAAGATAGCTATGAACTCAACATGCATCTTTATCTGCAAACCGTCTCATCCCACCAATTATACACTGAGATGGTCATGCATTCATGATCCTATATCAAAGAAAAGTTGAGAAACCAATTTACCTCAGAGCAGTCCAAACAGAAATGAGCACTTCACAGCATGGCTGTGATGCATCTCAACAAAATTGGACATGCAATGATCTAAATTCTGAAATTCAGCAGATTTGGCAAAGCATAGACCTAGTTGGTCACACAAGTAAATGAGGGGCTTGCAAAACTAAAATTTGTTTGTTTGAGAAATTTTCCATATAGAGGACCAGAATAATTTTGAGATTAGGATGTCCAGCACCGTATTATCCAATTTCAAACAGACTTAATTTTCTCTGAAATCACAATCAGGTTTCTATCATCTAATTGTCAACAAATGACAGACATTACCATAGGCCTCAAACACTACTGATATGGTATGAGAACTAAAATCAGGAAATATCAAACTTAAACCTGTAGGATATAGAGAATAACTAGGTCGTTCCATCCAAAAAAAATAGGAATGAGTAATTCCTATGACATCCAAAAGGTAGAATTGTCCATCGACTTAGTAGGAACTTCAAACACACACAGATGGGTCTGGTCTTTCATACAGTAAGCCTAGCCCAAGTCAAAATGAGCCTCTCACCACCTTACATCGAAATGTGAATATGTAATCAACCTGCAACAGTTTACAGTTTGAGGAGGTAATCACACTCATCTCAGCTAAAATGCCTTAATCCCATCTCTATCAACCCAGAACGAACCCACAAAATAGCAAGGTTCCAAATCCCACCCAACAGACAATGGTGGGTTGGGGGGATGTCACTACAGTATCACTCCCAAACCTAGTGTAACCAACCAAGCACAACTATCAACAGAGGACTGGCAAAACTAAAATTTGTTTGTTTGAGAAATTTTCCATACAGAGGACCAGAATAATTTTGAGATTAGGATGTCCCAGCACCGCATTATCCAATTTCAAACAGACTTAATTTTCTAAGAAATCATAAATTAGATTCCTGTCATCTAACTGTCAACAGATGGCAGACATTACCCTAGGCATCAAACACCATGGTATGGTATGATAACTAAATTCAGGAAATGTCAAACTTAAACCTGTAGGATATAGAGAATAACTAGGTGGTTCCATCCAAAAACATAGAAATGAGTAATTCCTATCACAGCCAAAAGGTCGAATTGTCCATTGACTTGGTAGGAACTTCAAACATCACACAGATGGTTTGGTCTTTCGCACAGTCAGCCTAGTCCAAGTCAAAATGATCCTCTCATCACCTTACATCAAATGTGAATATGTAATCAGCCTACAACTCCTTCCAGTTTGAGCAGGTGATCACAGTCATCTGAGCTCAAATACCTTACCCCATCTCATGTAAACTGAACCGAGGACGTGTTTACCAGCAGACAATGGAGGTGGGGTTCCCATAAATCCCAAAAATGTCACTACAGTACCACAATTCCCAAACCGTGTGTAACCAAGAACAACGATCAGATAACACCGCGACGCAAACAGATCAACCAAACGAGTCCAAGCAAGCTAGGGTTTAGCGATCGGACTTCTAGCCCCCAAACCTCACCACTGCCGTCTCAAATTGGGAGCACTAGCCCATGATCCCCACCCCACCCAGTGGACAGCAACGGATACCCAGCGGTTCCGCTGAAATTCACAGACCAGCCCTCCAATTCGACGCCGACTACGCGTTTATCCTAAACAAGCGAGGAGATGGGAGGTAATTAGGGTTGAGGAGGAGGAAGGGACGGGGGAATCGCGGCGCTTACCCGATCATGCTGATCTTTCCGTTGGGCTTGAAGGGGATGGAGGAGAGGAGGGTGGAGTCGTCGATGCCCTTGAGCATGATCTTGGGGTAGAGCAGCGTCTGGCGCTTGGGGAGCACCCCCGTGGCCTCGCAGATGCGCAGCTTGAGCTCCCCGAGCGTGTCGTCCCCGACCATCCGCACCGTCTGCTCCTGCCCGCACCACTTCACCACGAGCGTTATCTCCTCCGGCGGCGCCGCCTCCGCCACCGCGGCGAGGGAGGGCGCGTCCGCCGCCGGGGGCGCCGCCGCCGACGAGGACGAGGGCGTGTCCGCCATGGGCTTTGGCTGCGGGGAGTTCGAACAGGAGAGGAAGGAGTAGAGAGAGGGTTCCCCAGCCAGTCCCGGGGAGACAAACTGGGGGAGTAGATGGTTTATACGTAACCAAGGTCTAAAAGCGGAACAGGATCGTAATACGTAATCGGTAGTTCAAAAGCGGCAAAAAAAGAGGCTGTTTTAGCTTGGGTGCTGGGAGGAGAACTGAATTATGAAGCACGGGCTCGTTTGATCACTTGGTCAGACTGTCAGAGCATGTAAGATGCAGGATACTTATAAAAGTTCTGTAATGAATCACGAAACCGGTGCTTAAACAGGCGCGATCACCTAGTTAGCACACATTTTAAGCACCTGGTGCAAACTCCATTGTACGTGCTCTTACGCGAGAACGTAGATTTGTACAATTGCACCAATGTAATTGAGCCAAAATATCGCAGATTATATTGCATCTGAAATCTGTTGAATCACTGCACGTTACGTGGCCCAGACCTTGCATCATTTTCTTATTCCATTTCTCATTGCCCCATAAGTTACCTCAGGGTAAACAAGTCTTTTGGTATGATAAGTTATTATGCATTTGATTTATGTTAATGTGTTTAGTTCGTGGAAAGGTAATGTAAATGCAAATGAAATGAGATTCTAGCGCAACTGGTAACGGAACCGGTGATTACCTTCTTTGTTTGGTAGAACCATGGTATGTTATGTTATTGGTTACTATCCGTCTTTTTTTAAGATGGACAACACTGGTGTGTTTTCTAATTTGCGGAGGAGGAACAGACTTATATAGAGGTAGGATTTGATTACAATATTCAATGATTGAAAATAAACAAATTGAATACCATCTATAACGTGATTACGTTACATTCAACCAAACCAAACCGTGCATACTTTTGGGGCGATGGCGCATGTCTGTGAGCCTCGCAACCTACCACATCCCCTGCATTTCGCAAACCGCAACCTACCTCGACGAGGTTGCTCTCGACCGGGGCTGAACGGCTATATATACACGCGCGCGCGGTCACGCGCGATGAGAGAGGAGCCTACGCACGCAGAGCAACAGCAGCGGCAGTGACAAGGAGACGGGCGGAGAAGATGCCCGGCGACGACGCGACGGTGGCCGTGGTGGTGGTCCTCGCGGCGCTAGCGGCGTTGGCTGCGGCGGGGAGAGCTTGGGGCACCGAGGAGGAGAGAGGCAACGGGACGGCGGCGGGCCGCAGAGTAGAGGTGACGTACGACGGCAGGGCCCTGATCCTGGACGGCGCCAGGAGGATGCTCTTCTCCGGCGACATGCACTACCCTCGAAGCACTCCTGAGGTACACAATGTTGCTGTGGCCGGAAGCATCATACCATGCTCGTGCACTCAAGCGTGTCAACGTGCCCTACGGATCGTTGTGATCTGTGAAGTTCATCTTGTTTGCATCCAAATTTCGCTCTCTCCAAAATCTGAACTCGACCTGCGATCTTCAGCTTTGCCAGCTAGCGCACCGTAAATTTTCTAGACAATTGCAATCTTGCAACCGACAGGACATACGGTGCTCTTTACTGCTCGATGAAACCGTAAGATCTGAGATCACAGGCCATGCATGCCCACCGCTCCCCGAGTAAATAATCTTGGTCACGACTCTCGACTGCTCGCCTTCCTACCTGATAAAACAAGAGCGGTTCATCTAATTAAAAATAGACAGAAAAATGGCGATATTTATTTCATGGCGTTAGAGAGCTGGTAGCCCATGAGAAAACCGTGTGAACTGCTGGCAAGTGCACACAGCCACACAGGTAGGAGGAACCAATTGAAGCTGAAAACCGTAGGCCAATGCAAAATCTTGATTAAATGTACCATTTCGAATTTGCCTTTGAAATCCATGATTAGCTTTTGTTTTTAACGGTAAGGAGGATAACATCCCAAAATAGATTTTGTAGTGTTCTATGCAGAGGTAGTGCGATCCTCTTTTCTCCAGCCACTTGATAAAGCCGAAATAGGTGCGTCGGACTCAACCCGTTCACTTGTAAATTGTAATCTTGCAGAATATATTTTGCTTGTATACTGTGTACCACATTACACCATTTCATAACATGGAAGACAGACAGGTACAGTTGTCATTTCGCAAGCTAATGAACTAACAATACAAAATACCGAAGCATTTCAAGCATTTCGTGAAGCAAAATTTCTGAAAGATATGACGAGTGCAAGTTTCTTTACTCAGTCAAATTACAACACCTTCATACTTTATATATGAAGCCCTTAAGCATACTGAATCATATGAAGCATAAAACTTCATTCCTTATACCAATGTGCAATAAAATTAACAGATGTGGCCAGACCTCATAGCAAAAGCCAAGAAAGGTGGCCTGGATGTCATCCAAACATATGTCTTCTGGAACGTTCATGAGCCTCTTCAAGGCCAGGTATGTGCTGTATATGCAATTTCCTAGGCCTAACTTACATACCTGTCAGGATTTATGTACCACTTCTGTGTTTCGTAACGATGAAGTCTACATATCTCTTTCTGGATCAGTATAACTTCGAGGGGAGATATGATCTGGTGAAATTCATCAGAGAAATCCATGCCCAAGGCCTCTATGTAAGCCTAAGAGTCGGTCCCTTCATCGAGTCGGAGTGGAAATACGGGTATGAAAGCATGAAATTCATTTCCGATGCGCAAACAAGATTTTGATTTCCACTATGCGCTAGGCAATTATAGTTATAGCTTTCTTGAACTCTAAGTAATTCAAACCAAGAAATGAACTCAGTTCCATACTGAATTTCTTCTATTCGTGCAGAGGCTTACCGTTTTGGTTACGTGACATCCCAAACATTACTTTCAGATGTGACAATGAACCCTTCAAGGTATCCTGTTTGGAACTGCATACTTCAGATATAAGGATAATCTCTTGTTTCCATTCTTCCTTTTCATGGTTAACAATTCAATTTACCTTCTCTCAGCATAATTTCGCCATTCACTGTTGTAAAACAAAACAACTGCAGTACTCTTAACAGTCCATTAGTATAATCAAAGTGTCATAAAATAATTTAAGCAAGTGACAAAAAGGTACCCAATTTTTGACCAGGTACAAGTGTCAATGTGTCATACATGGTGTGAGAAGAGCATGTTTTCACCTAAGTTACAAACTCTTGTTAACCAAAAGAAGAAGAAATAAAAAAAAAAGAAAAAGCAAAGAGGGATAAAGTGAACAGATTCAACTTGATGAGCAGCTTATCTAGAAGTAATTCATGTTTATACTGTGATTTTTTGTCATCGTACACTATCCATATATAACATGCAGAGGCATATGCAAAAATTTGTTACAAAAATAGTGAACCTGATGAAGGATGAACGACTGTTCTACCCACAAGGAGGCCCCATAATCATATCACAGGTCAGTTAAATTGAAACTAAGAATGCTTCTCCTTTTAAATCTACATAAGGTGATTGCTATGTAAAATTTCAATTAACCTTGCAGATTGAGAATGAATATAAGCTGGTAGAGGCAGCATTCCATTCAAAAGGACCACCTTATGTTCATTGGGCAGCAGCAATGGCAGTAAATCTGCAGACAGGTGTTCCATGGATGATGTGTAAGCAGGATGATGCCCCATCTCCAATTGTCAGTGACTCAGTGACCATATTTGTACCATTATAGTGATTTATAAATTGGGAATATGATTTTTGAAAATCAATGCAACATTGATTACATGGCTAGATTAATACCTGCAATGGGCTCATCTGTGGGGAAACATTTCTAGGCCCAAATTCACCAAACAAGCCAGCTTTGTGGACAGAAAATTGGACATCTCGGTGCGGCATAAACCTCATGCTTTTCTTCTATGATTTCTACCACTCTCCATATGTTAACACATATTTCTCCTGCATACAGCTATCCTGTATATGGTCAGGATCAAAGATATAGATCAGCAGCAGACCTTGCCTTTGCCGTAGCACTGTTTATAGCAAGAAAGAAAGGAAGCTTTGTAAATTACTACATGGTAGAACAATGAAGCTATGGACTTGATTCAAAAGATTCTCTTAACGCTTGTTTTAGTCTTCTAACATGAGTTAAGATTTATGATGTAGTACCATGGTGGAACAAACTTTGGAAGGTTTGCATCTTCCTATGTAACAACAAGCTACTATGATGGAGCTCCCCTCGATGAATATGGTAAGTAGGTAACCACATTTTACTTGCCTGATGCTGCTGAAACTTTGTAACAGCACCTTTTTATTGTATGAAATATCCTAACAAGAACATAATATGAACACAATTTACCAAGAAGGGTCATCGAACCATTGTATAAGATCATGTAAAGCCCAAAATGGCAGACCATATAGCATATCTAGAAAGTAACTGATGCTCCATAACATCTGCTGATGCCTTTCTAGGACTACCATTTGGTGGCTTTGGTGCAGAATCTCTTCATGCCCACTGGCAGAAGCCTTAAATTTGCAGCATTGCTGGTCTATATTACTTCCCATTTTCTCCTTATACTGTACATCAATACACCTTGTAGCAGTTGGAACTTGGAAGAAAGAGTTTCCTACCGAATTTTATCCAGTATTCAAGTACTCACTGATTACATTTCTCTCATAAGAAAACCAATATTTGGATAATATCTGTTAAAAGTAACAATTATACATCCAGGATTAATATGGCAACCGACATGGGCTCATCTAAGAGAACTGCATGCTGCAGTAAAGCAGTCTGCAGAGCCATTACTTTGGGGAGCATATTCTAATCATTCATTTGGTCAACAGCAAGAGGTGAAATTAAAGTAACTTGGCATATTATATTTCCAATAAATTACTATATTTTCATCAATCTAACTGGGAAAATGTTGGCGTATCGCAGGGGCATGTTTTTGCAACAGAGTCTGAGTGTGTGGCTTTCCTGGTAAACTTTGACAAGCATAAGATATCAACCATTCAATTTGGTGAAGAGGTGTTCCAGCTAGCTCCTAAATCAATCAGTATCCTTTCGCAATGCAGGGAACTAGTATTTGAAACAGGCAAGGTGCGCAGATTACATTCATGAAACTAAAATGTTCACTTACTGAAGATCTTTTTTAGAGGCGCCTACCGAAGATCTAAAATGCTTGTCATCCAAAAATTTATTGGCAGATAAATGCTCAACATGGTTTACGAACAGCAAAAGTAGTGCAGTCTCTAAATCATGTTGATAGGTGGAAGACATTCAAAGAACCAATTCCTACGTCACCAAGCAATATCTCGCATGTCGGAAACCAGCTTTACGAGCACCTCTCAACTACAAAAGATGAAACAGACTATCTCTGGTACCTCACCACGTAAGATTAACATCTTCAGCAAAAAAATACCACTCAGTATTTGCCCTGGTTTCTAGTACTTTCCTGAGCCTTATGTTAACCATATAATTGTGAAAATCATGCAGATACAATTATAGACGAAGTGGGAATGGCCAGTTAGTGCTTAATGTTGAGGCACATGCACATATTTTACATGCTTTCATCAACAATGATTATGTTGGTAAGGACATAAATACACCCTCATTTGCATTTACAGGGACTTATGGAGTACACAATTAAAGTAGAAGTAGTAATATTATTCAGGCTAGGCTAAGTTATCCTGCACAGCGGGGGTCTCCCTTGCTGTATTTACGTAAAAAAAATTTATTAATGAATGTTGAACTATTTTTAACTGTATTTATATTTGACATCTTTTCCATATTGTGGTAGGAATTGTGCACGGGAGTCATGACAAACCGGGCAATATTGTTCTTAAGGCGCCTATTTTGCTACGGGAAGGGCGAAACTCCATATCGCTGCTATGTGTCATGGTTGGGTCACCGGTACAATCACTCTCAGATTATTCTTCTATATGCTCAAAAAAAAACAAAAGTTAACTTATTGTCATTTGGTTGTGTTGCTTTGCGATAATTAAATGACTAGAGCCATGGCTTATGTTATTTATCCACAGCTAATACCATTCAGATTTCGAGTCTATATGAACAAAGCTGAAAAGCAACACAAAAAGAGAGAGAAAACTAATTAGGTTAAGAACATATGGAACAGCTAGTTAAACAACGAAAGCAGATTACCAGCAATTCTGCTTATTTTTCTGAACCGATACCTAATGACCCAAAAGGGAAAAGGGGGGGAAAGAAAGTCCAAGGACTCCACATAAGTATTTTAAATTTGTAAACCAAGAAACTATGCAGGCACATACCTAGAATTTGCATTAACTTGAGTTTTCATCCACCATGAAAGGACTCTGGTGCTTACATGGAGAGAAGAATCTTTGGAATCCGGAAAGTGAGCATAAAACGAAGACAGCAGCGACCATGCTCTATGAACAATGAGATGTGGAAACACCAAGTAAACCAACTCAGGTCAACATTGGTTCTAAATTTGATAGATCAGCATACATGCTCATTTTCAATCGTGCTGTGTGCAGGTTGGCTTATCTGGAGAAATAAATAAAGTGTACACATCTGAAGGATCATCTCGTGCAGAATGGACTGCAATTGACAGGTCCATGCATCTTCCACTTATCTGGTATAAGGTACATAAGACGTATACTGGTCCTGATGAACTTGCATATTTATTCTCTAGTGCCTGTAACCAACAGCTTGGGAGAATTATTGTTGTTTAACAGACAACATTTGACACACCATGGGGCAACGACCCTGTGACACTGAACCTAAGCAGTATGGGAAAGGGTGAAGTGTGGATCAATGGAGAGAGCATTGGACGGTACTGGGTCTCCTTCAAAACCCCCAGTGGGCTACCTTCTCAATCCCTGTCGGTACTCTAGCTAGTTCATACTGTAAAGCAAATTCCTTTTCTCCAATCATATCAGGCGAATGTGAAATGTCTTGGTTGACTGTCTTTCTTAAGGTACCATATACCACGGCGTTTTCTGAAGTCTGGAGATAACCTCCTTGTCCTCATGGAGGAAATTGGTGGCGACCCACTACAGATAACAGTGAACACAGTGTCTGTTACCAGAATCTATGGTAGCGTCAGCGAGTTCTCTACCCCATCACTCTTGTCACGTGAAAATCATCCAGCAGTTCATCTCCGGTGCCAGAAAGGCAAACGCATTACGGATATTGAGTTTGCAAGCTATGGAAACCCCGTCGAAGACTGCAGAGAGTCTGGACGGAGCTGCCATGGAAGTTGCCACGCAGAAATGTCGGAATTCGTCGTGAAGAATGTAAAATTCTACTGCCTCACAAGCTACATGCTAATGCCATCAAAGTACAATATTACCAAGGTGCTGCCACAAAGCACAAAAGCCTGACAACAGAAATACCTGTTTTGTTCTTTCAGGCTTGCCTAGGCAGAAGGAAGTGCGCCGTTCCAGTACGGGCAGCCAAGTTTGGAGCTGACCCATGCCCCGGAATTGCAAAATCCCTTTCTGTTGTGGCGATTTGTGGATAAAGATAAGTCAAAAGCACTTCACTCATGGTGTGAATAGTCGTCACAAAGAACTATGATTTGTACAGACATTATATATAGGAGAGAAACAATTCCGTAGGGGTAAATTAAGGAGTAGGATTACTGAAGGCACGCACCACTTCAATGCGAAAATATTGTTGGACTCGCCGGGAAGGCAGCTCATTCTCCTGTCATTTTCCCGCTCTAAATTCCATCATATGCAGGCTCTGATGAGATTTGAGGAAAGCAATTCAACTACACGCAATGCAGGTTCTGCTTAATGTGTGAGGATCAAATGATGGTTGTACTACCTGTATGGTGACTGGTGATGGTGACCGTTGAAGGTAAATGGTAATATGCGCCGCCGCCTCCGCCGCCGCCCATCGTAGGAGGTGCCACGGATTGGCAATCGCTCTGACGCGCTCGCTGAACCAGTGGCCCAGGCCCACCAGGAGAAACTAAAAGCAGTCTCCTGCGATCGTGGCCCGTGGGAACAAGACGAAAAAACCACTTTTCCCCTTCTCAATGCTAAATATAAATATTTTTATTTTGAATGAAACTGAATAAACTACCACTACATTTACGGTTATATATGCGATTTTACACAGCGTTGCACCGAGCTTATGTGCGGATTTAACCTATAATGGTTTAGTCGCAAGCTTCAATAGTGAAATATTCCCCATTATTCTAATTCTAAATCTATTTAGACTTGTGCACATGGATTAAGCATCCCCTACGGTAGAAGGGCACACTTGAGCCTGTTTGTTTCCGCTTTTCTCAGCCATGCTTGGATTATAGCAAAAAATTTCTCGCTTTTCGTTTTTCGCTTCTTATAGTCCAAATCTCTGAAGCGGCTTATCACATAAGTGAGAATCTGAAAAAATAAGCAAGGTGTTTGGTGGGATTCTTGCTTATTTTCACCCATAAACTGCTTATAATCGGAAACAAACTGGGCATTGGTCACTTGCCCATCAGTCGTTGCAATAGTTGCAGTGGTTCCGCATGGACTAAGGGTCTTTAAAATCTACCCTAGACTGTGAAAGCTACCTTTATAGATTATGAATTGTTGTTCTGTTTGGATTCACCCATATTGAGTGTGGTTATCTCACAGACTAGTAAAGCTAGGATGAGGCAATTTGTACGATTCCACAAATTAGTGGATTGTAAAACCTAGACCACAATCTAGGATATTCAGATGACAAGCTGGATTCCGCAGTTTAGTAAGTCCACAATCTATGTGGATCCAAACATAAAGTAGAAGAATCCACTTGTCCTTCAATAATTACTATAGTTATACATATTGATTGGATCAAGAACAAAGGCAAGCTAAAGTTGGGGTGGCTATATTTGTCAAAGATGACTAAAAGTTGCAAGTAGAGGTTTAAAGTTAACATAGAGCTGTAGATAGATATGTAAAAGCTATATGTGTAAAAGTAGGAAGAATGCTAGTTGGATATACATTAAGAATTAGAGATTACATTAAGCTTGGGGAACCTCTCGTGGGTTGGCAACTTCTCATAATTATCATAGTGTCCTACTTTGTTTACAAGGAGTAGTGTCATTATGTGCCCACTCCATACTACCATACATTCTCAGATAAAACCATTGAAATTGTTTAGAATTGGATCTCATCCTGATTTTAACTAGATGATCATATCATTTTTTCAGTTTGATTCGTGAAAAGTAGACGTGTTCCTAAATCACTTTTCTTTTGAGAAGGATCAAGATGAATATAGTGATGGGAAACATCCTGCAAATAAAAAAATATGTATTAAAATGGTCAGGGTATTTCAGACATTAGCATTTCATTCACTCAAACGCCAGTAGCTAGCCCTTTAAAAATAAGGTTGCCAAAGAAACCACATGTTTTTTTGGAAGGCTCCTAGAGTCAAAAGTTAGAAGCATCTTTTTGAAAAAGCTTTACCCTAAGCAAACAAGCTCTACGAGTGTGATCTACCTGCCCGTCAATTTGCATAGCGGAGCGATTGGTATATCTACTAAGCCACAAAATTATGACATTAGGATACAAAGAAAGAATATTAGTAGAATATAAAGTAAAGCGTGAAAGGTTTTTTCAATGCAGATGAGCGCTAGATATTGTTCAAAAAGATGAACGCTAGATGAATCTATCAAGTGATACCCTCCAGCTTGGCAGCATCATACGATTGTCAACTTGTCATAATGCCATGCACTAAGGCACGGCTTATGAAAAGTACCGAACTAATTTAGGATTGGATTTTATCCCGAACTTCATCCACCTAACAAGATGCTCAATTTGAATAGCAGAAAGTACTAGCAGTCGGGCAGTAGTCTTTGTAGCTCAGTTTTCCGCTGAGAACAACCCAAAAATGCTTTTCTTTTTTTTGTCAAAATCAAGCAAAGACAGAGTTCTCTGATCTTTTGAACCAGCTGTCCCGTACGGCCACATCGTTATCTCCTGCACACTGCACTGCACACCACGCGTGCACCGCCGATGCCGTGGCCCGTGGGGGCCAGGAGCATGGGTCGCCTGCTCTGACCAGCCCAGACCAAGGTCACATGCGCGGCGACGCCGAGTCGCTCCACGGTTCCCTGCGCCGTGTCGGTGTTGGTCAGGCTGACAGGCTCATCCATGTCCATCCCCACACAATCCGCTGCGCGCGCCCAATCCAAACGCAACAATCCTGCGGCCGGCCCCGGCCGTGCCCCGGCATTTCCTCCTGCATCCGCAGCATCGGCCGTTCCGCCACCAGGATCGTGGGATCCTGCCGCGCGCCCCGCGCCGCGAAACCGTCGGCAGCACGCAGCAGGCCCACCGGCGGCCGGCCAGCTCGTCGTACACGGGCGTGCGGTTGGCCTTGGCCGTCCGCGTGACGGCATCCGCCTCGTCATCGTGTAACGGAGGTCACGGAGCAGAGACATTTTCACCTTTCTCATTTTTGGCGGAAGCGGAACGCCGCCGGCGGGCCGGGGTTGGCCGTTCACGCACGGTGGGCACGGCACACCGCGACACCTGCCGCACCCAATCCCACGGCGCGGCAAGCCCCAAAATCCTCGTCCCATGCAATAATTCTGCTCTGCCTCGCGCATCGCTGTCCCCCACCGAAACACTCCCCCCGCCGCGGCGTTCCCCTGTCCGTCCTCGGCCACCACACTTCGCTCTCACTCCACGCCGCGTACCGCTATTAATACCACCGTCCACCTCCGCCAACACCGTGCTCCGTACACGCTCAGCTCCGACCATGGCCGCCGCCGCCGCGGCCTCCTCCTCCGCACTTCCGTGCCTGCTACTGTTGATGCTGCTGCTGCTGCTGCCGTCGCTCGACGCCGCCTCCAATGTGACGTACGACCACCGCTCCCTCATCATCGCCGGTCGCCGCCGCCTCCTCATCTCCACCGCCATCCACTACCCCCGCAGCGTCCCCGAGGTACGTGGGCCCCCTCGCGACACCAAGCCTCTACGCGTGCGCACTCATCGACATCGTAGCCGCATCAGCACTCAGCAGTAGTAACTTTGCGGCACCCGTGCCCGCAGATGTGGCCCAAGCTGGTGGCCGAGGCCAAGGACGGCGGCGCCGACTGCATTGAGACCTACGTGTTCTGGAACGGCCATGAGATCGCCCCAGGCCAGGTTCGCGCGGGCCCTTCAGAATCGAGCGTTGTTCTGCTGTTATTTTACTTTCTGAACAATGTGGGGTTTCCATGTGGTGAATTTCGTTGGGTTGCAGTACTACTTCGAGGACCGGTTCGACCTGGTGCGATTCGTTAAGGTCGTCAAGGACGCCGGCCTCCTCTTGATCCTGCGCATCGGGCCGTTCGTCGCCGCCGAGTGGAACTTTGGGTCATCTTCCTTTGTTCACAATTACGATTGCTCTGTTACGCTGTTTCCGTTTTCCTGATGTTCAATATGTGTATCATATTTCAGAGGCGTGCCGGTGTGGCTGCATTACGTGCCAGGAACGGTCTTCCGTACGAGCAATGAGCCATTCAAGGTGCGGTGGACATGTGAATATCATAGAGTTTCTGTGGTACTTGTTCTAGTTTGCCAGTTTGGTGCTAACTGTAGTGACTTTTCCGGATGCAGAGCCATATGCAGAGCTTCACGACATACATCGTGAATATGATGAAGAAAGAGCAGCTCTTCGCTTCACAGGGAGGGAATATTATCCTAGCTCAGGTCATAATAGTTGATCTAGTATTTTTCATTCAGTTTGATGTTTTCTCAAGAAACAAGCTTACCGGCAGTCATATTCATACGTCACAGATAGAAAATGAATATGGAGATTATTATGAACAATCATATGGACCTGGTGGCAAGGCATACGCGATGTGGGCAGCTAGTATGGCCGTTGCTCAGAACACTGGTGTCCCTTGGATAATGTGCCAGGAGTCTGATGCTCCCGATCCCGTGGTTAGTTTATTTCATCCAATGCCCGACTGTTCTATTAGCAGTTAAAACATGATTTGCTTGTTTTAAAAAAGAACATGATTTGCTTCGCCAATCATACAGTCGCTAAAGTTGCAAATTTTTTATTAAAAAACTCTTGGATTGACACAAGTCACAAGTCACACATGCTCTTGAGTTTCCTTTTATAAGGCGCACACTCATTTCGATTGTCAAAACTCATAATCTTAAACTAACAATTAGCCTTACAAGATATACATTTTGTTATGCAAAAGTGATGTAATTTGATTCATATTTGAAGTACAATCTTATGGTTATGATTTTGTTGTTACAAATATTATAGTGTAAGAGAAATTATACATCAAAGTCTAAGTTTGAAGACCATGCTGGGTCGAACCGGGCCTTCTACATTGAAACGGAGGGAGAGTAATAGGAAGATGCTGGGTAGATCAACTATTTCCAATGCACTACCAGATTGTTCATGCATTCAAATTGATATTTGCAGATAAACACGTGCAATGGATTCTACTGCGATACATTCCAGCCAAATTCACCAACCAAGCCAAAAATGTGGACTGAGAATTGGCCAGGATGGTAATATTTTGCATACTTCTATAGAAACGATGTTGTTGATAACATAGTATGGAACAAATCGTGCACACCATTTTCATCGTTTCTCCTTCATTCTCAAAATTGAAGTAAATTGATCTGCTACTATTTATCAATTTCTATGTTTGTGTAGGTTCCAGACGTTTGGTGAAAGTAATCCCCACAGACCACCTGAAGACGTTGCGTTTGCCGTTGCACGTTTTTTTGAGAAAGGTGGCAGTGTTCAGAATTACTATATGGTAATTCTGCTGCATTACTCATATTCTAACATGATAAAGATTTGAGTATCGGTTCTTTTTCATATTATAAGTTGCTAAAAGCACTGTATTCTGCTAGACAGAGTCAAGCATCAGAAATAGTGAAATCACAATTATTCAGTACGTCTACCTGGTAAAAAGTGAAGTTTCATAGTACCGAAAGTTGACCCAAGTTTCTGCTATCCTTTTGAAGTACCATGGTGGAACAAACTTTGGTCGCACTACTGGGGGCCCATTCATTACAACTAGCTATGACTATGATGCACCAATTGATGAATATGGTTAGGCTCTGTTGCTCTTATCCCATCAATGATCTTTAGCCTCAGACCATCTTACCGTTGTTAATTGATCTGAAACTCAGGTCTTAGGAGATTTCCAAAGTGGGCGCATCTGAGGGAGCTTCACAAATCTATAAAATTGTGCGAGCATGCCTTGCTTTATGGAAACACAACTTTTCTTTCCCTGGGACCTAAACAAGAGGTAAGCTTTATTGTCTTGGGGTTACAACGTGTGAGCTAACAATGTAATCCAGTTAAGTGCAATGTGTTTTTGGTCAGTTACATACTTGCATGTCAATATAAGTTCAACCTTTCTAAATTCTTATTTTTCCCTGGGACCTAAACAGGAGATAAACTTTGTTTTCTTGGGGTTATAACTTGTGGGCTAATAATGTAATCTAGTTAAATGCAACGTGTTTAGATCAGTTACATGTCATTTTAAGTTCAACCTTTCTAAATTCTTAATAGCTAATGTTGTACATGGCACTAATGTTTACTCCACTAAGGCTGCTTTATTAGATCACTGTGAACTCTCAGCATACTTTGATTCAGCCTGTGTGTTAGTGTTACTGCATATCACCATTCCTTTTCTTTCCCTAGTTCCCACATTTTCGTAATCCTGCTGACTTTTGAGATTAATATTGAATCTTTAATTCAGGCTGATATTTACACCGATCGGTCCGGGGGCTGTGTTGCATTCCTGGCAAACATTGATCCAGAAAAGGACAAAATTGTCACTTTCAATAACAGGAAATATGATCTTCCTGCTTGGTCAGTTAGTATCCTTCCCGACTGCAAGAATGTGGTGTTCAACACTGCAAAGGTATTCAATTTTCCTAGTGCTTTTCGCTTTTCAGAATAGGAACAGATTCAGCATTCTTAGATAAAATGGATAATGCTCTTCTCAGTAAATAAATAGTGAATATCTGAATAATTAAAAAGAGGCAGAAAGTTTGTAGGCTTGTAACCAGTAGCAGACTGTCCGATTCTTATAGTTTATATACTCCAGCGTTAATGAGCTTATGGAGAAACACTGTAGTTGGGCATTTTTATAACAAGAAATGAGGCCTGAAGCTTTTGGTTCTTGATTGGTGATCTTTAGGTGCAATCTCAAACTTCGATGGTGACTATGGTTCCAGAAAGTTTGCAAGCTTCAAAATCTGATCGATGGAGCATTTTCAGAGAGAGAACTGGGATTTGGGGTAAAAATGACTTCGTCCAAAATGGATTTGTGGACCATATTAATACAACAAAGGACTCCACTGACTACCTATGGTATACAACAAGGTTGGTTTACTTTAGCCTCTTTCGTGTAAGCTTATTGTGTATTTAATGAATTACACAGGTATTGACCAGACTGGAGATGTCCATTCATCCTATAAGTTGATTTTGCTCCAAACCATCCTTTGCGCATTCCAGTTCTACCTGTGACTAAGTTTGTTTTTTATGTCATAAGCAGTTTTAGTGTGGATGGAAGTTACCCATCAAAAGGGAGCCATGCTGTTCTTAACATTGACTCCAAAGGCCATGGGGTCCATGCTTTCCTGAATAATGAGTTTATAGGTTTGTTCTTTATTCTTACTTTCTAGTGAAAATTATTCACTTAACTTAAATTTTGAGTGGGTTTTTTGCTGGGAGGTTTCCATAGTTCCTATTCAGCCCATATGAATCTTCGAAGTAGCCATATATTCCTGTGTGGTCAAAATATATCATTGAGAAGTAGATTTCATGTTTCTACCAGCATCACTGATCACTGCTGAACGATACATCTTCTGCATTGCCTCTGACTCTTAGACGCTAGCTTGTTAGTTTCACAGTTTTCTCTTAGTTATTAGCTCCTCTAAGGTTACTAGTTGTGGATACCTCCTCCAGGTAGTGCATATGGCAATGGTTCAAAATCAAGTTTCACTGTGGAATTGCCTATCAACCTGAGGACTGGGAAGAATGAACTTGCCCTTCTGAGTATGACCGTTGGTTTACAAGTAAGCACTTGTTACTCAACATGATTGTTGATTTATCTGTGTGAAAAATCTTTACACATTGCTATTCTTTGTGCATGCAAATGTAGTGAGGGACACTCCTGAGAGGAAAAAGGAGAAACATACACCTTATTTGAGTAAAAGTTTTCCATACTGATTAGGACTTTATGCACTCTCTAAGAATGCAGGACCCTCTTATGAGTGGATAGGAGCAGGCTTTACAAATGTGAACATCTCTGGTTTGAAAAATGGAGCCATAGACTTGTCTTCAAATAATTGGGCGTACAAGGTGCTGTATTTCTTCAAAATTTTCCGGACAAATTTATATTCAAGAATTCAATTCGAAATTACATGGTGAATTTGATATAATTTAACATATTTTTTTTACAAAGTATTAGAGTTTTTTTGTGCTGATATGTTCTGAGATTGAGATGAAAATGCATGTTTTTTACTTTCTTCATATATTTATAGATTGGATTGGAAGGGGAATATTATAGTTTGTTCAAGCCTGATCAGAGAAGTAACAAACGGTGGATACCACAATCTGAGCCACCGAAAAACCAACCTTTGACATGGTACAAGGTAAGCTTCTACTATTTTCATTCTCCAGAAGGGCTCCACAACCTCCTATCTTACTAATGAAACAAGCTTCTAGGTAAATGTTGATGTTCCACAAGGAGATGACCCAGTTGGGATAGACATGCAGTCTATGGGGAAAGGCCTGGCTTGGTTGAATGGAAATGCCATTGGGAGGTATTGGCCCAGGACTAGTTCCAGTGATGATAGGTGCACTCCCAGTTGTAACTACAGGGGAGCATTTAATCCAGACAAGTGCAGAACAGGTTGTGGACAGCCAACTCAGAGATGGTAATGCAATGGAATTTGGCAAAGTTCACAGCATTAATTTTATTTTATTCTTATATTGTCTTGTATTTCACAGTCTGCTTTGCTTGGTCTAGGTACCATGTCCCACGGTCATGGTTTCATCCATCAGAGAACACCCTTGTTGTTTTTGAGGAGAAGGGTGGGGATCCCACGAAGATCACATTCTCAAGAAGAGTTGTGTCAAGCGTATGCTCCTTTGTGTCAGAGCACTATCCTTCCATAGACTTAGAGTCCTGGGATAAAAGTATCACAAATGATGCCACAGCCGCAGCCAAAGTGCAGTTGTCTTGCCCCAAGGGCAAAAATATATCTTCAGTAAAGTTTGCGAGCTTGGGAAACCCCAGCGGAACTTGCAGATCGTACCAAAAGGGAAGCTGCCACCACCCGAACTCCTTATCTGTTGTTGAGAAGGTAAAATTTGCAATGCTATTCTCGATTCATGACACAAATGCGCACATGAATCTGATCTCCGGATCAGAGCGATGGACCATCAGTTTTGACTTTTTGAGATGTGTTGATGCATGTGGACTTGGATTAATGCACATGAACCTAGTCTTGGAATTCGATCAGTGTCAGTCCTGGGTTCTGACTTTGCAGTGTTAGTGCAATTGGGAATAAATTAAGGTTTACAGTTCCACATAATCGGGATGAACTTTTCCTTTTAGGGCCATCAGGTTTTTTTGGGTAGAACATCTAGAGTTAACTTTTAATTCCAAAGTAACCATGTGGTTCATATGAGCTGATCAACAATGACACTAAAGAGATCCACGTACGATTGTTTTTCTAAGATAAGATTTTTTTTGCCAGATCAAGCTTTGTACTTTTACTGAACAGTTTTTTTTCCCGTTATCCTTGGCAGGCCTGTCTGAACACCAATAGCTGTGCAGTCTCCCTGTCAGATGGGGGCTTTGGGGAAGATTTATGCCCTGGAGTCACCAAAACACTTGCCGTCGAAGCGGACTGTTCTTAGTGAGCTATCTCTGTTATGCATTCCAGGTTCCACTACAAGTGCGCTCATCAAAAATTATAAATTGTAGGTGCTTGTTGCGTAACATGCTATGTTAACCTGGATTTGAAAATCTTCCTAGATTTAGATTATGGCTTCACGAGCTCTCGCTTTGCTGAAAGCTGAGTCCTGAAAGGTGACAGTTAGGATAGCGATTGATACTGATCATCTTTGCTAGCGAATGCATCGTATTTCAGGATCTCTATGAACTGTTTGATTGAGAACCATGAACGAACTTCCATGGAGATCCGATGCACATGACACTGTTCTGAATTGGCATCCCTTCTGTTACAGGTATCAGATCGCACTGAATAGAGCCCCCTCCATTGCCCCCTCTTAATGTTGCGTCGCGTCATGAACTTTCTGGATTAGCCAATGACAATGATGCAAGGCTACGCATAAATTCTAGGTCAGAAAGATGGCTTGTCGTTTCCTCACTATTGGGGGACACAAATGAGCTTCCCCACAGTGATACCAGCAGGTTCACAGTGCGGGACTGTGGATGGAGGGAGACGAAACCTCCAGCTTAGTGCCCCATTTGCCGTAGCATCTGGGTCACGTACTACTTGGGATCTGTTCGTGCTGTACGGACATCGGAGTGTGCAGTAGGAATAAATCTTCAATCGCCCATTAAACTGAGTCGTACTCCTTTATAAAAAAAAAACTGAGTCGTAGTCCAGATGACATGAATACTCCCAATTTTGTGGACTCCAGTGCAAATTGTGCAATTCAATCTTGTTTGTACATCGCTGCTTGTATCTTCCTTATCAGCGTTGCTCCGATTTTATCTGAACCAGTGTTGTCTTGGGCTGTCACCGTTGACGCCTTGACGGGCTACATCACAAGCCGGCGACATCTCAGCTAACGGAATCATTTCTCCCAGTTTCTGGCCTGTAGCATGAGTTTAACGAATAATCCTGACCGCATTTTTAGTGGAAAATGGCACTACTGACAAATCGTGCGTTTGTTCCTGCATAGCTTACCTCTTCTGCAGACTTTGCGTGCATGTTGTCTGATATAGCCCTAGGGCATCAACAAATGCAAACTTACAGACCTTTTCTCAGTAAATACTCATCAGAGTTTTAAATTCTGACTCTTTTTTGGTAAAGTCAACTGGGAACAGATTTTGTCGCCAAAGCATACGGATAATTTTTTTGTCTACCTGAAAAGCTAAAAGTGCATTTCCGAAGATTGGTCTTGTAGCTGGTACAGATAAGATAACCAGGGTGGGTTCAGCTGCTATCCATGTCTTAACTCCACGCTGGAAGCAGTATTTTAATCCAAGATAGCGAGTACATTGGAGCATCCAGCGTAGATGGGCGTGGCAGGCCCAGCATCTCTTTGCTCTGAGCTTTAATAGCAGCCAATACAAACCAAACTGCTCGTGCATAACATAGTTTATAAACACTAGCCAATGTTGGATGATTTATGGGGTGTCTGGATCCTGGAGCTAAAGTTTAGTCCGTGTCACATCGGATATTCGGATGCTAATTAGGAGGATTAAACATGAGCTAATTATAAAACTAATTGCGGAACCCCTAGGCTAAATCACGAGACGAATCTATTAAGCCTAATTAATCCATCATTAGCAAATGTTTATTGTAGCACCATATTGTCAAATCATGGACTAATTAGGCTTAATGGATTCGTCTCGCGATTTAGCCTAGGGGTTGTGAAATTAGTTTTGTAATTAACCTATATTTAATACTCCTAATTAGTGTCCAAACATTCGATATGACAGGGGCTAAGACCCAAACACCCCCTTGCATACATAAGCAGGGTCCAGAACATGATAGCTCTCTGCTATCCACTAACACAAGGCCTCTCGTCAGAAGACTGATCACTGATGAAGGAGAAGATGAGGCTGGTGACGTTGCAATAAAGAAAAAGTGGCACTTTTTTCTGCAGTGACATCTTTGCAGATCATAATGAACAAATATTTATTCTTCATTTTAAAATTGTTCTTAACGTCAATCAGCTGTTCCTGTCCCTATTCAGTCCAACATAAGAGAGTTTACATCCAAGAGGATTTTTTTATCGAAAAATAGGGCTTCTACATAAATTGGTGGATCTAGGCAGAACGATTGATAGATATCTTTCCCGATCTGCCGACACTCGAGTGATGGAATTCCCTGCTACTACGATGTCGTATATTGCGGTTGCATCAGGTCGTGTTTCACTGGTTGCAACAATGACCCGGAGAACCAAAACAAGATCTTGAAAGAAAGAAATGATTGCGCTGGTTTACCTAATTACCTTGGACCTGATGGGGCAGCTGTGATTTGGACACCAGTAAAGCGCATGCCAAACTGTCATCACAATGTTCTAATCCTAGTATTGGTTTGTGGTAATGACGGGGAATCTAATCATGCTATCCTGTTATCTGCCACGCAAATATCATTGTCAACTGACTATTTTCTAAGTAGCCTTCAGCTTCCATTAGGAAAGAAGAGGACAAGATCAAAGACATCGACCAGGGCGGCTATCTTAATTCTCAATCAAAGAAAGGCAAAAGATTGAAGAGAAATGAAATACCATACTCCAATTTAGCATATAGTAGGCTCCAAGTGCTTTCATTTTTTTAAAAAAAATGAGTGGTAGGCTCCAAGAACTTGAAAGCAATAAACATGCAATGATTCGCAAAATGACCATTTTATGATCATGTTGCCAACTTCAGATCTCTTTTGCAGAGATGGTTAATTGGAGGGCCCTCTCCCTAGCAACATCTATAGCAATTTGTTGCCTATATAAATCCATCTGCTGCATATGTTGACAATTTTGCTTACTTTTTCCCCACTCATTTCCTGCCATTACAAATCGGACGAGTGTACGAAAAGGGTTCATGTATACCAGAGCGAAAAGGGAACCGATCCACGTAGGCTTAACTCCATCTGAGGCTCAGGACGTACTTCACACTGTTTCAGTGTCAACTCCAACTGGAATAACATCCCTTGGGTTACGTTGCAATAAGTAAATTTTCCTGAAATAAAAAAAATCATGGAAATATCGTTTTCATTTCCTGTCAGAACTAAGGCACTGGGACTAAAAACAACTAAAAAAAGAAATTCGAGAGAATGGCTATATTTGTACGCAAATCATTGGATTCTCTTCGGTTCAGTCAGTTAATCATTGGAATCCTATCGTTCTTGCTTCAGCTTTACTGCATGTTTCTTTTCTCTAACCAACGAAAAACGGTGATCCGATATCACAACGACCAACAGAGATTCTGCATGGTTGCTGACTTACCAGCTCTGTCGCTTCCGACCTCCCTTTCCACCGGAAAATTTCACCTCGCTGCTCTTCTTGTGTAACTAATCTCGGTTGAAGCGTCAAAATCAAGTAGCACACGTAGTACGACACACATATACATGGACCTGACCTGGACGCAGAACAAGGTCAAACCGGTCCACCACCCTTTCATGTTTCACTCAACCACTTGCCCTGTTGGAATTTTCTTTTTCCCCTTGCCGCTGCTGCTATTGGTTAATCTTTCTGGTAGGAGTGTTAGTACTAATCCGTCGTGGTTTGGTGCGAACATTTGCCGCTCGAGGACAGGGTCCGGTGACGTGCGAGCTGATCGTGTCCACGGATTGGGATCAAGAAGGAGAGAACATTGAATTCTGGGGCATTAATATGGTTCCAATTTGGCAGAGTTGTCGGCCAAAAGTGACCCCCTAACTGCAAGCAGTAGTCCTCCTTGGCCCTTCCTGCTCCCTCCCATCGCTAGAGCCTTGTGCCGTGTCTCTTTCAGCGGTGAAGAAAAGAAACGATTCGAGCTCGGCTATTTGTGCTGAGCGAGTGTGTCTAGAAGACTAGTAGAAGTCAGTGTATGGGCAGGTCCAGTCGCTTGGGTTTCGATAACCGCACACGAGCCTAGTGAACCTAGCCATGGAAAATGCAAAGCCAGCAACGAATCCGCCGGAACCGAGGCAAAGCCCACACCGTGCCGAGAATTGGCCGACCGACAGACCCCGGGCGCAGCTGCTGTGCTCTCACCCGTGCGCGCGTCCATTCACTCCCTGCCCGCGTAGCGCGTACCCCGCGCGCCGCGCGCCCCGGCCGGGAAATCGACCTCCACCACCCAACACGCGACGCGCTCGCACCCAGGACCGCGCCCCGGCCGCGCGGGGGCATCGTTCCCTCGCCTTACCCAAACCGCACCGCGCGCGCTGCGCCGGCTGTTTCACGGGACAGAGACGCAAAAGGAAGCGAGATCGCGCGTGCGGCACGTAAAAGTTTGCCCGCGGGCGAGCACCCATCAGCGGCCGCGGGTAACGTGCGGCATGTGACGAACGTCTCTGGGTTCCGGACGGGCGATCTGGCCGCGCCCTACGCTGATCCGCGGGCTGTCGGTACCCCAAAGTCCCCGGAGCCGGGCTCCCATTCTATACGCACGGCCGCACCGCCGATCGAGAAGAGGCCACCAAACCGAGCTCGATCGGCTCTGGAAACGTGAAATTACTGGTGCCAGCGTCCGCTCATTTTCTTATAGCACGTGTTCGTGTGTGCAGCCTAGACGTACGCGCGCGCTAGGAGCTAGCCAATTGCCCGATTCAACTCATCGAGAGCTGTGTTTTTACCCGGCCTGGCTAGCTAGTTGCAGGTCGTGGCTGTAGTCCGAAGGAGTCGTGAGTGAGAACCTACCAACCTACAGCGTCAGATCGCATCGCACTGTTCCTCCTCCATTTATGCCTTCCGATCCCCCTGCGGCCCCGCGATCCGGATCGGAAGTTGCCACTGCCGGAGCCATTCATCTTCGCCTTGACGAAAAAAGCTGCCTACGTCGTCTTGTGCCGCTGGCCGCTGGCCCTTGGTTGGTACTTGGGTACCCCCTTCTACGTGCCACTCCACTGTTGCCCAGATCGGGAGCGGCAGTACTGTGCCCGAGTACGTGGCATCCGCGACGAGTCGTTTCCATTCATCATCAAATCGGCTTCCTTCGCCTCCAGCCTCCTACCTGGCGACCTCATCGCGCTCGCACATGCACGAGGCCCGTGCTCGGTAGGAAGAATCCAAGGAAGGAAGGAAGGAAGGGGAGCCCGGAGCGCATGGCGACTGTTGACTGGTCCGCCGATCGATCTGCTTCTTTCTGCTCCATGCGGGACCGTACGCCCACTGGTTTCGTAATAAAATGGGTCTCTGGCCTCTCAATGCAAGCAGCCAGCGTGCGGCTCCATCCATCTGCCGCCAATGGCGTGGTGGAATAATACGGCGCCCAATTTTCTATGGGCCAATGCGATCGAGGCATCGAGCTGCAGGAGGGAGCCGGCCGGGGGAAATTGTTTGGTAGCAGCGCGGGCGCGGCTGACAGCACAGTGGAAAACGAGTGGAGTGGAGTCAGTGGATGATTGATCTGGATCGAGTCGAGCGGGAGCGGCCGCCGTGGCTGGCGGACAGCACGAGAGGCCGCTGGTTACGCTGCCGGTACGGACAATTATTGCTTGCTAACCGTGCCGTACTTATTATTCGCCCCATCAATCATTCACCTGCCTGCACCAGGGCTCCTGCTGATTCAGCGGATCGAATCGTGGGAGTCGCCAATGTGATGCACACTGATCGATCTCGATTCCGGCTCGGACGCTGCGCTTGGGCTTCAAGCCTTCAAGTGGTCTGCTCTGTTGGCTGTTGATACTACCACCGGAGTACTTGTTCAGCAATATGGGGATTAGTTGGCGTTAATCAAGCACTGCAGTGCCTGTTCATTGCATGGATACTACATGGGGATGGAATGGAGGTCGTTTGGCTGACTGGCTCGTGCACTCGTCGCCTTCCGAGTTTCCGACCCTTGACAAAGGAATAGTACGCCACCGAATAAAAAAGGAAGGAGTTAGTATCGCAAAGCTGGCTCCGACCAGCACGTACGTCTGTCGGCACGTATGTCATGCACGCGCACAAGGACTCGTCCACGTGGGAAGAGACCGTAATCAGTAATTGAGGCATTCGCGATTCAGTGAGGAAATTTTATCTTTGCAAGGCTTCCATAGTTCCATTGTTGGTGCGCAAGATACTAAAAGTACAGCGATATCAATTCACGAACAGAAGCACAATAAATGGACGGATACAGTATAACACAACTAGTAAGGTGGCCCGCGCTAACCTAGTAATTTGTATGCCCAAATTTAATTATTTTTCTTCAGAATAAATTATTTATTTTAATGTCCCAAACAAAGATATGTTGTGTGTTTTTATTAGACCAGTCTCAATGCACAGTTCTATTGCACTGTTGTCAAGACTGCAAACTTGGTAACTGTGCCTGCTGGTTTTCATGTGAATAAAACTCCTCCCTCTCCTCATAAAGATCTTGCCAAGTTAGCAAAATTGTTAATGTGGCATAGAAATTAATGCTGATAAAATTTTATATGAAACTCCCACTAAAACTGGCCTTAATCATCATATTTTGTAGTGACGGTTAAAACAGGGGATATCTTGCATAGAATTTACTTACTAAAACTGACGTAAAGAATTATACGTATTTAATAAGAATATAATTCTTTATTTTTGAGTGGTGATGCCCAGCTTTGTTCGAGGTTTTTAGTTATGGTGACGATTTATCCTCTGACTTTTAGAAGATATATTTTTTAGGGCAAGAAGAAGATACAGTCAAGTAGTTAAGTGGTTCAATGTATAATACCAGAAATAATAATTAAAATTTGTTAAGTTTGAAGCCGAACCTTAAAGAGGAGATGCATCCTCTTTAGTTCTTATCATGGCCAAACCTCATTTCTTTCTTTGTGTTTCAATGTCCAATAACCCAGTGACCCCGCTGCTCTTCTCTTCTATATTCTAATAGACTAATATTGCAATTTTTCTCCACGTGCTGCTATCCGGCTGCGCTTCTTCAAGGCCAACCCAATGCTTTTCTACATGGTCACCACCTTCTCGTAATCTGGTCCTCTCCCATATGAAACTCTTTCTTCGTCTTCTAGATCAAAATCATGTCACTGTTTTGCCATGGCCATTCCATGCTTACGTTTTATCTCCTTTTCGTTTGAATGTAATTGTTCCCTATATGGTGGTGGTTTTAAGTTGTGCTTCTCCATGGCCACCCTAGCGTATTTCTTCATATTTTTTTTGTCACACCCTCTAAAATGCGCACTTTCTTTAGTTCAGAAGTTGCATTATAGTTCCATGGTGGCCACACCATGCCGTTGTTGTTCTCTTCTATCTTTTGACCATAAATGTGACCCTTTTTTTTTGCAGTAGCCACCACTCTGCTCATGCTAGCAAATTAAACCCTATGTGACTATACACATGTCCCTGTAGCCGTGTAGCCTTGAATCTCTAGAGAGCCCTATCTTGTTTTGTTCTCCTTTGAAGAGTTAGGCTGCTGAACTAGTCATACAGGCTACCTCCTTGCAACATGGAGATTTGGGACTGATGCTACATGGTTCCCAATAGTTGTGCGTGCTCCTTGATTAAGGCCGCCTCCTTGCAACACGTAGATATGTGTTTCTTTTCTTTGTCCTTCCATGCTGTTTTCCATTAGTTTTTCTCCTTCTAGTGAAATTGTTTTATAATAGGAATACTCAAATTTAGAACATCACCATTATTTAGCTATATTAATGTATTTATTAATCGTTCATGACATAGACTTAGATCAATCTAGACAGTTAGATCATCATAAAATTCAACGGTCTATATTCTTCTCTCTTTTTTCCCCGATTACCGTGATAATTTCTAGCTCCTCTTGGCAATTGGGCTCATACCTGTTTTCTCACAATATTTGGGTGCATGTGCCAGCCATTTCCTTTAGGTTGCTCTAATTTTGCCACTGTGTTTTTTCGGAGCTATTTTTTTCACTGCCTTGTTGAGACCTTGGTCACAATTTTTCTTGATATTTGTTGACACTTTGCACTCGCTATCTCCCTATTTCGGAAGCCATCCTCGTAGGCCGCGTATAATGCAATGATGCTATCATTTTTGGGTCGAAGCGGTGTGGTTTTGCCCAAACTGCCACTCTTGCCACCGGCGAACTACTGCTGGCCGCATTCTGTTGGCTTGGCTTTCATGCTCAACCCCATGGATCACTTGTGCGTCCAGTTCATAAAAAAATCACCTTTTGCTTCCTTCGACCGTATGTTCACATATGCATATTACTCAGCTAGCTAGCTAGCTCCTCTTGCGTCTTAGGGTAGGGTAAATTAAAATATCCTTCTAGCTCAATTTCCCTTCTATTTGAGGTAGACTTTTATTTGGTTATGTTTTATTTCGAAGCCAGATGAGAACCAATTGTTAATTTTACATAATTCTACTATATATTTACCCCGACTTTGGATCTTCAATTTTACTTAATTTCACATTTTCTTGATTCATTTACTATTTTTATACTTTTCTAAAAATTCATTAATTCTGGCATTAATTGGAAAAGAATAGAAAACATGGCATCAGGACACACCATGATATCTCTATCATCGGTCCTCTCCTTCCCTTTGGGAAATCAATTTTTTTACTTTGTTTCTATCTTTTTTGAAAGATTTTACTTTGTTTCTATCTCCTTTGGCCATTCTTTTCATCTCACCAGCAGCTATGAAGCATCTATGACTTTCAGCAGGTGCTTCACCTGCTGCTTCCTATTTTTCGCATTTGCTCTACTGATCAGACTACCGCCAGGATGGAAATTTAGGACCCAGTGGATCTCCTCAAATCATCTCTCTCATTGCACCCCGCTAATTCTAGGAATACCAATCCGTTCATCTTTTGTTTCTTAGATAATAATGGTTGTTGCTTTTGTAATAACTTAGTCTAATGCAACCCTAATAAACAATATCAATTGATTTCCTTTGCTTCTTTTTAATCAAACTTCTGACTGGATTGCTTAAGTATAGCTTAAGTACTCTATGTGTTAATGTAACTGATCCACCATTATAACATAAGCCCATGGAAAATCAAATGGCATAGTTTTCTCTATCTTTCTAATTAACATGAGAATTTTTAGCCCTTGAGAATGAACATGATAGCTTATTTTAATGCTTAGGTATTATCTTTTATGGGGGCTTCCTCTTCCAAAGTTCTTCTCTGTTGTAGGGGGTTCCTCCAAGTTGATAACGCTAACAACACCGCTTCATAGATTTGAGGATCCTCAATACTTGTTGATGGCTAATCTTAGTACCATAGCATCTCCATAGCTCAGCTGATAAGTTTCTTTATGGTGGAACTTATCCATTTGGGTTTGAGTCATCAACTCTGCGTGGGTGCTCGTATTTTCCTATTTTTTAGGATGTAACCGGTACTACCGTTTCAGTGGTAGGCGACATGCCTGTTGATAGCGAGGTGCTAGTGATGACTTCGTCAATCTTGAGGATCTGTCGGCTTAGCCTCTCAGAGGTCCTTATAAGGATAGGGTTGCATGTGTGTATTCATTTCGAGTCCCCAACCCCGTGTGGGTGCTCACATTTTCCTGAATTTTTTAAGATTTAACTGGTTCTTTTAGTGGTAGGCGACATGCATGTCGATAGCAAGGTGCTAGTGGTGACTTTATCAATCTTGAGTATCTTTCAAATCAGTCTCTCAGAGGTGCTCATATGGATAGGGATGCATGTGTGTATTGATAGGATTGCGTGTGCATGCGTATACGTGAGTTGCTACGGTCGTAGTTTTTTGGATACTAATATTATAATTATTTTAGTATAGTTTTATGTTGTCTTCATTGATTTTGGCTTTATTGTAAATACCACCATCGGTTAAAATCAGGGGCGGAACCAGGATGAACACCTCGGGGGGGCTAAATAGTAGAGATTAAGGGTTAGAGCTAGAAATTAATGGTGATTTGAGGCTTTGTCTACAATATTTTACAGGTAAAATCGGGCTCTCGGGGGTGGCTGCAGCCCCCTAGCCCCCCGGATCCGCCCCTGGTTAAAATGTCAGTTTTATTTTCTTTTATAAATCTTATCCCAAAGCTATACTTTTTATAGCGTATTAGCATGCCACATACTTTTTCTGTGAACCCATATTTAATTTGAATGGATCTTTTTTCGTTACCATCACCTTGCAGCCCGCCCACAGGCAACACCTAATTCACAGACAGGCACACAGGCAACATTTATTTTTTCCCCGGAAATCAAATTGCTCCTAATAGTAATACATATCGAAAACCAATAGTATTTGCATAGAGGGTGATTTTTTATTTTCTTTTGTTGTTTTCCTCTTTGTCCGGAAAGCAAATTGTTTCCTAATACTAATACACATCATTTTTTATTGTTTACGTCCCTCTGAAAAACTAAATGATTGATTGACTAAAATAGCACGTGTACCCTCCATGGATTTACATCTGTGGTGAAAAGTCTCTAGCGTTATGATATGGGTCTATTTTCTTTTTCTTAAGTTCCCAATTTATCTATTTGTTAATCTTTTTGGATATGGACTATGGGTGGTTTAATATAGACCTTTGGATCTTCATGAAATCTATCGGTGCATATTTTTCTCTTTTTTCGATTAACGTGGTAATTTCTAAACCCTCTCGTCAAACGTGATGGCTTCTTTTAACACTCTTGTATTAAGATAATAGATAGCTATAGGAAATTGAAATTATATCTCATATTCAGGAACATACTACCGTACATACATCTATATGTCCACCAGAAGGTTTGGACAGTTCTAAACGTGGGGCTGGACATCGAGACGCATCTGACATGGAGACCATGACGCAGGACGGTGTAGTCTACATGAAAAGATGGGAATTAGTCGAGGATTAGGAAAGTACTTGTTGTAATAGAGTAGAACTCCTCTAATCGTATCCGACTAGTATTCTTGTAACCAACCGACCTTTAACCCTGCCCAGACTATATAAGGTGAGGCAGGGACCCCCTCCACGATAATTCAATCCAACTAACGCACATGACGTAGGGTATTACACAATCTAGCGGCCCGAACCTATCTAAATCGTGTGTCTGCATTTACCTTCAAGTTCTTGATCTCGACAAGCCCCACCAACTAAAACATTACCTCGGACACCCCCTGGGTAGATTGCTAGGTCTAAACACCGACACATACAGAAAGAGACAGATATACATGCAAAGCATTGGAACTATATCTATACCTATCCATGAACACAGCCACAATAAAAAGCAACAAAGGTTTAAGTTCAAAAAAAAAGCAACAAAGGTTAATGTTATTTTATGAATTTGGTCCAAATAGAGAAGTTTGCCTCGTAACAAAATTAAACCACAGTATTACTTTTTGGAATGGAGTTTTTTTATTTTTAAAACAAAGATACTGAAGAGGGAGCACAAGCAGAATAAATATACAGATATAGTGTGACACAATATCTGCAAGATATTCAAACTGTATCTATATCTATCCATGGATATAGCCACAATAAAGCAGCAAATGTATATTTTTATAAATTTAGCCAAGTTAAAGAAATCTAACTTAAGCCAAGAATTAAGTATCTTACATTTTGAAATCGCGAGGGTATTTTTTATTTTTTAAGACAATGATATTAAAGACAAATGATACAGCATAACACAACAGCCACAAGAAATTAAATTATACCTATATCTCCTTAGGAACTTAGGCACAATAAATGGACTGATATATTGTAACGCAATATCTGCAAGATATTGAAACAATATCTGTCTATATCTATCCATGGCCATAGCCGTAGTAAAGCAACAGTTTCTTGTTCAAAAGATAATGCCTGGGGGTGTTTGACTACTTGACATCACTTGGTAGCTTACGATTCACGTGACGTGTGACTTATGGTCACACTAGATTGTTTTTCACGCTTACTTCACCGTAGACAACAAAAAAAATTCAGAACTTGCTATGGTATTAATTTGCAAACTTGCACAGCAACATGATCATCAAAATATCTTCTCCCATGTTCACTAATATCAACATGAATAGTAGAAACCTTTCTCCTCATATTTTCAATATTATTTTCGCTTATAATAACGACTTAGTCATTGAAGTTTAACAAAACCAACGATAGGAATTACCTTCTAGGTTCATACAAGGGAAGATGTCTTGTGACTTGTGAGGTAGGTGTAACAGGGGTGAACTTAGAATGAATTTTGAGTGAGGGCACACTCTACTTGATCATAAAAAATAAGTGTATATGGTGAAGATTTGCAGACTTCCACTACGTGTAGGATTTAAGTGAGAGCATGTGCCCTCTTAGCTTCAACGGACCGTGTAACCAACGATAAAGGCATTGGATGATGAATGGGGATGCAAGGTGAGGCATCGTCGGGTGCATTTTGGTGAAGGATGAGCGGCGAGAAGTAGTGACAATGCTGAGCGAGTGAATTTTGTTAAACTCGGCAGTACGAACTATGACCTTTTACAAATATTGAACTCACATTAAGGTGGAGCGGATGTTGTCTTATGGTAACGAGCTTGGGTCGAGAATGCTATTGCTAGCCCGCAAATTCCAAACTTGCATTGTTTAACTAGCGGGACTTTGGCGGAAGTCGGTGAATTCTGTTAAACTCGGCAGTACGAACTATGCCCTTTTACAAATATTGAACTCACATTAAGGTGGAGCGGATATTGTCGTATGGTAACGGGCTTGGGTCGAGAATGCTATTGCAGGTGGAGCGGATGTTGTCGTATGGTAACGGGCTTGGGTCGAGAATGCTATTGCTAGCCTACAAATTCCAAACTTGCATTGTTTAACTAGCGGGACTTTAGCGGAAGTTGGGCCTCACGAATAGAGTGGCATGCATAGCGCGAGGATAGCTTCGTAGACCATCGATGACACTAGAAGGACAATGGGCTTTTGAGCTACCGACGCTTCTTGGGCCCCGCAGCCTGCTCCACACGAAGAGACACATTTTCGTAAAGAATGTCTAGTCTAGATTTGTTTTTAATACAATCGACAACTCTCCTGCCAGATTCGTTTCAAAAGTTAACATTACGATGTTTTGAGCTACAAATTCCGCACGACGGCACGATTACATTGTTCGGCCTCTTCCCTCCCCTTCCAATCTTTGTCCATGTCCATTGCCAACAATTCACCCTCATGACCTCCATGGCACCACTTGTACGACTATCAATACCCTCCATCTCACAATGACTGCCATTCACAATTGCAGAAAACCCCCTCTCTCCCATGTCTTCTCTCTCTATAAAACCGGTTCGAATAGACGACCCTACATAAAAGCCACTCCTCTCCCTCGCTCACTCTATTTCTGCTCGCCACTTAACCACCCACCACACCAGTCCTCGTTTCTCTCCCCTCCCAGCTCGGCTCTCTCTGCGCTTTCCCCTGCGCCTGGCCCGTCCCCCGCCCGCAGGAGCAACATCATCTTCCTTCCCGTCACCTCCGATGGGGAACCCGCCCGAGCTGTACCACAAGATCCTCAACATCCCCAAGGACACCTCGCCGCAGGAAATCCGCGCCGCGTACAAGAACCTCGTCAAGAAATGGCACCCCGACAAGCACCCGCCGTCGTCCAAGCCCGAGGCCGAGGCGCGCTTCAAGGCCATCAGCGAGGCCTACGAGGTGAGCGCCGATGGCGTTTCCTGCCGTGCCGCGCGCTCCTTGCTGCGAATTGCGCTTTTCTGCATTGCGCGCGTGCCGTGCCGTGTCGTGATGTTTTCTTCTCGCGCAGGCGCTCCTGGACCAGCAGGAGAACAGGGCGGTGTTCGGGCTGTGCAACGACGGCCGGGCGGGCGAGAGGGCGGGCGGGGCGTTCGGCGGCGGCGGCCTCGGCGCCGGCGTCGCGCCGCGCATGGATAGGACGCGCAGCGACGACTTCTGCACGAGGAGCGCGCCTGGCACGCCGGCGAGGGAGTTCAAGAAGGTGTACAGCTCCGGCAACTCCGGCGGGCGGCGCGCCTTCGCGGAGTTCTCCAGCTCCATCATGCGCAAGGCGCCGCCGCTGGAGCGCAAGCTCGAATGCACCCTCGAGGAGCTCTGCCGCGGCTGCAAGAAAGAGGTCAAGTTCACCCGCGACATCGTCACCAAGAACGGGTACTTGCTTTCCTCTGTTTTCATCTCCCTTTTGACGCGGCTACACCTAATCCATGAACCGGATTGATTGAAAACTGACTAGAAATCCGGCGAGCAATCACCTGTCAGTAGATTCTTTTTTCTTCTTCTTCAAAAGAACAAAGAGGAAAATTTAATCAAAGCAGAGCTATGAATTCAGAATTAGCAATGAATCGATGCTTAGAAACTTGAGGTTAGGCAAGAATTCAGAGCTCGGCCTGATGGCGACAGACATTCCACTTTGTATTGTGCCCCCCAATCCCAAGTCGCTGCAATGCACTGTTGGGTAACGCTCGATAAACAGTACGCCAGCACAATCACTTTCTGCTTTTCCTGAATATGGCGCGAGCACTTGTTTTTTTACAGTGTGGGGGGTGACTGCTTTTACATCATGCATTTGCCAGTGGAATATCTAGCTAGCTTTGGAACGGAGTAGGCATGAAACCTTTACACGGGTGGCCTTTGGGTCACTGTGACCTGACCCCTTTCCCCTTGCCTTGCGGGTATCTATGCTATTCTTGCAAGATTATCCTACCTAACACAAGCCCACGATAACAATGTTTCCGAACGCGGTTAGTACAGCTAGGGATCCTATCTTGAGAAGATAATCCCTCCACGGTGCTCTCTTTGCCACATATGTGTGTGCATGTTTGTTGGAGCCTTTTAATACCCAATTTTGGATCTATTATCGAGCAAAGAAGTGGTCCTTTTTGAGCGATAGTCAGTATTCATAATTCTTTTACATGTGAGGGTGGATGGTGGCCTAGGAGGGTTTTCTCTTTCAGTGACAATGACTCCTGAGCCTCTTTCCTCGTTCCTCCTTGTACTGACTCTTGGACTCCAGTATTCGAATTGCTAGAGCTTATAGACGACTAATGGGGCTCGTGCTTTGGGCAGGTCAATTGTTAAGAAGGAGGTGAGCCAGACGGTGATGGTGAAACCGGGGTGGAAGAAAGGGAAGCAGGTCGTGTTCGAAGGCATGGGTGACGAGCGGCCCGGGTGCCTGCCCGCCGACGCCATCTTCACCGTCTCCGAGAAGAAGCACCTGACGTTCAAGCGCGTGGGCAACGACCTGGTGCTCAAGGCGGAGGTGCCGCTGGTGAGCGCGCTCACCGGCTGGTCCTTCTCGTTCCGGCTGCTCAGCGGCAAGAAGGTGAGCCTCGCGTTCCAGGACGAGGTCATCTGCCCCGGGTACGAGAAGGTGATCGGCGGCGAAGGCATGCCGATCCCGGAGCAGAAGGGCGCGCGGGGCGACCTCAGGGTGAAGTTCGAGATCGTCTTCCCCAAGGAGCTCACCGACGAGCAGCGCACCGGGCTCGCCGAGATCCTGAAAGGGTCCTGCTGATCGGGATCGGAATATCGGACCGGTCGACCGAGCTTGTGGTGGTGCCGGCGCAAGTCCGACGACCGTATCAAGTTTTCTTGGCCGTATGTTAATACTCATCATATCATAGCGCGTGAGTACATAAAAGAGAGGAAGGGAGGGGGAGAGGGAGACGACGTTGTACATACAGGTTTTCTATATGATATGAAACGTGAGCCAAGCCTTCCGTTCCGTGGATACCCCACATGCTCGTGGCATGAGCTGGATGTCTTTGTTCTGAATTCCTGATGAGATTGAGATCTCGCTCCCTTCTATTTTTAGTTTTTTTTTTGTCCTGACCAGCAGTCTGTCTGGTTACTTCGACTTCATTAATTCATTCCATTAACCACCTCACAGTGCATTGGAGTACTGCCATACCAAATGCCACCTTCACCTGCTAATCCTCCCAGCCTAGCTGCCCCTGGTGGCCTTTTGGGACTTGCTGAACTGCCGGTTGCAGCATCACCTGCCTGTGACACCTTTGGCTAATCCTTTCCTTGCCTGAGGAATTGCAGCTCCGCTTTACGCTTTTGCCCAGGCTTTTGTGCTAATCACAGGTTGCCTCTGATGCTTGGAGGGTGGTTATATTAACCGGGCGAGAGTTTGCACTGATGCGCTGATGGGCCAGTTGTTGGGCCAGCGAGGGCCTGCCGGTGCCGGATGTCGAGAAGAAATCGACGAACTGGACCACGACAACACCAGGAACCGCTCGTAATCGAGTGAAAGTGCGGAGATTGAATGCAATGATCCTAGTTGTTGGATCGCAAAGCGGAGGAGCTGGATGGAAGAATGGGTTGGTGCCTGCCGCGGGGGCGTTCGTTGGGCCCCCGCTGTTCCTTGCTGATGAGAAAGCACAACCAAATCGAGAACCCTTTGCGGCCACTAGGGCGTGGTGGTTCAGTGCCAATTGGCATTTGGTACTGGTAGGCAAGGCGGCAGCTCGGCGCAGTGCAAGTGGTTGCTGCTGCCGCCAGCAGCACCAACGCCGTGGGACAACTCGATTCCGACATAGGAGTACCTGGGGTCGTCGATCAGGCGCATCTCACTGTTGCAATCTCGGCAACAAGATGCCGGCAAAATGAGCCATGACCATGAGTGTTTACTTGTAAGAGTCATTCGTCAAACGGTGTCACAGAAAATTACAGCCGCTGCCTGACTAACGTGTGCCCCGAAGCACGAAGTTGCGGCGAGCTCCTGGCGAAAAAAATTTCAGTAGTGCATGACCGCGGCCGACATGTTGAGCAGCGGCCCCAGCGCGTCGGGCGCGAACTTCCTGGCGAACAGGTAGCAGGTCGTCGTGGGGCGCGAGTTGCGCGTGCAGGGCTCCCGGCTCGTCCTGATGCTCCGGACCAGCTCCGGCGTGGCGTCCCTGGCGCCGTACGCCACCGGGTGGGCGCCCCCGGTCGACCAGTCCACGTGCGTGACGGTGCGGTTCGAGTTGCGGTCGCCGTGGCGCATGGCCACGTACGTCTGCACGTAGTGCTCGTCGGGGTAGCACGACGGCCGGCAGTGCCGCCGGAACAGCGTGTAGTACCTCGTGTCCGTCAGGATGCTGGTGGCGACGCCGCGGGCGAGCTCGAACCACTGGGAGCCCTTCCGCCACTGCCGGAGCGTGATGTCAGGCGCCATGCGCCGGCTGTACCGGTTGCGGCACTGCTTGGTGTCCCGGTAATAGACCTCCACGAAGCTCTGCTCCGACCCGACGAGGTACTCGTACACCGTCGTGAAGTTGTGCACCGGGATGCAGCTCTCGGACAGGAGCACGAACCGCTCGTTCGAGAAGTCGAGCAGCGCGTTCGCCAGCAGCCGCTTCTCGGCGTCCATCAGCGACACGGACCCCCACGAGGTTTCCTGAATGATTAAAACCATCATCAGCGAGACATCAAACGATTGAGCGATCGCGAGTTAAACCAAGGGACTCGTGTGCAGGCGTCGTGCGACACCGACCTGGCTGGGGATCTGCCTGCCGTGGAACGGCGAGTCCTCGGAGACGTTGATCGCCACGCCAGGCGGCGCGTGGACGTAGATGGAGAAGCGCTCCTCATGGCCGCGGAAGAAGCGCTCCCAGAGCGGCGCCAGCGGCAGGACGCCGTGGCCGGCGAGGAACATGAAGGCCACCTTGGGCACCCGCTGGAACGGGTAACTTGCGGCGGCCGGCACCAACGTGGCGCGCCAGAACAGCTCCTCGTCCGTCATGTCGTGCATGAGCCGCGTCGGGGCCACGAACTCCGAGAAGCCGGCGTCCGGGTCGGGCCGGCAGCAGACGCCGTCGCCGGCGCTCGGCTGGTACACGGCGGCGCTCGGGAACCGCGTGATGCTCGGGCGAACGATGCCGCCGGAGGACTGGCGGGCCCCGGCGGCCGCCCAGAGGCCGGCGACGACGCCGAGCGCGAAGATCACAAGGAACGCGACCGCCCTGGCGAGGCCGGTGAGTGGTTCGTTCCTCGTGAGCATCACTTTGAAATCGTCGAGCGCGCCCTTCATGCCCTGCTTGCTGTCGCAGAGGAACGCAACAAGCGCGTACGACGTCGGCACGCACGACGAGCTGGCTGCTAAACGGCAAGCGGTGTTACGCGTCTAGACACACGGGAGCACGCATGCTGCTGGACGGACATTGACGAGGTGGAGATTTAAGCTCTGTGAAAATGGCCGCGCGATGCATGGCTTGTGAGATTGGCCAGCATGCGATACCAGGATGAACGCGCACTCCAGCCTCTAGTTCCTGATTCCGAGGATCCCTTCCTCACGAGCAAGGCATGAACAGCGCAGGAGAAAGGTATAGTCCGATCGATATTTCAGACACATGAAAAGTGAAGTGAATCAGTTTTGGTCAGATCGAGGCAGCGTGGGAATAAAACAGGCCGGGAAGAAGGAAGTCGGAGGAGAGATCAAGGAAAAAGGAGATGAGTGCGGCGAAGAACACATGTCTGGATCACAGCTTGTACTTCAGGACGGGGGGAGTACGCTGGAAAGGGTACTACCACAAGAGGTAAAGGGTGATCGATTTTTACGATAAGCGCGAGGATATGAGATGGACATAGAAAGTTCTTCGAAATGTCAGCCCTGATAGGGTAGTATGTACAAGAAGCTGTCCAACAACTCAGGGGATCAGATGTTAATACCGAGGACAGGCATAGGGATGTGCCACTGCCACCGGTGTGCACAAGGCCGGATCGGATCGTGCAGCTTGCAGTCGCGATATGCAGACGGGACTTGAAATAAACAACGCCAGCCCCCGGAGCGTATTGAGATTTCGCGACAATTTGGGGGCCTTTTTTTGGCGAAACTACCCCCTGTTTACAAGCACAACTAACTGTTCTGAGTTCTAGATGGGCCGCCCAGGTGCACGGGCCGGGAGGCCCATAGTCAAACACAGCCGCGCGCTGAGGGCTCTTTGGGAACCCAAATTCCCACAGGGATCCCTTGTTTTCCCCGCGTAGGCCCCCACGCGGGTTTCGGCCTCGGGCCAAATTTTCGTATCGTTCGGCAGTCCACGACCACGGGTCCGTCATACCCTATCCGCTGTTTTTCCGTGGACCAGTGCTCCCCACCTCTCGGGTCCGAACGCCGCAACCCCGTCCCCATCCGCCACTCGCCACCCGACTGCTCTGCGACTCGCTCGCCGTCCCTGTCCACTCCACCACGCTGCCTCCCCGTCCGCTCCACCACGCCGCCCCCTCCGACCAAGCGCCATCGCTTCTCCGCATCCTCATCCTCGTCCCCATCTAGGCGCTGCCGCCCCTCGTCACCGGCTCGTTACCACTGCTCCATTGACTGCCCCGCCTTTCCTCGTCCCAAGATTCGGTGAGCCCTTCCTCTCTCCTCCTTGTCCTCCCCAGATCGAGCTCCTGCTACTTGGATCTGTTATGCTTGTGCTTGTCCCAATATCTGCTACTTGGATTACATGATCTTTTATACACTGATGACATAGTCTTAATTTACAGATCCAAAATGCTAGTATTCCAGTTTTGGTACGGGACATAGTTTGTTCATTTGATCTACCGATGTCTGATTTTTGTCATATGCTTTGCCAATTCTACTCTTGTTATGAAATCTCTGGTGCTTATTATGCTAATTTGACAGATTGGGTAGTGCTCATGCTTCGATCGATTAGATTTATCTAGTGGGCATCCTGATTCTTGGAAAAGAGCGAATGGTGAAGGTCGGAGCACACCTCAACTCTGTCGGGTGCTGAAAAGGTTATACAAATCTTGAAAGGCCACGAGAATTGGTGCAAAGTGGAGTTCAAGATGGAGCTTGAGATATTTGAAGTTATAGCAAATTATCTTACAGTGGAGAACTTATTACGTGACACCCATGGTGTTAGAGTTGAGGAGCAGCTGGGAATATTTTTATGTTTATGCTCTCTCATAATGCAAGCACCGATAGGTTAAAAAGGGGATTCCAACTATTAGGAAGTATATGTGTATATTAGGATGTATTTATTCTTTTCTTGTACATTTGATGTATTTTTTGTGCTCCAAGCCATATTGGCCATGTATATAGAGGTCACCCCCCTCATTTGGGTGCGTGGTGTTTCCTGTCTACTTCTCTACATGGTACTGCTATCTTGACTTGTCCACCCGTTGAGTCATCATCTCTCGTCATGTTGTCTTCGACGAATCCGTCTTTCCCTTCTCCTCCCACCCTGCTCACCCGTCGTAGCTCGACTTCCTTTTGTCGAGCCCCTCCGATGTTCCTAGTTCCACCTCGGTCGCTCCATCGTCAGGCGTTTAGCAGCTGCGGCCCTCACCAGTTGTTTTGTAGGAACTCACTGACGACGACCCCACATCCTATTACATGGGCGGGCCGTGTACCCCGCTCCATCTGCGAGCGGGTCCACTCTCTCCACCGTGCTCCCGACTGCTCTGACTGCGACCGCGCCACGCGTGGGTTGCGGCCCCGACCGCGACCACAGCCCTCCCAACTGCTCCGACCGCGACGGCGCCACGCGCGGGTGCGGCCCCGACCGCACCGGCGCGCGCTCCGACCGGTCGGGCGAGCGCCTCGACTGCACTAGCGAGCATCCCGACCATCCCGGCGAGCACCCCGACCGCGCAGGCGAGTGCCCCAATGGCACTGGCACGCGCTCCGACCGGTCAGGATAGTGCCCTGACCACCCCGACGAGTGCCCCGATCGGACCGGCGCGCGCTCCGACAGGTCAGGCAAGCGCCCCCATCGCACCGGGGAGCACTCCGACCGCACCAACGAGCGCTCCAACCGGTCGGCCATCGTTGCCACCCGACCCTCCGCGCCCTGTCACTCGGTCTGTGACTGGGGCAATCCAGCGGGTCCACTACTAGGGCATGACAGCCTCGACTTCTTCTCCACCCTCTCCAATTCCGGCAAACTATCGTAGTGCTCTGGCTGATGCCAACTGGTGTGCTGCCATGGTTGACGAGTTTTAGGCCCTCCTCGAGAACGACACCTGGCGCCTCGTCCCGCGGCCTCCCGGTGCCAATGTCGTGTCGGGCAAGTGGATCTTCCGGCACAAGTTCCATACTGATGGGTCCCTCGCTCGGCACAAGACACGCTGGGTGGTTCGCGGCTTCTCGTAGCGCCACGACATCGACTACGATGAGGCCTTCCGTCCAGTTGTCAAACCGACGACGATACAGACTGTCCTCAGCATCGCCACTTCTCACGCCTGGCCGATCCACCAGCTGGACGTGAAGAATTCGTTTCTTCATGGACACCTCGTGGAGACTGTCTACTACCAGCAGCCTCCCGGCTTCGTCGACCCTGCCATCCCCGATCACGTATGTCTTCTGCAGAACTCCTTGTATGGACTAAAGCAGGCCCTGAGGGCGTGGTACCAGCGGTTCACCTCCTTCCTTGGACAACTCGGCTTCGTTGTCTCCACCTCCGACACCTCCCTCTTTCTATACAAAGAGGGGCCAAACATCGCCTACTTTCTATTCTACGTCGACGACATCGTCCTCACCGCTTCGACCTCGACTCTTCTTCGTCACATCATGGGGCGTCTTCACTCCGAGTTTGCCATGACGGATCTTGGCGACCTACACCACTTCCTCAGCATCTCCATCACTCGTTCCTCCCAAGGCATGTTCCTGTCTCAGTGATAGTACGCCCTGAATCTTCTTCAGCGTGCTGGCATGACTGACTGTCACTCTACAGCGACTCCCGTTGACACACATGCCAAGCTTTTGGCACACAACGACACTAAGCTCCAGGACGACTCTGAGTATTGGAGTCTTGCTAGGATAGCTTTGAGTATCGGAGTCTTGCTGGGACGCTTCAGTACCTTACTCTGATTCGATGTGACCTGGTGTATGTGGTTCAGTAGGTGTGCCTCTTCATGCATGACCCACATGAGCCCCACATGGCCCTGATCAAGCTCATCCTGCGCTATGTGAAGGGCACGCTCTCCTCCGGACTTCACATCGGCACCGGTCCTGTTCAGTCTCTGACTGCCTACTCTGACGCCGACTGGGCTGGCTGCCCGGACTCTAGACGCTCCACATTCGGTGACAATCTAGTGTCTTGGTCCTCCAAGCGTTAGACCACGGTGTCTCGTTCCAGTGTTGAGGCTCATGCTGTGGCAGAGTGTTGCTGGCCGCGTCAACTTATTTAGCAGCTTCATGTCCCTCTTGCTTCGGCCACTATTGTCTACTCTGACAACATGAGTGCTATCTACATGACAGCCAACCCGGTGCATCATCAACGCATGAAGCACATCAAGATTGATATCCACTTCGTCCGTGAGAAGGTGGCCTTGGGTGAGGTCCGGCTTCTCCATGTGCCGTCCTCTCACCAGTTTGCGGACATCATGACGAAGAGCCTGCCAACTCCTTTGTTTACTGAGTTTAGGTCCAATCTGTGCGTTCGTGATCTTCCCGCTTCAACTGCAGGCGGGTATTAGGAAGTATATGTATATATTAGGATGTATTTATCCTTTCCTTGTACACTTGATGTATTTCTTGTACTTCAAACCATATTGGTCATATATAGAGAGGTCACCCCTCCTCATTTGGGTGCGTGGTGTTTCCCGTCTACTTCTCTACACCAACACAGTGGTGAGATAATTTATAGGAAAATAACAGAGTTCTTTGATTTAGTTCCTATCACCATTTCATTGACGAGTTCATTGATGGGAACTGCATTACACCAAGGGTTTCCAGGTCATTTCATTGATTGTGTTCATTCATGCATCTCTTCACCAACTTTCTCTGTTGTCATCCACGGTCAGTCTTTTGGTTGCTTCAACTCTAGCAGAGGGCTTCAACAGGCTGCCCACTCTCTCCATCCTTTTTGTTCTTGCTATAAATGAACTGTCAATCGCCTCCAACAAGCTTTAGATGACAACAACCTTAGCTAAATAGTAACTTGGCTGTGTTTGCATCCATTCCTGTCTATTGCATGTCTAACATCCAGTTCAGTTACATGCTGAGCTAGTTATTTTTCCCATGGCTGAATAGAAACTTGGCTGAATAATAACTGGCTGAACAGTGATTACTAGAAGTGCTCAGTCTGAATAGTAACTTGGTTTTTCAGTTCCATGGAGAGAAGGTAGCGGCGGCGAGGGTACTCAGTGGGGCAGAAAATAAAGAGGAATAGGTATGGGATTTTTGCAAGTATTATTTTAGAAAAAAAGATATAGGCACCAAGTTGGAATTTTGCTTTCTTTGGCTCAATAGTTTGCAATTTGCTTGATGGAAGTAACTAGATGTATGGTTTACTCTAGTAAGAAGGGCTGAGTGAGGGGGTGCTTGGCAGCACTCCACTATAGGAAAATTAGTTCCACTATACCAACTCTAAAAACACTCACAGCCAAACACATCTAGCTCCACCAACTCCAGCTCCAGAAAAAAAGGTGGAGCTAGGGGTAAGATCCATGTTTTGGTGGAGTACCTCAAGGGATGTTAAAAAAAAACCCAATTTCAGACGTTATTTGGACAAAAGAAAAAAAATGTCGGAGCGTCCCATGGAGGTCGTGGCCGTCGCTCAGGCCGCTCACCCCGATGCCGCCACTTGGTGCCCCGCTCGCCACGCCACCGCCACAGCCGCTCGTCTCCGTCATCCCCGCTCTAGGCCACACTGGGAGACGATGAGCGGCAGGTCGCTCCTCGATGGATCCAGGCAGTGCGCGGGTCCTGAAGGTGGCGCAATGGATCCCGGCAGCGAGCTCCACTGAGTTCCCCGACACTAATCCGATCCTCGTGACGGTTGGGAGATGCAACTCCGACCTCGGCTTTCATCCCAGTTGGGGAAAGATCGACGGCGCATGCAAGGATGTTGAAACGCGGCATGCGAGTTCGTTGTGCTGTGGTCTCGCCATGCCGACATCTATGCTGTGCAGGGCACGATTTGGAGGCACCACACGCTCGATGCGTCGGCTTTGGAACATCCATTTGAGTTCCTGATTCAGCTGTTCCATTTTTTAATCAGGATTTTAACTTGCCGCTCCCTGTATCTTGATTTTTCCCCATCCGTGGACCTCTTGCTTTAACGCTCGACACATTTCCAATACAAGCCATGTAAATTGGATTCAGGCTAAAGGTAATGTATTTGGAAACAAAGTCTACCACAATTTGATCTTTAGAGCTAGTTTTTATTTTTTTCCACGCAGTACTGTAGCAACAGTACGGTAGCAGCGGCAAAAAACAAAATAGCAACTCTCCATAATGCTTAAAACACAACCAGCCATCCACCATGGGCAAAATAGAATATTCCCATCAAATCCTCTTATTTATGGAGCTGTAGCACTACAATCTGTCAAACACGTACAACAGCTTCATATTTTTCTGGAGTTGGTGGAGTGAAGCTGGGAAAGTGTGGAGTCTGGAGTTGGTGGAGTGAAGCTAGGAAAGTGTGAAGCTGGTAGAATGGAGCTGGTTTTCGTGTAGTGAACACCCCTCGAAGGATAGGTTTATTTCCTGTAAATTGGAGGGTTTTTATGGAAAGTTTGTTGGAGGTGATGGCAAGGTAGCACCACTTCTAGCGTAGAAGTTCTCGATATATTGAACTCGATGCGATTACCATGGATGGAAGAACACATAGATCGAGTATGATATGGATTCTCGAGGATTCTTTCGCAAGTCATGTTGCCCAATTACATGACACTTTGTAATCCATCCTCCTCTACGGTTCTACTTCCATTTACTTTCACGCAACAGCTGCCATAGCGTTCTGATGGCTCAATCATTTTTCTTCTTATTTGTTTTGTCAAAAGTTCTGAGCTACAGCTCAATGTTTCTCAGACAGCGTTCCGGTGACTATTTTCCCTCTTAGCCAGCATTTAACTGAATCACGGAGAAACGGACTACCATAACCGGATGACACTTCAGTGAACTGAACCAACAAATGCATTAGTCATATACCGCAAATCAGCAAGTTGTGCAACAGCGCATGCGCGCGTCACCAATCCAGGTTAGGTTTGCCAGAAACCTTAATTGAAGCAACATTAAGCATTCATGATTATTACAGTAGCATGCCTGGGGGTGCAAATGGTAAGGATGATGATGGCAGCGCCTATTGCATGTCGTGCCACCAACAGTTCTCGGAAACAAAATAAATGACTTTCACCACATTCTAGAGACATAATATGCTCACAACACGTACAAGTAGTATAATACAGACTACGGAAATGGAGGCATGGAAGTCAAGACTTTTCAGGCCTGCCTTCCTTAGTCCCATTGTCCATTGAGTTGAGTTGAGTTGACATTCATCCCAATCCTGAAGACCTTCTGAGCTTCCATCCTTTGAATACATGCCAGGAAGAGGCACAAGATCTAAGCTGATTCATTCTTTGTTACCATCCTTCATCTGATTCATTCTTCATCAGAAGTTCGTCATATAGCCTGATCAGGACAAGATAAATGCCAGGAGCACTACCAAGTGCCAACTAGTGTGACAACTTATGCTCTACGATGTAGTTTCTTCTCAAAATAACTTCCGAGTTGAGGTGAGATAGAGTTTGCAGCACCCTGAACACACTTGTTATAAGAAAAGTCTTCAGTTGTATCATCTTTCCGCAGTAAAATGAAGCATCTTGTACCTGGGTGACTAGGATTCAATCCGATCTGCAAGGATGACAGATGTTAAAAGGAATGGTCACAACATCAGAAAAATACCAGAGCAAATATCAGCCTCAATGCCTGCATAATACTTTTCACATCATGTTTACAGCATGCAATAGTATTAAACAGGGATATATCAGGTGTAATCCACCTTTAGTGCTAGCATGCAAATTCTACCATGGGCCATCTGGTCTACGTGGGAAAGGATTATTATTTGATCAACTTGAGAAGCTTACAGTCCTTATAAGGCTGACAATGATAGTGTATAAAGATCAAATTCAATGCACATGACCCTTTTCCAGTTAATTGGACAGCTCATCAGTGATGTTTGCAAAAACCAATGATATTAACAGTAAACTTGGCCACATGACAACATATATACACAACAGCATAACAGAATTATAACTTTAAAGAAACCAAGAGGGGATTCCTTCTAATGCAGTTCATGAGTTCACAATTATCAGAGTTAAGATGAGTAAAATGACGAAGCTATTCAGAAAAGAACAGGTATCATTTATATAGTTATCAGTTTATCACCTTGATTTCTCTTACTCCAACACCGATTTTTTGAGCTCCATTGGGATGAAATTTCAGGGCCTCGACTAATTGTGATTTATCTGTCTCCTTCACAAATCCATTTAATGGGTACCTTCATGCAAGTTAAAGAAGAAATTGAATAAATGATAATCAAGATATAAATTCAAAAAGAAAAAACATTATGCATAAGTCATATACAGAAATAAAACCAGTAAAACTAGCTCCGTGGAGGGGGACATTGTCTTACTCTCTTAGCATGTTCTGCAAGGAAGTGCGCATATCAATAATGTTATCCCATATACCAACTTTAGCATGAAGAAAGCCCTGGTCGATAGTCATGGCGCCACCTTGGACGGTCGCACTGTCTTTAGACTTGCATGCTAACCTACATCTCAAAGCATTTTCAGTACTTTGTCTGCAGGTATCCATATGATCCTTTTCAAAATTCCGAACTTCAGGGCTGCGTAAGAAATCATAGATGCTCTCATTTTGTTCTGGTTCATGTGGCTGCAAAATAAGGTAACTGTCAGAATCAAATTGAATATCTGGACATCCTACAAGTACATTTAAGATGGTGGTTTATTTTCTCCATCAATTACATAATCAAATGCAGCAACCTAATTTCTGGTTAAATTCAAGTAGGAGAACTACACCAGTCAAGAGCTCAGCTTAATTAATCCAAACATCACGAAGAGCTAATATTGATACTGTAAAAAATAGAAACAAACGCTCTTTGTCGAACATTTATCCATAAACAATTATCAAGCATGGAGGCCAGTAAACAATAGTATGCACGAAATTGAGAGGAAAAATTATTAAACAACCTACCCCTGCTTCTGTGAAAACTAAACTCCACAAATATAAAGTAGTATGGTAAATACTGGTGTCGTGGCTGGATGTGCATCAAGCCCGTCATAAAACTGCATTGAAGAATACTAATATTGTGCATCTGTTACTCTGGTAGCGCGTTTTGAATACACACCTTTCCCGCATGCATAATTTCAAAAGGCCCTGACGTCCCATTGAAAGGCTCTTTGCCCCAAGCAATTGCATCTAGACTTCCACACAGATTGTCCACTGAACAATGCTTTGCAGCATTTATAAAACTTCGTGCAGGCCTCTGCAGAAAGCACGATAAAAATACGATAGACTTGGAGCACTTAAAAAAGTAATTCATTTAAAAAAAATTAGTACAAAAATCACAAGGTACTTACAGAAAAACATGCTTCAGAAAATGGGGATGAGATTGATAACCGAGAGCGCTGCTGGTTTAAACCTTGACTGCTTAACGCCTGGAACTGCCCAGTTACAGACAGGCTATCTGCAACAATTAGTAAGTGCTCCCGACGAACATTCCTTCCAATATCAGAAGTTACTGATTTTAAAGACTGCAAATAGAAGTAAAATCAAACTCTACAGATGAAATGATAGCAGCCAATCAGGAACAAGTGAAAACGAAAAAAACCAATGGCAACAAATATTGGGGCACATACTTCAACAAAGCATTTCCATGCTGAGTCTATTCCATATGAACAGAAAATATCATATACATTCTTTGGTTGACTCTGCTCCCAGTCAATCAACTCCATTACTGGAATGCAAGCATTTTGCAGAGTAGCCCAGAACCTCCCAGCCTTGCAATGCTCAGACATACCAACTTTCACAAGAAGTTCACCATCATGTCGACACTGGATCTCAACATCCTTAAATTCCAAAAAACCTGCACAGAAAAAAAAGCTGAGCAGTCAAACATCAAGTATTATCTGAATAATAGACATAACAACAAGAACAACGAATTGAATCTTCAAAAGTGTTGTTTTCTGGGGAAAACTTTAATACAATAGCATGATCTGGTTGGTGACAGCTTCAGTCCAGAGCAACTCCTCCCAGATCATCAAAATGAGCATCTGAGGAAGATTCCTTTTTCCCCAAGTTTGTAAAACATCACCTGATGATCTGCCACACTATACTAAAAAAGAATAATCTTTTGAAGGAAGCCAAGGCTTCTCAGAACCATCCATAGAATCGGTATAACTTGGTGCATGTCAGGTGTTTAATACATTCAGTTCCTTGCCAAGTCAGTTGGTTTATTGTTGTGGCTTGTTTAACTTTATCATGGGTGATAACAAGGTCAGATTTTGAACCTTTGGCACGGGCATTATCTGTAACTTCATTTGTATACACTCAAAAGGAACTTGGGAACATACCTACAATCTAGTGCAAACAACCCATTAGATTATATAACCTACCAAATTTCTCCATTCGGACATCAAGTCAACATTAGCAGTTCCTAAAAGATTTGCAAATATATCTGAAATGTAATCATCCACCAACAAAATTTCAATCATGGACTCAACTGGAACAAAAGTAGGAGTTACCAATTGATAGTAACCTTTGCTTAAAAGTCTTTCCATATCAAAAAAAGTAATACTTTATTTCCCAAGCTGAAACTGCATCTTGGACCTACAGAGCACTGTGCACATCTAGAACTGACTATTTTTTTTTGAGGATTTGTTGATTACTTTCATGCTCAAATCTAGTGGGATTAGCATTATGGTAGCAAATGGGTTGTTTACACTTGATATGTTCCTAAGATCTCTATATATCTACAGATCTTGAATCAGCCAAACTTATGTTCACAATTGCATTATGGACTCGCATCATAGCTAAATTTATGGTTAATGCCTGCTTAAGATAATACAATTTGTTGCTGCAAAATCATGTGGTATTAGAATAATAAAAAGCCACGTGAAGCAAACTATGGTTTCACAAAATGTCAGAAGACACACGCAGCAATACAAGGTGCACCTGGAAATATTTTACCTCTCCGCACTGCAGCTTAGAAAGGAATCCTTAGCTAAGACCATGATTTCTAAGTTCTACAGGAAACTCGCAATAATATATGGGATATATTTTGTAAAATGCATAAAACCATAACAACCTTTCAGCAGTGTGTCCAGTATGCTTGGAATCACTCTTTTCTTGATAGTGTCCAACTGAGACATGGAATTGGATTCAGCTTGTGCTACCAATGTGATACAGCAAGCTGAATTTTGAACACACTGGTCACCTACTGAACATTTTCTGCAGAGAAATGTTTATGTCAAAAGATATAGCGTACGAAATGCAAAGAGAGAAGAAGAATATGTATAGTGATGCTTGTATGATTATAACAAGTCTCTGTGGTGCCCCATATGACATCTACTGCCAAATCAAAATTTAAACATATTACCAATTTTATTGTAATAATTCAGCAAGTCTAATTATTTTAATGTAAGACGTTTTACGGAACAAATTCTCAACAAAACATAAAATATTTATATCTAACGAGAACCATATTGAATTCCAGTAACTCAACAAGCTAGGTTCAGATGGATATATTGACTGAAATCTGAGATCTCATTAACCTACACCAATCAAAAACCTTCCAATCTTCTGATCCATATGAAGAAATGACTTATATGCTATAAACTAATGCTCCTTAGATACATTCACTTTGTAATGCGCAGTATGCAAATGCAGAACATTTCCCTCTTCTTGATACACATCAACAAATCTGACATATATACCCATAAAAATTGGCAACAAAAATGGATGCCAAATTATCTACCTGTGCACTGTGCAATGAAAAGCAACAAAACAACACTACAGAAAGAAGCAAGTAAAGAGATATAGACACTCATCAAAACACAAATAGCTTTGGTACTTACCTCTTTGAAATATGAACTGATGGGATTGCATTGTTTAGCTGGTTTCTGGTGGCGTCGTATTCTTTTGTAAGCTCTTCTACAACAAATCCCAATCCTAACCTTTTTTTCTTCATCATTTCCTGTAAATATATACACAACGAAACAGATAGTTATACACCAATTTGATGCACATAAAGAAAAGAAAACAAAAGGTATTGTCCATTTACTCAAAAAAAGAAGAGGACCTTGCTTATATGAAAATGGGTGGTCCAAGGTCCTCCTTTTCTTGTTTTGTCACATCCATCATATCTAATAAAAAATGCAACAAATATTAATCAAGCGCACAATGTTAAAAGGTAAAATGACGGGAAATGATATTTTAGTGAACTAACATAATCATGATGGTTTCAACCAAATCAGAGAAGTTTACTCGCTCGAGATGGTTTTTAACTTCTAGGGATGCATATTCCAGACTGTATCTATACTTCTTCAAATGCTTTGACAGGAAAAGCAAACCAACATGATCCCCAGAATTTGTAGCCTTGTGACATTTAAATACTTCCTGCACAGGAAATTAAAACATATAGCGTCAGGGAAAAAACATACAGACGGCAGTGGCCACATAATAAGTATAGACATTAACAGAGAGAAGAATGTCACTTGTAGATTCATGAGAGGGGAGTCCTCTAAACCATTAACAGGGTGATCCAAAGCTCCATATGCAGCTTCTGAAATGGAACAAGCGGCCCAAGAACCAACAGGGGCACCAAGTTCACCTACCAGATCATGATTACAGCACATATCATCAGCAGTATCATAAGAGAATTGCATTATGTGCTGCCCGTAAGAACTTCTAACGGTTCCATCATAAGCAACGTGTAGATCTCTCAAGTGATACATTAATTTTCTCGTTAGTGTCCCAGGCACATCAGCATGCTCACTGAAGAAGTTTGCCCTGCCAGATATAGCATGCAGAAGACACTCCAATGGATTTAAACCCTCAATGAAGGAATTCCTGATTACAGCATAAAGGTTTTGACCTTCCACATGCTCACTGGTACTCTCAGCTTCACAATTTAATGATTTCTGCCTATTCCAGCTAACACATGAGAGTTGGGAAGGAATTCTGAAGGGAAATTTGCTTGCTGGAAGTTGAAGACCAACACATGCAGTTTGCTGCACATATTTCAACATGCTACCCTTGCTTCCTGCATTAATCATCACCATCATTGAGTTATCATTGCTAACATGATGTTGCACCATTTTTAGGAGATCATTGAAGACATCTTTAAATGACATGATTGAAGATCTGACAACTGATAGATTGCTCTGAATATAATCAGATTGTCTGTAAGTTACATCTTCAGTTTCATCATGACACTTTAGAACTGGTATGTTAATTGGATCTAGCAATATCTGCTTGATTCGGAAAGCTTCTTCAGCTTCATCCAAAGCCAGTTTGACTCCCTGAGTCAGTTTTCTCCTCGAGTAATGATCGGAGAACATATAGAGATCTGAAAGAGAGACACTTAAACCCCTCATGGTTAAGAACTCACATAGTACTTCTTGGGCAGAAGAAAGGAAGTCAAGTGCCTTGCGACCATACTGTTTGAACATGATAGAAAAGAGACCGGTTGTGCTATTTTGTAACCAAGAAGACCCCGAAGAGCAGGTAAGAACTTCACTGTCTATGATGTGCAACTTGCTATCACAACTGAAATTCATGCCTGATGGAAGAAGCATGCTGAAAAATTGTTTACCAGTCCACAGAGAACCTTCAAAGTTCATAGACTTAATTATTGCTGGTACTGGTGTTGTTGATACGGAAAGGCAGAGCATTTGAAGCTGCTGTAATTCAGATTCCTTCAGAAAAACATCTGTACTTGTTAACAAATGTGCAGCAGCTAGAGAGTCATGTGTTAGTGACACCAAACTTCGACCATCTTGCATATTCAACAGCTGCTGGTGTAAGCTTACCAGCTCTCCAAGCTCAATTCTTGATCGAATAGATTGTGGGATATATCCATGCAAACAATCCCCATCAAAGTCTCCCAAAAAAGGCATGCAGCATAGTGGATTGATTGATACGACAGACTGAATTGGTAGAATTTTTGTAGATAATGCAATTAGTGAGTGTTGATGGACTGAAGGAGGCCTGTTGATGAGAATAAGATCACCATCCTGCAATGGTCTGTAGGCAATGTCACCAACTTCTAGCTGGTTTGCCTTTCGAATAAACATTAGCTTCCCATTTCGCCGAATAAGTAGTTCTTCCTTGGCTAGAAGGTGCAGGTTGCACTTCAAATTTATATTTTCTAAATTATAAGAACTAACGTGCTCAGAAACAACCAAGTTTGAAGCTAAATTTTCAGGAATGCCAATTTCCCATAACCTAATTTTTGGGTCCCCAACCATAATACTCCGAAAAGCATTATCTGATCTTTTGCTCAGAACAGCATCCTTTAGCCATTTCATTCCATATGTATCTGTGGATGTCTCCACATCTGTCTTTTTAGAGTATAACTGAAAGAAACAAAAATGTCAATGAATACAGTTAAAGGCATTTGCTAGTACCATATTGTGATGAAGTCTTAGAACTTATTGTTACTAGGCATTTAACAAAGTTTTTTTTCCTTTTTTTCCCTCGTTCCAAAGTACTCCCTCTGTTTCAAAATGTAGGTCGTTTTAGCTTTTCTAGATACATAGATTTTGCTATGTATAATGTATCTAGACATAACCCTACATTTATGTGCATAGCAATATCTATGTATCAAGAAAAGCCAAAACGACCTACATTTTGGAACAGAGGGAGTAACTTCATAAGATATTAGGTAGCTAAGGCTATGAAGATAACAACAAATTTCAACAAATTGAAGGTTTAAGTTCCTTCAGTGCAATCGAATAGAATTTGTGTGGGAATACGTGACGACTGATGCGTGGAAACTTATGAGCATGTATCAGATAACTTGACAGACACAGATATTCCTCGGATGATCATTGGACAAGTATTGAGCATGTTCAGATCAGATTGACATATATCATGCTATATAGACATTGCAATAAAAAAAAAGGCGACGTTAGATTTCTTGCCTTGGATGACTTCAGGCATTCTGAAACTCGGCTTGAGACAAGTGAACTTGCAAGAACACTGAACTGCGGATGTTGGCGGTAGTCATCAATTCTCTTACTGACATCAACCATCCTCTTGTAAGCCTTTGTTCTGTCATCCTACTTCAAACATGCAATGAACGAAATTGTACGTTTACAATTGAGAAGCCAATGTGGTTCAAGTGTGTACTGTAGCATAGTGCATCAGACTTTTATAACATGGACACTTGGACAAACCCAATCCCTCCGTTTTAAAATATATATTGTTTAGGACAAGCTAATTAGTTCATATATTTATAAATGGAGGGAGTACAAGGAAAACAAAGAAAGTGCTAGCTCCATTTGGAATGAGGAAAAAGGAGCTTGTGTATTTGGCAACACAATGAATATTTCGTTTCACACCATGTCGCATAAGTACTCCTAAGTTTTGGCCACTTATTTTTTTCTCAAACACTCAGGAAACTTGCATGTCATTGTAGGAAACTTTTTTTTCTCAAGCCCACAGTCTACAGATCAACATCTACTAAAACTGCACATACAACCTTCTCGACCTCCAGAAACACTCACTCAAAAGATACATGAGTCATGATGCTTCAGACAGTCCAAGCACCCAAGTTGATCAGGGACACATAAGAGAATTGGTTCTATGATTTGCCGTCAAATAGTTCGATTTCACTGCAAGCCATCCAAATTTCAGAGTTCTTCACCATTTTTTTTCTCAAACACGCAAGAGAGATACATGCCATTTGATTAAAGGAATAAAAAAGGTAACAAAGATAAACACCCAAACACAATGCGCACGCACCACACACTAGACAAATAGAACAGTTGAGACAAAGACAGTAAAGAGATGACCGCTAACACTATGCTAACCGGGGAGGGAGAAATAGAGTAACCCCACGACCAAGTTCCTGAGATCCCTGGCCCCAGCGCACATGAGATGGCTCCTTTCTTGGCGACCGTCCTAACCACCATTTCTTGACTAATGGAGTGAGAGGGAAAAAGAACTTGAAATCCTGATTTCAAATGTTTTCACTCCATGCAATCCCACAATGGCATGGAGTGAAGAAATTTGAAATCTGGATGGCATGTTGTGAATTGGTTAATTGATGGCAAATCAAGTGAAGAACTGCTCCAAAGGCATTAACTGGACTTGCTCTTAAATAAATGACTTTCCAGAGACTCAATGAAAGATTTACACTAAATTATACAGAGAGTTAGCATTCGAACTAAAAGAGAAGAAGGGTATCATGAATGGCTTGAAAGATGATGAATAGATAACAAATTTCACAAAAAAAAGGCATACTACTTACAAAAGTTAACCGCCCATCTGAAAGCCCATATCCAATCTCTACAACACGATGGCAATTAGGAGTCACTGGTAAACATGATAGAAACAATAGCTCTCGCCTTGAAACAAATTGTTTGATAAGTTCAGGGTCACTTTTCTTCAACATGTGAAAGACCTGTAAATATGTCAAATGAGATCAGGGACAATCTTACTTTTTCGAAACAAGATATATATGTGTGTGTGAATATGAGCAGCAGATTGCCCTTGTTTGATCATCTCAGTTATATTTTCTGTATGTTATGAATAATCAAAATAATAATTCGACATTAAATACTTCTGAAAATACAAGTAACCCCATGTCCCCTTTTATGTGTCCTACACGATACATTTTAAATCTGCGGTCTCTGATACTAAAATATGAGCCAAGTTAACAAATATAATCAGACAATACATAATCTTTTGTCAGGCGGGGGGGCGGGGGGCTGGTGGACTAGTAAATCTAATGTGGAAGCCAACATAAAACAGCCTTTACCAAAAGTGAACGGCGGAAAAAAATACATTACTTGGTAGGGTGATAATATTATCTTGGTCATAGTGGACTGTAATTGCTGATTCTCAGAAGGTACAAAATCCCAATAATCCTGGGGGAGGCCTTCAAGCGAACCTTTACCCTTGGATTTATTAGACCCTCTATCAATAGCTTCTGCAACAATTGAAATCCTTTCCATCACGCTTGGGCTTCTGTGAAGTTTACTCTTGGATAATAATACTCTTGGACTTGACAGCGTCTTAAAGATTACACTAGGGTAAAGTTTAGAACCATCCTTCTGTCCAGAAAAAACACAAGGTTTAATACAATGTGGAAGAAATATGCACCAATATAACTAAATATGCACTTACCGAGCAATATTTGCATGTTGCTCGAACTGTTTCTCTCTCCAATGTCTTCAAAAAAGCGAAGAGTGATGTGTAAGAGAAAGAAACATTAGTGTCATAACAAGAGAGCCTCTACTAATTTTAGGAATAGATAAAACCACGGTAGGAAAATGCAGTAGGCATAATACCATAATAAACACTTGTTTGCCCCTACTTTCCCTGAAAGGAGCAACCCTTCGAATACCGGAAGCAGGGTCACACAAGGGAAAACATTAACAATGAAGAAATAAAGGTACCCTATTATGACACATACAAAGATAGCCTATTTCTGAATCCCATTTAGCGCAAACATATCCTGCCTAAACATGATGAGCAGTCGTGTGGGACTAATAAAGAAACCATTACCACCCATAAGTAAACTAAGCCAGGACGTTACTTTTAGACTCTTGACCATGTGCTTCCATATGTTACAAACTAGATACAACATCTTGGGTGAAATCACTTGTAAGCAGATGAATAACATCAAATAAGTCTATTAGTAGAATGAAGCAATTATATAAATCCACCATGCCTAAGAATGCTATTTCTACTGTTTCGCCTAGAGTTGATTCAATCGTGTGATTAACTATTGGTACAATTCACAGTGTTATCAAATGTGAAAGAAATGCTCTGGCATGAAACCCGATGCAGACAATAAATGATATTTATTTTCAGGCAAGATGACTTAACACAAGACATAAGAATCCTATTAGGTAATAAGCATCAAATTGATATACATAATATTCTTGAAAAGCATTCTACTGTTTCCATATGTATCAACACCTACTGAAATAAATAAGAAATAGAGGGTTATATGAGAGGTAATACACAGCAAACAAACTCATCAATGAATAGCATAATCACAAGTTCATTGTAGATGGCTAGATGCATTAGTAATGATAAGTACTACTGATATTCGCTTTACAGTCTTTTATTTATTCTAAGTGTAGGAATTTCTGGCCCCACCTTAGTTCATCAGATCAACAAGAGAGATCTTGACAAAGGCCTTGATGATCTGAAAGTGATTTGGCACTAATCTATGGTATCGATGAACTTTGGCAAAGATATAAAACATGCAGTGCTTAATGAGGATGAAAATAGCTAACTCAGGAAGGTACAAACCTTCAAATCTATGTTTTCCCTTAGATTGAGACAGCCAGGACATATTTGATTTAGAAAGTGAACAACTTCATCGATAAAGTATGGGTTGTGCACCGTTGCCGCCAGCTTAGTCACACCAAAATGCCCTAAAATTTTGACAAGTTGATCCCTTTGAACTGAAATGCACACAAACCGCATGCTTCGATACTGCATGCTTAATATTACTTTTTGAGGTAAGCATGCTTAATATTACTCACCATCACAGTCACGTTCACTTTGTGATCCACAAGTCTCACACTGCGACGAACCATTTGGTAGTCCTAACTTGGGACTAGTGACATCACTCACTTCTGTTATGCTTATGCTGCTCAACTTTTCCTGAAATGGTTACATAATTTTTTTATAAAAAAATCTCTAACGACACAAAGCGATGAATAGAATAATCAAATTACTCTATGTACTGACTTAATAAAAAAATAAACATTAGCATAGATGACCATAAGCATAGATTACATATTGTAGAAACTTATATTCACAAAAGGACATAGTGAAGTATAAAAGTAAAATGAACTTCAGAACTTAACTTCCGGGGGGGGGGGGGGGGGGGGGGGGGGGGGGGGGGGGGGGGTATGCAAAAATAAAAGCATACCATATCTGTACTAGTCATGAGATCAAATGTTATCGCATTAAGAATAGCTCTAGGAAGTTCATGATTCAGCTCCATCCTGCACAACAGTCACATGGGAAATAATTCATGATGACAGAAGTAGAAACCAAACAGGAGGAATAAGAGAGCAAGAATGTTAATGTAAACAGCAAAAAAGTACAAGATAGCAATGAATATGATAGTTGAAATACAGTTCTTTCGATCCATAGTATAATTAGTTTTAATGAAAAAGAAAACACAAAAGAAGTAAAACTCTAAAATGATGATAGACCTACCCTTAAATGAGAAACCTCACTCTGGCAATGCAAGTGTGCAGAGTATCCTATTTGTTTCACTGTTTGCAGTCTACACTACACAGCATTTAAAATACTCAAATCATCACAAGATTCCTCCATGAAACTATTTGGAGAAAAAAGAAACTGAAGGGCACCACTTCAAAATGGAGATATGAATAACACCAGATGCCCTTCATAAACCATAGACAGGACCTAAACGTCTAAAACGAATGTAATATAGGTATATGCAAGAAACACTATCAGGGATACAGCCCAGTGTCACAAACATCTATGTATTCCATTAAAAAGACATCATCATGACTCACAGGAAAAGGTTACTATCAATAAGCACCCCACCCCCACCCCCACCCCCTACAACACAATAGACACATGTTCCATTCTACACAATACCACTCGCTGCTGCTCACAGTAGTTCTCAAATTAGTGATTTCTCCCTTTCTTGTCAAGATGTATGGACTTTCCGGTTTGCGTATGCCATTTTTTTTAATTATTTACAGGATATATGGCAATTGAATTTTATCAATGACAATGTATATATAGAAAGATCAACAACGGTTTAAATGTTATTCAATGAAAAGATGCGACTAAATCTTAAGTGTTACTAGGTCATTGTGTTTATATAGCACCAAAAATATTACATTACTGCGACCGCTAGCACGTAAAATGAACGAACGCCTCACATTGCATCAGACTCACAAATGATCTTTTCGCAAAGAAAGCTTCCATATGCTAAGGCATACTCTTAGCACACGGGCAGAGCGGTTGACGGTTGACGTGGACTTATCGCGGCCCTCGATCAGCATAAAGGGACGGTGCCTCTTAGCACACGGGATCTTCTAAGGCATACGCCTCGACCCGCAGTGGCAGCCCGCCGTCGTTACTCCGACCCATGTTGACGCTGGCACGCTTGCCGCTCCCCCCTTCCCCGCTCCTTGGCTTCCACTAGCAGGAGTATATACGCGAGTCGACAGTCGAGTCGTGCCGCGATTCCACGAGGGGAAATACCTAGGGCCCTCTAGCTACTACTACGCCGCACTGCAGGCACGCAAACCTCGAGAAGGCAAGAACCAAACCTTGAGAAAACCCCAAAAGGAGATTCTCTTCGCCCCTTCAACCAGCGCAGCCGACGCCCAAGGCGGCGAGCTCGTCGGCGACGATATCCGCCGTCGCAACCGCCGCCTCCTCCTGCTGGTCCTCCCCCGCGGCCCCATACGCGCGACCCCGGTGCCGACGCACCGCCACTGTGGTGTCGGAAGGCAGCTTGGGGCACTCTCGCCCCCCCCCCACCTCGGCTTATCTGTTCCCGCCGCCCCCGCCGCCGACGCAATCGAGGTGAGCGATTCCTCGCATTCGCGCTATTCCTGATCCTGTGGCGGACCAATGCTCGCGCGCAGCGCTCGATTGTTGGGTTGTTTTTTCTGATCGCCGGTTTAGAGTTTTCCTTTCGGTTTATGCTCTGTTCCCACCGTGCTGGTGGCTCTGTTTCGCCTTTGCATCTGGCGGCGGTCTGGATTTGCGTTCGGGGTCGCGGTCGTTCGAGGTTGGGATTGGTGAATTTTGAGGGCCCTCGGTTTCAGCACGTGCTCCCTACGAGGTTAGCGTGCGTGACGGATTGAAAGTTTGTGGCGCACGTGATCAGGTGCCGATTAGTCACCTGACAGAGGTCGCGAACGGTGTCCGTTGATCCCGGCATGAAGTCTGTTTTTGGTTTTTCTCTTCTCGTCACGCCCGCGTCCATTGCAGAGGATGATCGAGGCTTCCGAGGTTTCAACGGTAGGAAAACCAGAAATTCTGATTTCTGAAGGACTTCTTCAAAGTCTTCGTCACCATCAATTTGTTCGATGGAATAGTCCTGATCGCCACTGTTGCTCGTGCTGTCAGAGGGTGCTTCAAGGAATTAGTCCTTGAAAAGGCCTGCAGATTGTAGTGAGGGCATTGCACTTCCCCTGCACTGGTGACCTGACAAGCTCCTTGTCGTGACAGAGGCACCGGTTCTCTAGTCTGGCGCTCCACCCGTTAAAACCGATTTGCAGTTGCTCCTTGAAATTCTACTTTGAAGTTAGTGCATTTGTGGAGAAGTGTGTGGAATCTGCTTGACAAGATCAATGGACACTGGAGGTCATAATGTAGCTCAAAAACCTTCATTTATCTTCGGAATTCAGAAGCTTTGTTCAATGTTATGGGGAAGGAATAATGTCTTCTGTGATGCAAGAAAGAGTGTGTACGGTAGTAGGCAATAGGAGCATAGCCGTGGTCAGAACTTGTCACATGTAGCAGCAATTGTCTGTAAGCTGTCTGCGCTAGTTATTTGGTATCATGTTACTACCTCCGATTCTTTTTATTTGACGTTCCCGATAGCCAAATAGAACTACTTGCAGGCTAAAATCACTGTATGAAATGTCAAATATAATGAATCGGAGGTAGTATTATATTTTTATTTGTCCATTTGTTAACATTGGTGTTCCAATTGGAGGTTTTCATGTGTAGTAGTTGAAGGCCGAAGCAGTTCATACTTTATCTATGATTGGTTAAAACTGGCTGTTTGATTACTGTTCCATTCTCTATTGCTAATAAGGTTTGATTTCCTCGATAGGTAACTACTGTGAGCAGCAGCGAGTGGTATTGTGTAGAATGGTACATGTGTCTACTGTGTTGTAGGGGGTGGGGGTGGGTGCTTATTGATAGTATCCTTTTCATGTGAGTCATGGTGATGTCTTTTTAATGGAATACATAGATGTTTGTGACACTGGGTTGTATCCCTGATACTGTTTCTTGCATATACCTATATTACATTCGTTTTAGACTTTTAGGTCCTGTCTATGGTTTATGAAGGGCATCTGGTGTTATTCATATCTCCATTTTGAAGTGGTGCCCTTCAGTTTCTTTTTTCTCCAAATAGCTTCATGGAGGAATCTTGTGATGATTTGAGTATTTTAAATGCTGTGTAGTGTAGACTGCAAACAGTGAAACAAGTGGTGCCCTTCAGTTGAGGTGTGCTCCGGCCTTTTCTCCTCATATAGACACTGCTGAAGCGCGGGGACCATAACTAGGAATAGCTCGTCATCCTCTTCTTCCTCCTCTAGCATGAATCTCCTAACTTCATCCTCCCAAGATTCCATTATCTATATGTATGTATATGGTAAGGCAAGTAAACTATGTCACTCAAATGCATATGGTCTAGAAAAAAGAAAGAAAAAGCTCACAGGTTATGAAAACTGTAATACTTGCAAGAATATATGATATAAGCTAGCATTTTGGTTCAGGATCAAAAAGATGGCAAACAGATCGTAGGTTCAGAATAGCATTTTGACCTCAGAAGAACAGTGACTTAATATGGCAAACAGATCATAGTTCTACAGGCTGATTCAAGCCAAATAGATCATAGGTTCAGGATTCATTGTTATATGGAGGCTTAGCTACATCTAATGTTGCAAAAGAAATAGCTTTATTCTTGGATTTCCACATAGTATTGATAACCATGGATTTAATGCACTCAAAAGGCGTTCAACCATGTCAAGCAAATGCTAACGGATATAATCCAATTAAGAATTGTAAGTTGAAGGATATCAGAGAGAACAATAAGACATTGTAATTTCAGAGATACAGAAATCTCTGGTCTTCGCTACTTAACAGTTGAGATCAGATTTATTAAACTGCAGTGCTTCTACATCTTTTAACAAGATTTGATAAATTATAGCAGCCTTAAGGAAAAAAAATCAGACAGCACATGAGTAAGGCTCTATTCGAGGAAGCACACCGCACACAACAAACAAAATGAAGAACTGCTCCAACAAGAATGGTTCAGATAAGGTTGTGCTCCAAGTGGTGGTTGTATTCCATTAATCATGTAGATCTTCTTTCTTAGGGACAGAATCGCCAGTATTAAACGCATCTTAGATGTTGAAAGTCACAGAATAACACAGCTAATGAAGTTAGCACATCACAGGGTGACTCAAAAACAATGACATAAAACTCATAGATTCCATAAACATGAAATTAGTTCCAAGAACAAAGATCAGCAACCTTGCATTTGTAGTTTTATTCAGTAATCATATTTGTTTTATTCTGCACTGCATCAAAAGACCTGAATATCTAATAATATGCCACAACAAATGTCTACAGTTTATCTACCAAGAATGAGTGGAAGGAAATGAGAACACAAAAAAAATGTACTGAAGCTTAAAACATTACACATGGCTTTATTTTTTATCTGGTTGGCAAGAACAGCTAGTAATGGATTGGAACCTCATCCAAATCTAGTACTTTTACAAGAGAGAAACAACAAGATTTTTTCCCCTTACAGCAAGAATGACAAGCAATTATGCACTGAACATAAATAACAAGAACAATCCAAACCTAACTTCCAGATTCCAATAAGAACATTGCAGTGCAATGTCTATTCTACCAGTCATGTGTATGTGTAACATCAGGATTTTTTTTCTCTCATCAGGCTAGCAAGAACCTCATCCAAAACACTGATGAACCTCATCAAGATTTATAAGAGACAACAGCATGATATTTTTCATTCCAGGAAGAATGACAAGCAATTAAGCACTGAAGCTAAATAACTAGAACAAAGTCAAAGCTTTCCAAAGAGTGCAGACATTAGTATAGGATTCCATTTTTTACAGTGATGCATCTCTATAATCTGTAGGTATCGCTAAGAGTAAACCGTAATGAACTAGTTAGCGCCTAAGACGAAAGCATTACCAGTTCTAGGGATCTAGAAATAAGATGAACCGAAGGAAGAACTTAAAAACATCTAACACACATCTATCTGTAAAAAAAGCACAAGCAGTCACGGAGAGAGGAAGGGCTCGATCCAAGTAGCAGGAGCTCGATCTGGGGAGGACAAGGAGGACAGAGGAAGGGCTCACCGGGTCTTGGGACGAGGCAAGGCGGGGCAGTCACGGAGCAGTGGTGGAGATCGAGCCGGCACGGAGATGGAGAGGCGACGGGGAGGCGGCGGGGAGGCGACGGGGAGGACGGGGAGGCGACGGGGAGGCGACGAGGAGCAGCGACGGCGAGGCGCAGGGAGGGGGAGCCGCACGGGCGACGGCGCTGCGTCGCTCGGGGAGCCGCGGGGAAGAGGCGGCCGGACCCTCGAGGTGGGGAGGGCTCGGCACGCGGAAAACTCGCGGATCGGGTCAGGCGCCCCCGTCTCGTGTTCTCCCAAACGACGGGGTAAATTCGCCCGTGGCCAGTTCTCCGCGCGGGCTTCCAGCCTCGGGGATACGACGGGATCCCCTCGGGGTTCCGGTTCCCAAAGAGCCTGGGGAGTGTTTAGACAGCACGGGTTAAAATTTAGCCCTGTCACGTTAGTTCGGATACTAATTAGGAAGATTAAATATGAGCTAATTATAAAATTAATAGCAGAACTTCTAAGCTAAATCGCGAGACGAATCTATTAAACTTAAATAATCCATCATTAGCGAATGGTTACTGTAGCATCACATTGTTAAATCATGGACTAATTAGTCTTAATAGATTCGTCTCGCGATTTAACCTAGAGATTGTGTAATTAATTTTGTAATTAGCCTATGTTTAATACTCCTAATTAGCGTCCAAACATGTGACATGGGCTAAAATTTAGCCAATACCTAATTATTTAATACTCCTAATTAGTATCCAAACCTGTGACATGGGCTAAAATTTAGCCAATACCTCCCCAACACTCCCTAATAGTGTGCGGCCCCAGGCAGGACGGACCGGCCGGGGGGATTGAATCAGCAACGGCCCACTTGCTACGACAGACGGCGTCACAGGGCCCAGTTTCGCAGCGGGACCTCGGCCGGGATCGGTGTTGTAGAATCTGTTGTTGCAGATCCAACAACGTTGCAGAATCTGTTGGTGCAGGGTAGTACTGTCAATGTGGATCAAGGTGTGATCCATTATTCTAGATAAGATATATCCGGTAGAGTATATAAACAGGACGCTGCTTTTTTCTCAATAAAATCAAGTGGATAATCTTAGTCGTAGCTGCACCGGAGGCCATAGGACGACTGAACTCCCGAACGGTTTCCTCGGCGTGACGCGATCCAACGTGCCGGACTCGCAGACTCCCGCACGCCCCCGCGCCGATCACCGTCGGATTTAAACGGAGGCGAGGGGCCCCTCCTACCTGGGCTGCTGCTAACTTGCCGCCGTCTCGGCGTCTCCTCCGCGCGCCTCGCCACCACCAAATCACCCTTGCCTTGCAATTCCCGGCACTCTCACCGCGCGCCTCGCTCCTCCGGCTGGCGCGGGCGGACGCTGATACGTTTGGGATCGATCGGGCTAACGAGGCGGCGGGTTGGCCTCGGTCGGGTCGTCGGGAGGACGGCGAGGAGGCCAGGATTATTGGATGCGGAGGTGTTCCGGTGAGTTCCTATCGATCGATGGATACCGCTTCTCTCGATTGAAGTTCAATGCTGACGTACACCGGGACGTATAATCTATGCAGCAGTATTCTATATATTCCACATGCATGGATAGATTGCATTGGTCGTTAATCGTCAATGCAAATTGTTTCTTAATCTGATCCGAGAGTAGCCAATGCAATGACTCAATTTTAGTCACGAACTGATGATAGCGTGAGCCGTGCATCATTAGCGCATTACGGCCATCTGAGAGGTGCATGCTCGATGAATCTGAACAGGGAGAAAAAAAAAACAGAGATGCGGTTAGGATTGCCATCTGACAGGAGCATGCAAATGTTCTTCTCTTTTCTTCTTCATATTTTTCTGAAAAAAAACACACACAACATGTTTCCAGTGTCGTCAAAGGCGCCAAATTGTGCCACGCTGTTTCTGAATGACTTCCACATCATGTTTCAGTAATTGATCTACACGCATAAACAGCCTCTTTGTTTATTGCAGTATGATGTATGAATAACTCACGACCTCCTTGATTACCAGAAGAAGCATTGTGAAGGAAATCTACCTCCGTACAAGTGAAAGCAGGAAACCATGGCCATGGCTACAAAAGAAAATGGCTTGGGCGGAGCCGAGAGCTCCACCTCCACGCCGGTGGCGACGCCCATGGCAACTCCAGTGTCGACGAGGTCGGTGAAATGGGAAAAGGACGTCGAGGAGGCGGCTGGCACGCTGGATCGGCCACTGCTTCACAAGCGCTGCGCGAACACGACTTCGCAGATGGCCGTCGTCGGCGCCAACACCTGCCCCATTGAGAGCCTTGATTACGAGTAACTTGTGCTTCCACATAATTTATTTATTTCTCACATATCTTTACTACGACTACACCACAATTGAGTTTATTGTAGTGGAATTCGGTGTCATGGCTGTAACTTAAATGCTGGTCAGTCTGGAAAACTTAGATAATTATGCCTTTAAACAAGCTACATGAATGCACTCATGTTTGCTCTTAATTTGTAAGTTGCCAGGATTTTTCTTGAACGTTTTTTCCTTTTTAGCTTTTGCTTTGGACTTGTACAGAAATCGAGATCCTATTTGATCTTTTTTAGTGAATATGCTATTTGATTGATTGTTGATCCAATGTATGAAATAAGAGCTCGATACTTAAAAAAAATGAAGTCACATTACAAAAGATTTCCCTACTAGCAATGAACTTGACAGGATTTTGATCCTAGGAAGTAATGTCAGAACTCAGCAGGTTAGAATCAAATTTATTTATGCATTTTCTTGCCTTATTTTACTGGTAATTTCAGAGTTGTGGAGAATGAGGTGTACAATCAAGACTGGCGATCAAGAGGCAAACTTCAGATCTTCCAATACCAGGTCCTTAAATGGACCCTGGCCCTCATTGTGGGTTTAGTGGTTGCCCTAGTAGGATTCTTCAATAACATTGCTGTTGAAAACATCGCTGGGTTCAAGCTGCTCCTCACGAGCAATCTCATGCTCCACAACCGGTACAGATCTTACAACGCTGTCAACATTGAGCTTAAAAGTTTCAATTGCCACTGTATTCTTCTTTGCTTAACATTGCTTGGAGCTTCAGGTACATGGCGGCTTTTGTAGTATACATCAGTTGCAATACAATGCTGGCTGCTGCCGCTGCTGCATTGTGCGCTTATATTGCCCCAGCAGCAGCAGGTTCTGGCATCCCTGAGGTGAAGGCCTATCTGAATGGCATTGATGCGCACTCGATCTTAGCGCCTAGTACCCTCTTGGTGAAGGTGGTGCCCTCAAGCTGTGATCCTTATGTTATTGTGACATTGATGTTGTGATTTAGATCTGATTGTACTGTCTGACCGCAAATGCAGATTTTTGGCTCAGTGCTAGGGGTGTCTGCTGGGTTTGTGCTGGGCAAGGAAGGGCCAATGGTGCATACTGGTGCTTGTGTTGCCTCCTTGCTTGCGCAAGGTGGGTCACGGAAGTATGGCCTCACCTGGAACTGGATCAGGTATTTCAAGAATGATCTGGACCGCAGGGATCTCATCACCTGTGGAGCTGCAGCTGGCGTGGCAGCAGCCTTCCGTGCCCCGGTTGGCGGCGTGCTCTTTGCGCTTGAAGAAGTTACATCATGGTAATTCTTCAAAACTGAAACCAATATGGATGGAGCATCCAAAACACACCATACATCATGCAATCACATCTTGTTGCTGACATTTTTTTAGAAGCGGCATTTTGTTACTGACATGAGTGATCCTACTATTGCAATAATCTGTCAGGTGGCGGAGCTCGCTTCTCTGGAGGACGTTCTCCACGACGGCTGTGGTGGCAATGGTGTTGCGCGGCCTAATCAGCTACTGCCGTGGTGGCCATTGTGGCTTGTTTGGCAAAGGAGGGCTGATCATGTTCGATCTCAGTTCACGGCAAGCCACGTACACTGCAACGGACCTGGGCGCAGTCATGTTGCTTGGTATCCTGGGCGGGCTGCTTGGTGCTCTTTTCAACTACCTCGTTGACCGGATCCTTCACATTTATAACCTCCTCAACGAGTAAGTGTCATCGGAGTCTCTAGCTCTAAAACATTTTCATAGGCCACTGAGCACTGAGCGTTTATATTTGCAGGAAGGGTCCGCGCTCCAAGATCATCTTGACCATTACCATCTCAGTGATCACCTCGTGCTGCACCTTCGGCTTGCCTTGGCTCACGTCGTGCACCCCCTGCCCGCCCGAGCTCGCTGGAAAGTGCCCGACCATTGGCCGCTCCGGCAACTTCAAGAGCTTCCAGTGCCCGGCCGGACACTACAATGCGCTGGCATCCCTCTTCTTCAACACCAATGACGATGCCATCCGCAACCTTTTCAGTGCGGGAACCGACAGAGAGTTCGGTGTGTCCACGCTCCTGACCTTCTTCACCACCGTCTACACTCTAGGCATCCTCACCTATGGCGTGGCGGTGCCGTCAGGGCTCTTCATTCCCGTCATCCTCGCTGGCGCCTCGTTTGGCCGTCTGCTCGGTTCGCTGCTCGGCTCCATCAGCGGCCTCGACACGGGGCTCTTCGCGCTGCTTGGCGCGGCATCCTTACTCGGCGGGACCATGCGGATGACGGTGTCCGTGTGCGTCATCCTCCTGGAGCTGACCAACGACCTCCACCTGCTGCCGCTCATCATGCTCGTGCTGCTCATCGCCAAGACGCTGGCGGACTGCTTCAACAAGGGGGTGTACGAGCAGATGGTGCGCATGAAGGGGCTCCCCTACCTGGAGGTGCACGCGGAGCCGTGCATGCGGAGCCTGGTGGCCGGCGACGTCGTGTCAGGCCCGCTCATCACCTTCTCCAGCGTCGAGCGCGTCGGCGCCATCGTCGACACGCTCCGGCACACGGGCCACAACGGGTTCCCCGTGATCGAGGACCAGCCGTTCGCGCCGGCGCCGGAGCTGTGCGGCCTGGTGCTGCGCTCCCACCTGCTTGTGCTGCTGCAGGGGCGGATCTTTACCAGGCGCTGCGTCAAGACCGGCGCCACCGAGGTGTTCCGCACGCTCGCGCCGTTCGACTTCGCCAAGGCCGGGTCAGGCAAGGGCCTCAAGGTGGATGACCTGGACCTGACGGAGGAGGAGATGGACATGTACGTGGACCTCCACCCCATCACCAACCGGTCGCCGTACACCGTGGTGGAGAACATGTCGCTAGCGAAGGCGGCCGTGCTCTTCCGCGGCCTTGGCCTCCGCCACATGTGCGTCGTGCCGAGGACGCAGGGGGTAAGTGATCAGCTCACAACTTTCACATCGCATCGTCCATAAAAAGCTCCGCGGTTTCGCATTTGACATGACACGAGCTGCGATTTTCGCGTGTGCAGAGGCCGCCGGTGGTGGGAATCCTGACGCGGCACGACTTCATGCCGCAGTACATCCGCGGGCTGTACCCGAACACCATGCCCCGGTAGAACGAAGGGCAAGGGAGCGGAGTGGATTTTGATTGCACGGCACATTGTGTATAGGTTAGGTTAGGCTCTTTCATATGCCTCAGAACATGGTTTAGGCTCTTTAACCCTGTCCCCTGCGATCAAAGTGGTATTGCCTGAAAAATTCTCTGAACAGGCAACCCTGAGATTTCAGTTCTTGTAAGTATCTCACAGATAAATGCCGAGTATTTATTTGAACCAGTTTGTTAAACGAGTGGCACTCAGTAACCCCCTTCATTGTAGAAATGTTGTCATCAACAGGAGGCATCATTGTCATTACCGCAGCAATACGTCAATCAATCAACTCCAGGCCTCCATCACAACAGTAACAACAATCTGCTTATTTTCAGTGTACAGTTCTCTGAAGGCTAAACAAATTCGGCATGTTCTAATTCAATGGGATAAAGCACAAGTTGGATAGCGTGAAAAATCAGCCGAAGAGGAAATGGGACGCATGATTTGAAACGAAGCGCACTAAACTATAAGTACAAGTGGTAAGCTGTCAGCCTGTCACACACTGTATTGGGTATCCTTTGACATCTCCGGTGCAACTTGCTTCCAGCATTTTTCTTAATCAAAGCAAGAGCTCGTTTGGCAGGATTGTGGCTGTGGTTAAAACGGCTACGGCAGTGGCTCTTCTGATGAATCAGATTCTCTCTGATGGAGTGAAGTCGTTTTGAAAAAACGTTTAGCAAAACGGCTTCTTTTATTTTTCATGAATGGAGGACAGATGTCAAATATCCAAAATAGCCTTGATTTCTCTCTTGTTTATAATTTGAGTTTTGTATGTGATAAAAATATTAATGAATAGAAGTATATATTAACCAATCATTATATTATACCCCTACTATTTTTTTCATTCCCATTTCTTTTTCTTCTTACCCCTTCACTTATTATCTGATTCTTCTCTCTCTCTTTTTTACACGCCTATTATTTTTATTTTTTCCTCTCTTTTCTACCACCGGTCATTCGTTCTTCCTGTGACCTTATCCGTTTCTGTCTTTTCTACCTGTCGCCCGTTGATGCCCAGGCCTCCGCCGTCTCTATTGCTGCGCTGCAACTTGCTTCTACTATGACAGTGTCTGGGCAGCCGCGTCCCAACGCCGGGCCAGCAGACCACACGCCCATGGTAGCTGCCATCGCTACTCCAGGTGCGCGGGGATTAGATTTGCCTCCGCCCTGTTGCCTCCCCCGCTGTGCTGCATCTTCACCGTACTCTCACCGCTGTCCTTCCTCGCCCCCGCTGCCAGCTTCTTCACGCTGTCCCCGCCTCCCACTACTGGCTGCCTGGCGCCGTCCTTCCTCTGCCTGCGGGCCTTCCCGAGGGACAGGGATGGCAAAAACAGGGAGGAGCCGTGGGGAGCCGCATTTTTGGGCTCCCGCTCCGTGGAATGGCTCATCTCAGTGGGTTTTAAGGGCTTCATCGTTGAAGCCGTTTGCTCTCCTACCTTTTGGCATGGTTTTGGGTGGAGCCGGTGGAGAAGCACCTCCCGAAACCCTGCCAAAGGGAGCCTAACTCAAATCACATATAATCAAAGCTGATATTAAAATGGCTTAAACAAGAATTTTAACGCCTGGAAATTTTGATTTTAGTCCTTGTTAGTATCTCATCGATAAATTGCCGATTTTTTTTATTCAATCAGTTTGTTGAATCAAGTGTCCAGTTCAGCTAGAGGTCAACCATTGTCAACCTCGTCCTTTTTTTTACCGGCACTGGAGACCGGAGTCAGTGTTGACAGCAGGCATTGCTTTCATTTCACTACAAACCTCCAATATTGTCACTCTCTGGAGATCCATAACCATCATTTTCTGTTTTCAAAAGACCCGGACAACTTGCCGGCATATATTGATAAGAAGAAAGCAAAGTTACAGGCACCAGGGGCGCCTATATGGAGTCGATGGAGTCCTGCTCAGACAGATGCTGAGATCAGGCGGGAAGGCTCCCACTCCGCACGAGTGAAGTATCCAAAATAACCAAGTTATCAGAATTTGTGTCACCACTCCACACAAAGTGACCTACTAGGTATTATCCATTTGTGTCACCACCTGCATATGTAGTTAGCAGAATTTTCAGTCAACTCGCCGCGTATAACGCTGCTTTCATGATTATTCGGATTGTACAACTCCAAACTAAACAAACAATCTAATTTGACGGTATAAACAAAAGTCGAATAGATTCACCAATATTCGAAACCGGAATCGGGTGGCGTGAGTATCTGAACTTAAGCAAACGTGGTAAGCTGTCACAAACCAAGTACAGTTGATATCACCAGTGCATCTTCCTTCAGTCCTTTTCCTTTTCAAATCAACTTGAACCACATGTATTCATAAAACAGTACTAGAAAATTAAGATACAAACAATGCCAAGCTTACACACTGTTATAGGTGAAAACGACATGTATTACAGGTATTTTCAGTTTCACTGTATTTAGTTTTTTTTCTTTGTTCTTTTACCTTCCTGCACACTTGGACGCAGTCACATTCTTCCAATCTTCCCCGGTTCCCCCATGGCCGTTTTCAGCGCGTCGGCAAGCCAAGTCAGGCCAGGGCGTTGGCCAAGTGGCGCGAGAATGGAAACAACCAGATCTGAATGAGATGCGCGCCTTCTTTATCCGACCCGAACGCCCACTCCTCCTCGACGCGCTTCTCGACCAAGTCGAACGCCAGCAGCTTCCACGGCGACCACAGGTACACCACCTCCCTCTCCGGGTGGAACGCCATGAACAGGAAGGTGATGGCCTGGCTCGAGCCGCCGGGGACGACGTCACTGACCCCGATCTCGTGCTTCAGCGCCCAGTCCCCCGCGTCGGCGTCCTCGAGCTCCCAGATCCTGAGGCGCGTGCCGTCGCTGGACGCGAACCGGAGGCGGCCCCGGCAGTGCCCGGCGCGCGCCCGGCAGCTGACGGGCGCCGGGAGCGCGGTGACCGCGCACGCCATGGTGCCCAGGTCGAGGCGGACGACGTGCCCCGAGTATGCCAGCACGTGGAGCGCGCCGCCGGAGTAGTGCATGGTGGCCGACATGGCGTCGGTGTCGATCCCGAAGTCGACCTCGTGGTCCCGCCACGCGCCGCGCTCGGAGTCGAACACCTCGATGGTCGCGCCCCGGGGCAGCCAGCCCGTGAAGCAAACCACCTTGTAGTGCGGCGAGGCGCAGGGGTCGAACGCCAGCACAGAGAGCAGCGTCCTGGCGCGCGGTGCCGGCAGCGCCGCCCACCGCCGCGTGGTCGGGTTCACGACGTGGAACGCCGCCGGGCGCGACGCGTAGTAGAGCAGCAGGCCGTTGCAGCCGTCGATGATGGTCGACGCGTTGTGCCGCGGGAAGAAGCCCATGTCGCCGGCCTCCGCGACGCCGCCGCCGTCCGGCGCGCAAGCGTACGTGTAGGCCCGCCTCGCGCCGTCATCGCCGCCGCCGCGGGGGCCGTCGTGGTAGAGAACCCCCGACGTGATGAGCGGCAGCATGCGGCGGAGGTAGTCGCTGGAGATGATGCGCCGCCACGAGGTGGAGACGCACTGGAACCGCGCCAGCGACCTGGCCGGCAGCCTCGCGAGGATCTCCGTGACCACGTCCTCGCCCAGCTCGACATCCATCTCCGACCTTCCGGAGACTATGACGCCACGGGCCTTCTTGAACCTGCACCTCGCCGCTAATTATACCCAACAAGAGACTGCTATATTGTTTATAAATCTTTGGGCTATGCTTTGGTTTCTCCACCCGGGTAACTAAGTGACTTGGATGGCGACGACAGGAAGAGATTTCGATGGATACACAAGAAGTGCATGACACTGAACTGCTGTTGCTGGTAGCCGCAAATGCTGATAGCCTGAAATGAATGCACTGAACGTGTGACCATTGCGCACTGGATATATATACGCACTTTTGATCGCTCTCTCACTTTTGCACCGAAACTGATGTGGTGATGGACTCTGGTGCCTTTTTTTGCTAGAACACGGAGCATTGCTAGGGCTTTCCAAAATCACTGCGTCAGCACTGTAGCATAATGTAACGTTTCGTTTGTATTTGTAAATTATTGTCCAAATATTGACTAATTAGGCTTAAAAGATTCGTCTCGCAAAGTACAACCAAACTGTGCAATTAGTTTTTGATTTCGTCTACATTCAGTACTCCATGCATGTACCGTAAATTTGATATGATGGGGAATATTCTTTTTGCATAGTGCCAAAGTTAGGATTTCGGGGAACTAGACAGGCACTAGGTTGGGGTAAGCCGCGTGGTTTGCGCGTCGTCGTCCCTTCAAATCACCAGCAAAAAGGATTGTCATGTGGCGCCGCACTGTTCTTCGATGTGTCTATGCAAACAGAGAACGGTTATTTCTCTGGAAAGTTAACAGAAGGAAGAAAATGAAAAAGCAAAATGTAAATCTCTGGACAGAGAGACCTGATGATGTATTGTTTTAGTGATATGTAGGCCTCTATTTTTATTAAAATAAAATCTTCTCCAAGTCAGCAAGCAAAGCTAGCAGCTGGTCTCTGTAAAAGAACCAATTTGCTTATTAGTTCTCGAAGACAACAAGCAAAGCTAACTCTTTTTAAAGACTATCCAAGTAAATCTTTGTGATCTGCAGATAACCGGAAGTCTTGTCACCCTGTAAACAACTGATGACGAGAAATTTAAAATCGTGTGGTAGATTGAGTCGAACCCCACTATCCTCCGGCAATGATGCAAAAAAGAACTCTTCTTGGCCTTGCCTCCAAGCAACAGCTGGCTAGGTGGAGGCCAGGCCATCATGGTGCCCGGCCGGGCCGGCCACGCACGCAGGCCGGCACGGTGATGCGTCCACGTAAAGAGTTGGCCGGCTTGGGATCAAGTTGCCATCTGTACGTGCATCTCTCGTCAGGTTTCGCCATGACCCTTTTGTTTCAGCGCAAAGATACAAGAACTCAAGAAGCATCAGTATTCAGGCACGCTTAGCAAGACATCTGTAGACTGTAGTAGTCTGTTGCTTGGACGCTATGCCCCCCGGCTTTTCTCGCGGCAATCTCGGGCGCTCCTCGCCGTTCTCCGTGTCCGGCGCCCCGGAGAGGAATCTGGCGCATGTCCCGGGCCAGCGCCCCCACCACTGTCCCTGAGGCCTGAGCATTTCGGCGAGTGAGACTGCGACGAGAGGGCGATGCGTTTTCGGCGCGGTTGCCCAGTCGCGGAAGCAATGCCCGCCCCCCGCCACCCGCCTCCCGCCCCTGAATTTGGTTGTTGTTGGACTGGAAAATCTGACGCAGACGGGCTCGCCGAAAGAATGTCTCGGGCTTGTTGCTTGGAGCGCGCAACTTCTCCGACCGGCACCGGCCACCTTCGCGTGCGTTGCCGCATCAGCTTTGGCTTTGGCCCAGCGAGAGCGCGATGCGTTTCGCGCACCGCCCGGGTGCGGATGGCAGCGAATCGGCGATGATTGAGGAGGGGGAGCGGGCGACGGGTGAAGGAGACGTACACGCGATAGCAAGGGAAAGCTACCTGTCCACCGATACTCACGAATCACTGCTTCCGGTTATTCATCTCTCCGATTTAAAATTCCTGGCGGAGTTTTGTACGTATTGGAAATCGGAAATTTACTGATGATCGTAGTTGATACGTCTAGAACAACAGGAACAGGACCTTCCTCCATGGGCCTAATTGACACAGCACGCTTACGAGATGGCAAAATCAAACCCCTCTGGGCTGACAAGTAGGCCCCACCCAGTCCGAGAAGAGCTTTGGGCCGAAAGGCCGGCTCGAATTCGCAGGTGTATACCTGGGAAAAATCACATGGCAGTTGCAGACTTGCAGTCAACGAAGATAAGCCAAAAGGGTTTTGATCGTGCTCCAGAATCTCCGCAACACAGGCGCATCTCCAACCTACCGGTCAATCCAGAACCAAGAAACAAGTCCCGTACGGGTTTGAAAGAATCACAGAAAGGTACAAGGAGAAGAAAAATGTACAACAGGTGAGTTGATACCTCCAGCCTCCAGATAATCAAATTTTCAATGATACCATTAGTTAACAGCCTCGTTCTTTTACTAATCCAAGCATTCTTTACTGCTAATACAAGTAAAGCATAGAACAAAAGCTAGTACATCTAGTTGGAAGACAAGTTAGAACTCAATATCAACGACTGCTTTTACCGAGGGTCTGAGGTTGACACTTGTCACAATGGGATGTCCAGTCCCGTGGTCACCGAATGATATCAATCAGGCGATCAAGCAAAATTCATGCAAACAATAAACATGGTCGGCCAAAGCCACGCAGCTGGATTCTGGACACCTAATCAGCTGACCAGTGATCATGGATAATATTTTGGATGCAGCTGACGTCTTCTGCCACGTTCTGAATAATAAACATGAAATTTGTCAACCATCATGGATGGCCTCTTCTGAATTTGTTTACACAAGTCGCCAGTGTCTCAACTCTCAGCTCTCAACAGACTCAGAAGAGCTCCAGGTTTGTGCTGGAGTAGATCTCAGTTCATATAGTGGAGTATTGTAGGCATTGACTTCACTGCAAGATGAAGTTATCAATGGTGCCTTTCCTGCTGGAAACCAACGGAACAATGCCTTGCAAGCAATCCAGTGTGGAGGCCATGTGCACAAGACAGGGAGCCAGATGAAGAACATGCACTGCACAATGCCCATGGATGGAGGATACTAGTATATTACCATCCCTCCATGCCAATCATATATGGTAACATGATGAAAGCCCTTATGGGGACCATGCCTTGGTTCCTCAAATAAACAAAGAAGTACACTGCTCTAGCCTCCAGAAGCCTGCACATGCTTCCCAGGTAGATTTGCTTCTACATTCCTCTGGACCAGGTGGAACAGGAACAGAATAATCTAGTTCCAGTAGTTTGCTGCTTGCTTAAAATGACCTCTAAACTGCACTGTAAAATTGCCTGAGATTTGAAAGAGGGGTATAGTTAATTTTGTAACTACAATTTACAGCTGCAACTTTGTGGAGATGAATGCTTGTATTACTGTATTATCAAAATGGAGGCTATGATGCAACTGCTCAGCAGCAACACGAGCCACCCGGATCTTACATTATGGAACTTTTCAAAGTCATAGAATCTACAAAATTTGGACATCAGGCCTATAGACAGCTTAGCAAGAGCTAAGCAAGCGAAAACAAAACTGAGAAATATAACAGCAAGGCTCCTGTTCTCCATGTCAGTCTGCTTTTGCCGAAATATTTCAAATTCCGATCTGCAGAGACACGACAGCATGATTAGCGAAGCTGAAAATGTACCAGACTATTCGATTAAGACACACTGAAGCAACTCAAGTTGGTACATCATGAACTCAAATATAGCTATAGAGGAAATGCAAAAGGAAGACCATAACTATACAGACCTGAGTAAAGCATTATCCAGGACCAGCTGATTTAGTTGCGAGGAAGCAACTTGCTTCCATGAGAGGATCCCTTCAATTTCATTCGCCTGAAACCAAGAAATATCTTTAGAAACAGAGTTGTCAGTTAGCAATAGCTTAATGAAAATTTAAGTAAGAAAAAAAAATACATACAATGCTATCTTTGCTGCTCTCAAGGTTTTTCAACTCCTGTTTGATCTTCTCTAACAAAACATCTTTGTTATCAATATCAGCATCAAAATCCTTAAATATTTGCCCATATCTGCTGTTCAACTCCTCTAGGTACCTCTCCAAGACAGAGAAGCTCACATCAAGAGATTGAACTTTCTCCATTAGCACCTTAAGAACTGTATCTCCAGGAATCCTGCCAGCCTGAAGTGTCCTTGTCTCTGAAACTTGATCATTAGCACCATTCTTCAGTGCATCACCATTTTGTTTATCATCTTCCAGTTCAAATTCGTCTTCATCAAGGGGCTCCTCAGCAGATTCCTTTCCCCCGCTAGGCTCCTTCAAAGGTATTTGCTCCACTGGATCCTTGGTTTTGTCCTCAGGTTCAGTTTTCTTGTTCTCAACTGGAATCAAGTTCTCCAACATCTTCTCTACAGCATCCATTCCATACACTTCAAGCATACTGAGAGTACAGTAGAACTCAGAACCATAATGGCTTAGTAAGTTCAGCTTCAAATATCTAGCCCACTTTGGCTGAGGAAAAGTGAAATTCTGAGCATGTTTGGCATTTGCGACAGTGAATCTTCCAAGTGTTTCCCAGTTCTCTGTGGGATATGTCAGGCTGCTCAGCAATTCAAATTCTTTCGGATTAGAAGAATAGTGCTCAAAATTTGCAATTGCAATTGTATCTACTAAGGTTTCTTCAGAAAGCTCTATGATGACAAATTTCCCCTCTGCTGAGCAAGGATTGCGGAGATACTTGTCTTTGTCTTTGTCTAAGATGTTTGAGGCACCCTTAGCCTCCTTATTGAATTCTAGGACCTTAGCCCCTTTAGATGCTGCGGCATAATTATACAACTTCCCACTAGGTTCCCTCCGGTGGATGACATTTCCAGGTTGACTGGAAACACCAGGTCCCCTTTCAGCAATTGCTCTCGTCTTGAATTCATCGAGGCCAGGAGGGACAACCCGTGGTAATCTTGCTGGTCTCGGCAAATCTTCGCTCTCTGCCTTTGCCCCTGATTGAACTCCAGAACCAAGATCTGTCTGAGGAAGACTCCCACCCTCATCTCCTGAAAGCTCAATCCGACTATCTTTGGTTAGAGCTTCAGTGTTCTCACTCTGCACCTCATCATTGGAGCACAGCTGATCTGCTTGCATCAGTGTCTCCTCTGAAAGCACGACATTTTCGTCAGTACTAACACAAGTATCACCAGGCACGGCCAAATTCTCCCCATGCTCCCCCTGTACAACAGGATCAACAGAACCTTCATTCACGGTAGGCTCGACGACAGTAAGAGCGACAGCAGAGCCTCCTCCATCTGCAGAAATCAGACAGCACAGATGTAATCCCATTCTTTTAAAATACAAGAAAAACTAGCAACTTGATGAAACAAAGACGTGGAATTTTCGTTAGGTAGTCTTAACAACCATCGACTTGTACTCAGAAATCATGCAACAAGGCACCCGGATCTACCAAGTCGTGACAGAATTCAATCGCGCTGCGCAGTTCGATCGACTCCACCGAACAGCCGGGGCATTTGGTTTGCGCCTGATGATCGCCAACACGCAAGCAGCAACGCGGCTGACTCTTCAAGAAGGATTGAGAAACGGTAGAGAGAGAGAAGAGGGCAGTTGGCCTATACCTCGTTGACCGTCGCCATGTCCGACGAGGGAGTGGAGGAGGAGCACGGCGACCCACGACGCGACGACGAGGGAGGCGGAGAAGCCATACAACCGCCTCTTCCTCCCGTTAGCGGCGGCCTCCGCCCCCGCGCTCTGCTCCTGCGCTGCCGCCGCCGCCGCTGTCCTCCGCAGAAGGGCTTTCCGCGACCTCTGCATTCCTTCCCTCCCACTCCCGGCCTCCCCTCACATCCGCGCCCGCCCGCGCGTCAGGGCCGAAGGAATCCGGCCGGCACCGAGTAGCAACGGTCGGAAATCAGAACCACGGCGCCCGTCGCGTGGCGGCGCGGGGTGGGGAACTGGGGTGCGGGGACGGGGCCGCGTGGCGCCGGGCGTGGGGAGGAGGGGGGTTTTGAAACGGCCGGAGGAGCTCCATCAGGGGAGAGGAAGAGGAGGGGGAGGCGTTTATGGCTTCTGTGCTGTTCAGCGCGAGATCTTGTCGGCTTCGCTCGTCTTCCCGTTCGCACTGTGAATCGTGCGATCTGTCCGTCCAGCCTGTGCTGAGGTGGATCGCCTCGATTGCTTGGCTTCTTCGTGTTGTTTATTCCGTCCTTCCTTCGTTTTCAAAATTCAAATGGTCAGGTAAGGACTCCCTCGCTTAGCCCTGTTCACCTCCAACTCCCAACTTTGACACTATGAAAAAGAAGATTCCCCATCACATCAAATTTACGGTACATGCATGGAGTATTAAATGTAGATGAAATTAAAAAATAATTGCACAGTTTTGTTGTACTTTGCGAGACGAATCTTTTAAGCCTAATTAGTCAATATTTGGACAATAATTCACAAATAAAAACGAAACGTTACAGTGTGCTACAGTGCTGTAATAGTAATTTGGCACCTCCAAACTTGGGCAACTAAACAAGGCCTTATTTTTAGCACCTATCACATCAAATGTTTAGATACTAATTAGGAGTATTAAACGTAGACTATTTATAAAATTCATTACACAGATGGAGGCTAAATGGCGAGATGAATGTATCAAGCCTAATTAGTTTATGATTTAATTAGTCTATGATTTGACAATGTGCTGCTACAGTAACCATTTGCTAATGATAGATTAATTAGGCTTAATAGATTCGTCTCGCGGTTTAGCCTCTATCTGTGCAATTACTTTATAATTAACTCATATTTAGTTCTCCTAATTAGAACGCTCGAGAAATCAAATACCCCCTAACTCTCTACATGTGGGGGCACCGTGTTAGCCTGATTTTAGATCATGAGGAAGCCAATTTTGCAAGACACTCCTATCGGTAATTCTACATGTGAGACGTGTACCTTATTTCAGCGTTCGATAAGTATCAACGTGTTTCAAATTATACCTTACATGTAGTTAATAATTTGGAAAATGAATAGAATGATACAAAAAGATATGGATATATGGCAAAAGATACGGATTTTGTGGATTTATGCGAATTCCACGTGAGTAATGATTCCGCAAATCTTGACAATTATACTCGGATTTAAAAATTTGAAACTGTACTACATTCTTAGCGTAGATAGACCGCATATTGGCGCACTGTAACGGTTCGGGTAGCACGCACACGTCACGTTTGTTTGCGGTTGGTACACGGAGCGCACGCCACGCGTGCCAGCCAATCCCGTGCGCCCACGCGAGACCCGCCACGTCATCTACCACCCGAAGCGACGCGGTCCCATGGGCCGCTGTTGTGTCCCCACCAAGTCACCAGTTGACCCGATCGGTGTAGGATTCGTTTAACACATGTGACTGACGCAAGGGGCCCGCCTACCCGTACCCGGCCCCACACCGCCGTCTCCGCGTCGGATCGGTAGCCGCGCCGTTTCACGACTCTCCAGGCACAAATAGCCGGCCGCCGCCGTAACCGGCGAACTCGTGCCTCTTCCGCTTCCGCCGCCGCCACCTGATTTGCTAGTGCCCTCGCGCGACATAGCAGATTCCCCACCTCCCAGCATCTCGCATTCTCGCTGGTTGCGGCGCGACCGTGCGAGAAGTGCTCGTAGCCCCTAGCCCCGCCCCCGCGGCGAGATTGTGTCCGCATGGCGAGGAACCCCGGCCGCACGGTCTACATAGGTGAGAGCTCTCGTCGCCTTCGTGATCCCCCTTCCCTTTAGATACCAGTCCGTTCGTAGGGCTCCCGGACTCTTTAGGTTTTTTTCTAATTCGAGCTAGCTGCATTATTGAATCGAGGTGCTTGCGTGTCTTGTGAGAGATTGCGTAAATGTGGTGCATTAGATTGCGCGAGCGATTCTGTGTTTCGTGCGTGTTTGCTTATTCGTTGCTTATTACACACAGATTGTGCAGTAGCAGTAACCTAAGGATACAAACATTAGATGCGGGGTTCGTTTTACTTCTATTGGTTTGGGTTGTAGGTTGTTTGTGATTTAATTTTGTCTGGGCTGCAGCTGATTATGGACGTCTTATGTTGTGTCACCGAGTCGCTTGTTAGTGTTAGTAGCAGCTGACTGTTGATCTGGTGGCTTTTTCTTGCTGTTTTGAGTCGTCAGGCCTTTGTGGTTGTAATTTGTCCGCAGGAAGATCTCCAAGTTTTCAATGTCACCATGTCTGTAGACTGCTAGTAGTTCTCTGTTCAACGCGGTGTCAATTGAGGTCTTGCTCTAAAACTTTTCACACACTAAACATGAAGTGGCAATGCTCCTGTTCACGTCATTGAAACAGCTGTTGTATCCAGTTAGGTTGTTAATCATCTTGATTGACTACAGACAACAAATGTCTAGGTGATCAAACTATCAGAATCTGCAGAGCTTATTTAACTTCACTCGCTAACTACTAGTGTGGTGTAACCATTGTATATGGCTGTGGTGTTGTGGACAATTGACATTTTAAATAATGCATATTACTGAAACTTGCATGCTCTAGCCAACTGTGCTATTGCATTGTTGAGTTTCAAACTAGTGTCACTTAATGTTTTTTTGAGTGACATACTTATTGGCAATTCATAGCTAGGTTGTATTAGACCTCCCAGGCAGCTGCATTGTGTTGTTTTGATTAAGTAACTATATATATTTTTTATTAACACAACTGTTTTCCTTTCATTAGGTAATTTGGATGAGAAGGTATCTAAAAGAATCCTGTATGAGATTCTTATTCAGGCAGGTCCCATAATGGACCTACATATACCCTGTGACAAGGAGAACAATCGTCTCAAAGGTTATGCTTTTGCTGAGTATGAAACTGAGGAAATTGCCCAGTATGCTGTTAAACTTTTTTCAGGACTTGTTCGGGTCAATGGTAAAACACTTAAATTCGTGGTAGGTTTTCGTTTTATCACATTCTATCCAAACACATTACTTGCATGGTTGCATGTAATTTATTAATAGTCTACAATGGTCAAGTGTACTTACAGGATCACTGTGATTTACCTTCCTGTAGGACAGTTATAGCTGTTCGTGTTATCAGTCACACTATCTGCTGAAACATTAAAATTTTTATGAGTTCATAGTAAACTTCCATTTGTTTTTTCAAATGTGCTAGTGGTCTGATTATTTGTTCAGATATAAGCAGGCTCATATATCTATTTTCTCAATACTTTTCACAGATTGCTGGTCACGAGAAACCCTCTTCAAACAGCAAGAACCCAGTAGTGCCTAATCTCAATCCTATACCGTCTTCAAATGGCAATAACCCAGTAATGCCTAAGCTCAACCCTATACCGTTACCAAAACAGACTCAATTCGCGCATTGTAGTGATATGCCTGTGTCTCATACCCCAGCATATCCAGTGGTAAACGGCAGGATTGCAGGTTATGGTTTCTCTCCCACTCCTTATCCATATGGTGTTCACCCTCAAGGTGAGATCCTTTCCTCATCAGCCTGTTACTACATGTGCCAGACATATAGGGTGCTTTTAATCTAAACCTGATGATCATTTGTTTGCTCTTATGACTAGCTTTATCAGGAGGACCAGTACACGGCCATGGCCAGGTAAGCAATGTTACATATGATTACAGTAGGCAGGAATTTGGTTCTGTTTTGAACATCGCCCACAGAGGTCCTGTTATGAATGCCTTCGCACAAGGAGCTGCGAATCAGCCAATCATGTACCCATCCTACTAGAACCGAAGAATGTATGTTGAGAGAGTAGCCAGGTGGACATAGCTTCTTGATGCCTCAGAATCTCAGGAGCGTCTAGATTGTAGTACATCGTAGTCATGCTCATGCATGTAAATATGGTTATTATATCTTCTAGATCTTCAGAAGAAGACTACCATGTATTTCTTAAAAGCTAAAATCATCCTGTTGTGTACTCTGATTTCAAAATTCCGAAGCCAGCAGATATTCACAAAAGGAGAGTTGAGACTATTGTGTTAGTGCCAGCCACAAATGAATCTAACTCATTTGGGATGGACTGCTGGACCAACAGAAAATTCCTGAATGTAGACTTTCATCAATAAGTATTTGTGTTGACATTTGCAGATTGAAAGTGAATTAAATGGTAGAAAACTCAGTTGTAGTCTGGCACAAGTTTATTTTAACACTGGTTATGCAATTATTATAAGCCCGTGTGTCATCTATCACTGCTAGTGAGATCTTAGTTGGCTTTTGCCCTTTATTTTTTGCGTTAGGTGAGAGGGGAAGACGAGATTGCCCGGAGCCCTTTGGCCTAAGCCGTGCCAAAGGGGACCTAGTGCTGTTCCACCTATCAGTTTATGTGTGATGCTCGTAAGTGACAAGGTCATTGTCTGAACTACCACCAACTAAGCTTGTGCTAAGTGATGACAAGCAACTTGTCTCCTCATCGTTGCTTCACTAAACCATGCCATTCCATTACTCTCCTGCGAACCTACTACCCTACTATGTTGAACAGGCAGGCGCAGCCATCCTGGTAAGGGGGGAAAGGAATGGGAGTTGGCAGTTGAGTGCATGCCACTAAGGCACTTGTTTTTTTGACTCACCTGACCCAAAATTATCTTATCCTGAAACCAGGATTTTACAGCAGAAAGTACACCCTACCATCGTCCTTGGAGGCTTCTTCAAGGTCAGAACCACACCTGAAGCCATGCATCAGAATGGCAGTGTCACATCGGATGTTTGGATATTAATTAGGACTAAACATGAGTTAATTATAAAATTAATTGCAGAACCCCTGTGCTAATTCACGAGACGAATCTATTAAGCCTAATTAATTCATCATTAGCAAATGGTTATTGTAGCACCACATTGTCAAATCATGGATTCGTCTTGCGAATTAGACTTCATCTGTGCAATTAGTTCTGTACAATTAGTTTTGTAATTAGTTTATGTTTAATACTCCTAATTAGCATCTAAACATCCGATATAACATGTGCTAAACTTTAACAGGTATCCAAACACCCCTAAGTTTACTTGTGGTGCACCCCAGCTCCTCCACTGACCTAGCACCTAGGGCTTCTTTCCTTCCCTTCTTGTATATTCCTTGGCCACCAAAGCACACATCATCTCTGCCAGGTATACTCTTTTCCGGTCCAGCTGAAGTACTGCAACTGCAGGCTGCAGCAGCTTTCTTCTGCACCGTTTCTACCTCCAAGCTTTTTTTCATCCCAGCTGCAGCCTTTGCACCTGGATTTGAAGCTGTCCTTGTTCCTTGAGCATTGCGAGCTCTACAGCCTTAGCGATTCGATGACAAAGTCACACAAGCACGCACAAGAGCACTTGCTCATGTGTCTCAACTGACCGTGCACGACCTCGCGCCGCCGATCGGAGCCAAGAATTCTCGCCAGTCGTGAGCCGATGGAGGCGCAGCGCGCCGGGATGCAGGACACCGCCGCCGGCGACGTCCCTGGCGCGGAAGACGGCGTCGACGATGTTTTCTTCTGCGTGGCCGCGACGTCAAGGGGCAACAGGAGCAGCATCTCCTACTTCCACACCAACGCGGCTGGCGAGGACGCCGAGTCGGCGCTCGCGCTGGCCGCGCTCTGCCTCGACCACGCGCCGGAGCACCACCGGTGGCACCACCACACCGTCGCCGGGGCGAGGACGTTCGCGTTCCTCTCTGCCGGCGACGGTCGCACGTACTTCGCCGCCGCGGACCCGACGCCGGGCGCCGACGAGGTGGTCAGGTTCCTGGAGCGCGTCCGCGACGCGTGCGACGCCGCGCCCAGGAAGCGCCTGCGCGACGAGGCCGTGGCCCCCGTCGCGCGGCAGTTCGCGCAGCTGCTGCGGGCCGTGGCGGCGGGGGCGAGCTCCGGCGCGGGGGACGCGGCGGCGCTTCCCGGAGACTCGCCGCGGGTGGGGTTGCCGCTGGCGCCGGTGTGCGCTGCGGACGCCGGTGGCGAGAAGGATGAGGAGCACCAGCGGGCCGGAGCGCAACGTCGCGCCGTGCAACCGGATCGTGCAAGCGCGCGGCCCGGGTGGCGCTCGTGGTGGCGCCACGCGGTGGTCGTTATCGGCGTGGACGTGGTGCTGTGCCTGGTGCTGTTCGCCGTGTGGATGGGGGTGTGCAAAGGCTTCAGGTGTCTTACGCGATGAGCCACTCCGACGCAGGGCCTGCAATGAAACTGTAATCACATACATGCTGTGCATGATTTGCTTCGGACTAGGGGGTCTAAGGATGGATTCTTTATGTTTAGTTATCATATCTACAGTTTGTAAAATATGAAACGAAGATTGTGGCATTCCTCAAGCCTTCGATACATGTAACCATAGCTTGAGTTGGGCCTCAGTACTCCGTGTTTGTGAAATGCAGAAAATGAAAATCTACAAGTTCATGCATGGCAAGCATCGCATGATCTTTGATGAAATCCATTGCTTCTACACATTAACTCAAAACAGAGATGTGGAGTAGGCAGTTAGTACAGGCACCCGCTTTACCTAATCTTAGTTAGGACAGCTCATGGTGTACCAGCACACAAGATGGCCCAGTTTGATGGCGTACGGTTTATAAACAGAGCAACTCTGGAACTCACAAGAGATGCTCCGGAATCTCTCTTTGACTAACATGATTTAATGTGATAACGCAGTGCTACGATGATTAATGGCTAAAGTCAGCAGTCAGCTGACACGAAATGATACACAAATAAAAGAAAAAGAAAAAGAAAAGAAAAGGAGAGCGAGAAAAATATCACTGTTGCAGTGTGGGCTCGAAATTTCAGAAATACTACATAAGAGTACAGTCTGCATTGGGCCATCATGCATGATGGTTAGTATAAGTTTCCTCGGCTTATTTACGGCCCATCGAGCCCAGGTGCAGACAATCTCTTCCAAGGGAAGTGGTTGGAGTTGGGCAGCGGTGGTTGACGAATGGCGATCGATCGAGTTCCAACCCTCACACCCAGCCAAGAAAGGTGGTAGAAAAATATCTCCGTCTTTCACATTAAACAAACGGAAAGAAACAATAAACCCTTAGGGCCCTAATAGCCTACGACCCCGACAGGAGATCGGAATCCACTTTGCTGTACGAGCACCGGCAGCAGCAGCTCGTCTTTCCCTGAAAAAGACAGAGAGAAAAAGAAAAGAAAAGAAAAGAAAAGGAACACACTCCTGTCTTTTCCTTTCGCCGCTCGACTCGTACATCGTGATCGCTGATGATGCTGAGCTAAGCCTGCAATCAGTGCTAATTTCTGCTTCCACTTTGCAGCGTCGTTGTCAAATTACATAGGATTAGCATCTTCATTAGTCAATACTTCACTACCATGCACTGGAGAGTATCAGAAGTTCAGAACAGAGAGTGAAGGTGAAAGCAAGCAAAGCAAAAAGACAGGCCGTTTCAGGCCTCCGTTTTCAGAGGAACGGGCACCGTCTTTACCCTGGCACCCGTCACATGCACTCATGACCCGGGCGCCTTCTCCTTCAATGCCAGCGGCTGCAGCGACGTCATGGGCTCATGGTGCTTCTTCTCCTTCTTCTTCTTCGCCACATGCCAGGGGGGAGGGTGGACGGCGACCGCCTCTCCTCCTCCTGGCTCCCGTGATCGATGCTGCCGCTGAAAGTCTTTGGTGTGGTGTAACTGAAGGGAGCAGAGCACGGGCTCTGCAGGGACTGCAGCACAGTGCAGTGAGGATTGAAAAATGTGAGGTGTGCTGCTGACGCTTTTAACTGCATGTTCCTCCTCCAGCTGCAGGCTGCCCCCGACCGGTGGAGCTGCTGATGAGTGCAGTGCAGTGCTGGGCTGTCATCTTCCCGGCAGCTGGTGCTGGTCAAACAAGGCTCTCGATCCTCACAGTTGGAGCCAGCTGCCACCGACTATTTTATACTCCTCCCTTCCCTTGCCTTGAGGCCTTGTGGCCATGACACAGTGTTTGGGACTTGTGTCCATGCCTTCTTTACGAGTAACCAAACATTTCCTGCCATGCAGCCAAGGCAAAACATCCTTTAATCTTTGTCTAAGCAATCTTTTCAACAGTCATGATGTGGCTAGCCAGGGAGGATACATGCCGTTGCCACTAACCTCCATTAGACCATTACATGTATTACCTTTCTGCCATGCATCTGTGTGTAAACCTTTGTGAATTGTGACCTTGACCAATGCCACCGATGCACGGGTGGTTGGCAATGCAAAGTTCAAGAATATGTGACGAGCAATACGTGAGCCACGCACGTACGTGCCCGTTTTCGTTTGGTCCGGCCTGAAGAAAGGTGGTGGTTTGTTGATCTTTCGCGGTTGCCCATCCGGGACGCAAGATGCTCCGAGCCGGCGCACTGTTGGTGACGGGCGCGCTCACGCGATGCCATTGCCACGGCGGTGGGGGATCGCCGGATCGGAGGCTCTGAGCTGTCGCGTTCGATTCGATATGCTTTGGCCTGCTTGCTTAGTTCCGGACCTGCAGCTGACGGATCGAGATCAGGTTGGTTGGTTAGGCAGGGATGGATGGATGGGTCAGGGATCTCAGGGAATCATCTGCATGGATCCAAGCGTTTGTCCTCATAGTTACCTGTCAGTCAGGCTGGGGGTGTTTGGATAGCAGGTGCTAAATTTTAGCACCTGTCACATCGGATGTTTGGACACTAATTAGGAGTATTAAACATAGTCTAATTACAAAACTAATTGCACAACCCCTAGGCTAAATCGCGAGACGAATCTATTAAGCCTAATTAATCCATCATTAGCGAATGGTTACTGTAGCACCACATTGTCAAATCATGGACTAATTAGGCTTAATAGATTCGTCTCGCGATTTAGCCTAGGGGTTGTGCAATTAGTTTTGTAATTAGACTATGTTTAATACTCCTAATTAGTGTCCAAACATCCGATGTGACATGTGCTAAAATTTAGCACATGCCTCTCAAACACCCCCTACGGTTTGCGCCTGGCATCAACTTGCAAGCTGTTCTGCGTACATATTCTTCGAGCAGCAGAAAAGGAGGTTTCTCTCTGACGCGCCACAGCGGCTGCCCTGACCGTATTCTCCTCGTCGCCGGCCACCGTCCGTCGGCTGCGGGCGGCGGCGCCCGGAGCGCGCCACGTCAGGCGATACCCAGCGGATCTCGTTAGGTAACGAACCGGTGGCTGTGGCGCCGTACGGAGAGGCGGATGGGAACAAAGCAGTCTTCGTAGGTGGGAGGAGACGGGAGACGACGGCGAGCCCTGCTGCAGCTGCAGGCAGGCGCACAGTACCCGGGACCGGGCCGGGAGAGGCGGCAGCCTCAGAATCTGCGAGGCCTGGCCCACGCCACATGCCTCGAGATCCACACCCCCCGCAATGATTTGACCGCGGCGGGGCCCGCTCTGCACTGGCGCCGTATCAGGAATTGCTGCGCAGCACCCACCCACCCACCAGCCGCCGATCAGCGTGTTGGTCGCTTGCACTTCGCTCGCCTCTGGCTTTGGCTCTGCTCCAACCAGCCTCCGAGCAGCCGTCTCCTGCCACAAATTCAAGTGTACCATCAGGCGCAAGTCCAATTAAGGTCCTACTCAGAACATGGAGATTCATTTTTCACCTTACGAATGTTGGTTTTGCTGTTTAACATAATTAGCACATGAACACACCATAATCAATCTACTAATGCCGAATTTAGGCGGGATCAACCTTATACCAGCGTTGGGAGCCGCCATGGATGCCTCCTGAGTTGGTGAAGACGTCAGTGTAGACGTAGTAGCGTTGGTGCAGAACGCCGACTCAAGAACAGGGGATGTTCTTGATAGACAACTTGAGCTCCTCGCCGAGTAGCACCTCCCTTCTGGACAAGAACGGTATTGCCTCGGTCGTGGACGTGGAACTAGATCTTCTCCCTCCTCCGACTCCCTTAGCAATTAGTGTTTTTTTTGTCTTTAGCTAAAAGCTTCCACAGAGCCTAGAGTCCGTTTAGGAAACTAACCGCGTGCCTGATGATCACTGACGCGATTCCTATTCCCTCATGTAGGGGGAAAACGTGGGGAACAAATTCCTCTTGATTTGGTGACCGAGAAGATCACGTTAATTAAAATTTCGAACAAATGTTAAGTAATGCTAGTGCAGAAATTCAAAGCATTCAAAAAGTGTTTGCTTTTCATAGTTGCTTGACTGTCGCTGTAGAACCGACGTGCCGTAACACACGCACAGATTAGAGATTAGGGTGGTACATCGCCTGGAGAAAAAGGCATCCAAGAACATTTTCTCATGGCCAGTTAGGCAGTTACCCTGGATGTCGTTTCCTCGTTTGGGAGGAATTACCAGAGGAGTCCAAGACCGGAACGAGCAGGGTGTGCAGTGCAGGTATCTCCTCTTGCGTTGCTCCAGTCACTCACTCAGCTCAGACACAGCACAGCACTACAGCAGCAGTGAGGGCACGCGGGCCGTACCTGGGCCGCACGTGCCGCCGAGCCCTCGGGGCAGGGAGGCAGTGGACGGTGGCTTTTTGGGCACAAGTGGGGGGACCTCGATGGCCGCGCAGGCGGGGGCGGGCCCGCTTTACAGCTGGTCTCGTTCCTCGCGGGGGGACACTCTGTCCAGTCACGTGGGACAGCCTCTCCTCTCAGACTAGTTGGGTGTGCGTCGCGCCAATTATTTCCAGAATTATTGCGCCCAAGCGCCGCCTGGCCCACCCGCAGACGCTCATGCACGGAGATGCTACCACTACTACGTGGGAGTATGGTTTTTTAACAGAACCGTCTCTGCAAGAAAAGAAAACCACATGAATTTGTGCTAGAATATTGAGGGATTTGCTAATCTTATGACGTATAGGGTTTATTGTCTCGTTCCATTGTTCATTCCATGCCATCAGCTACCGACTAGTAAATTATAGGCAACAAACACTACAGGACATGACATGTTGGAGGATTTTGTGGATAAGATGTTGATGGATTGGCCGGCTGTCTATCCACTTCTGCATCGGCTACTTGTAGCGATCGGAATTTGGATAAGTGGAAGCCCCCACAAAGTTTAGCCACCAATGACATACAAATATACCAGCATTATTTAGACTTTCAAAGTACACAATGCATTATTCTACTTTCAAAGTACACAATGCATTATTCAGACTTTTAAAGTACAGCATTCGGGTAAGTGATGGACGATTTTCAGACTCCGGGAACAACAACGGGCTATGCAAAAATTCAGCTTAATACGGATGTGCAGCTAATGACATGCAATTTTGTAGTATAATTAGAAAAGTTAGTGAAAACATTGCAATTTTCTTGACAAACAGAGCTACAGAAGCTAGAAACGTGACATGAACTTGATAAATAAATGATGGCAGAATTCAACGCTCTACCAATAGAAAACTGTGACGATTCTCCTTTGAGGCAAAATTTTCTTCCAAAGGAAAGACAAGCAGAGCCTTTTTTTTCTTTCCAACATCGCTGCCACCGCCCAATATCGCCCTACCAGAAGAGATCGAAACACGAAGAGTGGAATCCAAAATGCTGCGCAGTATGGCACCAGTTGGCGACCTTTTTCCACACCAGTCTGCTTCGTTGCCGCCGTTCTTTCCCCTATTCACCGGGTGAAAAAGGTGACACAACACGGGATAAGTTGGAAACGGAATACTGGGTGGCCAACTCAAGCCTCGATTCCTTCCAAGAAAAAACACGTTGGCGAGCAGGAAGATGGTGCGAGGATACTAGTTGAATCACGCGAAGATTGAGCAAGGAACCCAAAACGAGAAATTAGACAAGAGTAGATCACAGAAAACTAGAACTTAATTTCTTACGTGGATGCCACGAAGGCAGATATTAAAACCCACAAAAAAGGGGAACTATCATGTTTTCAGATTTCTGCTCATAAAAAAATGGTTCAGATAATCGGATTTCGAAAGATCAAAATTAAGGTCCAAACTGAAGAGGCAAGGGGAACGAGCGTGCGACGGGTTGCCCTACAGGGTTCATAGCTACATTGAACACATTAATTTAGGTGTAATTAGGGAGCAAGAGACTGTCCCCTAACATGCAAAATTACCTTGGCACCCTTGTTCCAAGTCAGTCAACCAGTCAACAGACACAGCCAGACTGACACTGGGGGAGTAAATCTAGGACACAGATACGTCAGACGATACTGGACCAGACTTTGATTCCTCCCTTGTTCAGAGAGGAAATACTCCAACAGATTGTAAAGAAAGATTCCCCTTGCGATGAAGTTGGTAGCCAAATGATCAGAGCAAGAGCAACCGTCAACCGAACGGGGGTAGAGGAACAACAGACGTAAGAAAACAATACTCAGAGTTTTCTTCTTCATAGGAAATACTCCTATACTTCCTACTTTTACACCAATTACTACAGTTCATGCCTTCAAGGGAGGATATAGGAAGGATAACTTCGGTGAGGGAATCCTGGCCTACATGAAATGGATTGGGACCACATTTCAGGAGAAAATCACGAGACTGCCAGAACGCTTGTCCAGTGAAATTAAGAATTCACTGAATTTCTGGATGAATTAAGGGCACACGTTAGCAATATTGGTACTTTGTCCCATATTGAAGCACCTCTCCCGCCCGCTAAAAGCTAGGCCATAGTAGCCCGCACACATTGATACTATCATATGAAAACTCTGTCCAGATTAGACAAGGACACCCCATCCTACTTGATTTAGGATTTTTCTCTAATCGACTCCAACAAGACTAAAATTTTTGTGAATTTAACTTCTTTGCCCCCCCAATTAAGATGAGAATCCATTGAAGTATTAATAACAATATGGAAAATAGCGATTTTATGGATAATCACCCATGGCTATATTTTCTCTGTGTTAGTGAATCAATTAACATTCTTGTGCCATATACCTTAGCATAAATTCTTTTGGTATATTCCCCTACATTCTTCAGGAAACGAAAGGGACAACTATTAGTCGGCAGCAATGTGATGCATGGATAGGTACGTACACACGGGGCGTCAAAGATCGTATTGTTGCTGTCTTGGAGATGACCAAGCGATGGACGAGGCTGTTGTTATCAGAGATGGCTTAAAAACCACGATACATCTAGAGTTAGGAGCTAGAAAGAGGCACAAGCTTTGGCGCCGCGTCCCAATCGAGCCACGGAACGGAACGGAACAAATGATTTCCTCCCGACCACACCAACAGGGTAGGCATCTCCAGCCGTCCATCTCCAGATCGGACCTGATGGCACATCATGCATTTCCTTCAGTTTGCCAGGCAATGCACATCACCAAATATCTTCACTCGTGGAGAATGCCTTTGTGCGTGCTTGATGATGTACTATGCAAAAGTCTCCAGCCTCCACCACAGTTTGTTGCTCTAACTCCAAGTGGCTAGGATCACGAGTGCTCACAATAACATCAGATCATTGCTCTAGCCTCTACTGTTCTTTTTAATAGTTTCACAATTTATGGGCCATGGTATTTTCTAGGTTAAGCAGCTGGTAGGAAGCATGGGAATACGGGGGAATTTAATCAACTGATAGGCAAACTTTTGCACCCCTGCAGTTTTAGTATGTCTCCCTAGAGATACGGTCTACTGGCAGTATATAGTGCTCTAGAATATTTATATATATTTCCACAGCACAAGCTTGTCAACCAGACAACCACCTTCCGCGGAAATTAAACTAGAAAATATCCATGTGGTTAAGAACTTTTGGTTGATAACGAAGGAGGAACCCCCAAGGTTATGTTGCAACTTGCAATAGCCAACTTCACATACTCAGGCATGGGTCACCTGTTGTGTATGTGCTCATCACCTACTACTACATTCTGCTAGAAAAGCAATAAAAATAAGTACCATGTTAATGGCTCATTAATTGTATTTTCACATGTTATAAAAGGTTCCATGCAAATCAATTAGCAAAGATCTAATGACCAATCAAATCCAACTATCAAAAGAATAGCGCATGTTAAGATTCAGATAAGTTCAGAAAGACAAATCCTCCTAAGCTCCCTAACCCCGTTGGAATCATCCCCATCCTCCGTTCCGTTTCTGCCACTCTCCAGACAAGGACAGCCTAACACCACCCTGTAACTACTGTTCACTCAGATAGGGGTAGTAGGGTCATTTTTAGCTACTATTGGCGGGGTGGGTGTGTCACCCGGTGCGTGGTATTTTTATATGAGCGTGGCTTGGACCAAAAGGACATGGCTGGTGCATTATAGCAAGCACTAGTATATATTGCTGTTTCTGTACCCTCCCTTCCCTCCTCTCTCTCTCTCTCTCCCCTCTACCCCCTTTTCCTCTAACCTTTAGCTTTCCTCCCTCCTTCCCTCTCCTCTCCCCTCTCCTCTTCCCTTCCTCTAACAAGAACTAGCCTAGCCATTCAGATCCTAAGTTGCTGACCTTGCTGCTTCTCGCTGGAGATAGATTTGTTGGTTCTAAGTTGGAAGTATCATGAGTCCACCGAGTGTGATGGGGCAGTTTGGAGACACAACCTACACCAAGGTTTTCGTTGGTGGACTCGCATGGGAAACCCAGAAGGAGACCATGAGGAAGTACTTCGAGCAGTTTGGGGAGATCCTGGAGGCCGTTGTCATCACAGACAAGAATACTGGCAGATCCAAAGGCTACGGATTTGTATGATCTTACACAGTTCATCACTTTTATATGCATTTAATTTCAGTAGACTTTGTAAACATTTCGGTCCCCTATCCATTTGTCCTTTTTCTTTCTTTTCTGATGCAATATGGTGTTTGCTTAATTTCAGTTAATCATGCACCACAAAATTCACATTGTAGGTTACCTTCCGGGACCCGGATGCGGCGATGAGAGCTTGTGTTGATCCCGCGCCAGTGATTGACGGGAGGAGGGCTAACTGTAATCTGGCTTCCCTTGGGGTTCAAAGATCTAGGCCTCCAACGCCTCAGCATGGTTAGATATTTACCATTATTTCACTGGCTGTACAAAGAAACATAGAAGAATACTTAGCTAGCTTGCTTAATTGAAAGCCTTTTATGACACGTTCTCTGTAGCTGAATAGAGCACACCAACTAAAATTTCTTGAAAAAGAGAACTCATTATCGTTACAGATATGCACCATATCTTATATGTTACTAGAAACTTTATATGCACTTCCATGCATGATCACAAACTAGCGACATGATTTTATGCACTAAAGGTTACTTCATGCCATTAGAAATTAGAATAAGCAAAGAGCTTAAAGAGCAAGACAACAAGATTGCCTAACTTTGATAACCCTCCAGCGCTAAATGACGGTATTGAGTTGGCATCCAGTAGAGAATAAATTGCTTAAATGTCTAACTTTAACTTAGTGCTACTTTATTGTCCTAAAACAGTAGGCTTTCCTTAAAACGGTTCAAGTTCAATGTTTTCAGTTAGAAAAATTATATATAGAGACAAAAGGATATGCTGCTTTGGCATTACTCCTGGAAAAAGTAGAGCTGAAGGAACATCAATAGTACAAAGATGTTATAGTTATCCTCGAGCTAAGTGATAATATACTCCCTCCGTTCCAAATTGTATCCAAATTGTAGGTCGTTTTAGCTTTTCTAGATTCATAGATATTATTATGCATCTAGATATAGTGTCCGTCTAAATGCATAATAATATATATGAACTTGGAAAAGCCAAAACGACCGACAATTTGGAACGGGGGAGTAGCATACTATTCGACAGTGTGGATTGTAAATCTTGCTGATGAAAACATAATCATATATAATAAGGGACAGAAACAAGAATCTTTTACTTCTATTGTGTCGTCTTGCTTGCAACTGATCGACTGAAGAATGGTATCAATGTCAGAATAATTTTACCCTTGTTGCACCGAAACATGTCAATGACTGATTTTTAATTAGTATCTTTTCCTGATAATATTAGCAAGCAATGTGTATAAACTTGCTTTGTTTTTTGCTAATGATGTTGCTACAGGAGGGACTAGGAGCTTTAGGGTGATGAAATCCTTCAGCCAGCAGGCAGGGATCCAAGGTGGACTGGGAGCAGCTTTTCCTTCTCATGCCACCTTCCCTCATTATGCCATCCCACAAGGCCTCCCCTACCATGTCTATGGGTAAGTAATAACAGAGGGCGAATCACATGCATGCATGACATGCCATCTTGGTCCTTGGTCAAGGGTGAATGGACATGTCCGCATGTAAGCTTTAGCTTGCATGCCTCTTACCCTCGGCCTCTCTCTCACACACAACCATAAAGTGGCCATGCGTGCTCTAGTGACACATGATAGCAGCCCAGTCACAAGCTCTCTCTCTCTCTCTCTCTCTCTCCACACACAGAGAGAGAACTCCCCCCCCCCCCCCCCCCCCCCCCCACACACACACACACTCAGAGAGAGAGAGAGAGAGAAATCAAGCAGTAGCCTACTGGACAAACTTGCATTATTAATTTGTAAGAACAGAACTGACATACCCTGCTATCCTTCCCTCTGCAGGTACTCTCCCTATACTCCAGATTACAGTTATCCAACAGTAAGTACCTAATTACATTGCTAATAAAAGCTCTATTTAGTTCACCAGCAAGTACAATAAAATGGCTATTTTTATTTATTTCACTTACTAATTTGTGGAGTTGCGTGCAAGCCACAGTAAGTGCACCAAAAGTATTTTGCATCATGCATTTTTCATCAAAAATATGATAGGATAAACCATGCACCGAAAATCACAGTGTATGCATTTTCTGGATATAACAATTATATGACACAAAGTACCAGGCCAGGAAAATAAATGTATAGAGCATGCAAATTACCATTCCTTTTTTCTGAACTGCCAATCATTTTGTCTTCTGCGACCTTTCAAACTAAAACTTGAGGATCGGTATTCAGCTTCTGTGTTTAATGAATGATTTCTTCATTATATTTATGCTGGAAACAAGTCCCGCACAACCTAAAGATAATGTCAGTTAGCTGTTAGCATGCATTTTTCTTAAAACATAACTGCAGTAGTGTGTACAGCCAATCAAAGAAAAATATGAAATGGCAGATTTTTCGCTCAAATGCCGTTATATTTTCTGTTTATATTAGAAAGCACAGAATTAATAGTCAATGTGCCACTTTTTGCTTGAGCATGATAAAAAAAATGTTTCAGTAACTTTCTATCACCAACAAATCTAACATGAAGATGCAAAGAATACAGCCATATCATCTGCAAAATCATGTTTGCTAGTGGAAAATCTAAAGCACCGCCATTTTCCTTTTGCTGCCGACGAAGGTTTTGTTTACCCTTTTCCACAAGAGATATGTAAAAAAAAGGCATATATATTGGAGCGCACTGTTACAGATTCCCAGTTAGTTTTCTTTTCAATTTAACGTAATCTTGGAAAGCGTGAGCTAACTGCCTGGCTGCTCCTAGAAAAAGATTCACCTTCTGCCTACCTGTCCAGCATATGGACAATAATATGCATTGCCAACATCTGAGCTATCTTTTCAAAAACATTTCCTTTCTTCAGGTTTGAGACCTGAGAGGAAAGACATATTATCATGTAGAGAGAAGAGTCAAATATTTGTTTGTAGATAGCCACCAATTGCTTTCCAATCTTCCTCAGAACAATCATTCTGGATGGTGAAGGGCCCAATTTCTAATATTGCCATGTCCACTGGAAACATGTACCCTCTATATGAACCAATCCAGTGCTGAAAACATAGTGGTTTCTGGTCCTAGCAACTTTCTATCTTACCCAACCGCACATGGACCGGGGCCCTAGTTTGTCCACCTCTTGTCAGCAGACCCATTGTTAAGCAAATAAACTATAACAAGCAGAGCCAGATCGGGAGTACTGTAACAAAGCATATCTTAAATTGGGGAAATGGGTTTGACTACTGTAGCGAGCATCGAACAATATTAAGCTTTATATAACATCATATACTTACATATGGAAAGAGTGGTAGACAACAGAATCTATGATCATGAGCATAAAGACTTAATTTGTTTCTCTTGTCTGTTAAATAGAACTTCTACAATATCTATGGAGGAGCCCAGTACCCATTTTATGGAGGAGCAGCAGCTGGCATGGTGACTGGAACAAGTCCCTTTTATCCATATTTCCAGTTTGGGCAGTCAGGAAACACTACAACCAACTATACATCTGGACAAGGCTACAACTTGCAATACCCACAGATGTTCCACTTCTCTACTGTATCCTCTACAGCTGCAGCTGTAACAGGCTTTGCTCAGCAGTTTGGAGGACCATTGTCACTAGCAGCGAGCCCTCAAGCCCAAGCAGGTATTTCTAGCTATTCTTGATATCCACTTAGAAACATTATAAGACTCAAAAGTTGAACCCACCGGTGCATTTGTCATCCTAGCTTAATGTAGCGCTCAATGCAAATTCCACACATTGTTATAATAGTCTACCAGCATTGATTTGTCAATCTGTCAGGTTACAGTACATGAATGTAAACCAGTGTGCATGCATTTAAAACAGTAGAAAGTATGATAATAACTTCATCAGTATGCATGCATTAGTTTGCTAAGAAACTCACTCACCATGTTCTCAAGATTACTTGAACAATTTCTTTCTGTTCAGTTGTACTAATATCTTGACAGTGTGTGTCCCCATTAAACAGGCATGACTATGGCACTCACAGCTCCAACACTGCCAACTCCAACTCAGGCTGCTCATCCTTACCGGCTGATTCCCTCACACTTTGCGGTGTCCGCTGCTCCAGAGCAACCCTTGGCCTAACCATGGTCTCCCTTCCCACTGTTGCTGTCTTGTTCTCGTTTCCAACATGTTGAGTCCATGTGTCCATCTCTAACACCAAAAGGCACTATTGTAGATCCTGTTCATCAGTCAAAGTGCTCACCTCCGTATCCCACATAGTTATGTGGTGATTGGAAATTAGCTTTAGCCCCAGGATGGGCTCAAAGCTTCATGCCCCAAGGATGGGGTGTACTAACAGACAAGCATAAACCCCAACCATTTTAACAACAGTCCAAGGAAGGACTTCATCCGGGAAAAGTTAGTTTCAGCCCTAGCAAGACAAGGCTGTAGCTAAAGAAACTCTAACAGTCAAGCATGACCCAGGGAGGGTTAATTCATGATGATGCTAGTCAAATTGGACAACAATGACAGCTAAACAACTGATTGAACTAGCATGCCACTCCCACGTATAATCAGTAGAATCCCAACCGTATCTAGCTTAGGCATGGTGCTTCTGGGTGAAGCATGAACCATTTAGTGTCTCTAATCTTTAGTCTTGGTGTTACCTAGAGCAAATGAATTTGACATATGACCAGCTACTACTTCTTGTGTAACCAACCGTCCACTTTTCTATGCAAATGATTAGATGCACCAACTAACATTTCATATGATCTTTCAGTTGATAGCTTGCATCTAGGTGGTCAAGGCTCTAAGGAGAGCCTGTGCCCCTAATCAGAGACAGGTTCAGAGTAGTGCTAATGTTTGTTTTTAGCACTTGGCACTACCTCCCGTCATTCCAAACACAGTATTGGGTACTCCAAAGAAGGCTTTGGAGTAGTCAAGCACTGCTGTGTGACTCATTAACACAATGGCCCATAGATAAATTTTTATTGTCTTGGGTCACCCACTCATGTAGATGTCACTTCTTGGTGTTACTACCATGGTTAGGTCCAGGTCTCCTCCTGCCCCCCCCCCCCCCCCCCCCCGCCTCCCCTCCCCTCCCTTCCCCTTCTCTCTGTCTCTTCGCAGTGCAGAGACCTTGCTGTTAATCTACTATTCTCAAGCATGGTGGTTGTAATAATAAAGTAGCACTATGCTACTTGTAGGACATGAAGAACTATTTGTTATTTCACCCTTCATATGTACTTAATATCTTGTCCATTTCAATTCAGTAGTTGGTACAATTATTTCCAACCATTGCAGTACCATATAATGTTGTGTAAAATACCACTATGGTGCACATTTCTTAGTCACCAGTCTTTCAATTGCATGTGTTCCGGTTGAATGTAAAATTACATCTGTGAAAGTATGCCTTTAGAAGCATTAACTTTGTATAATAGGTATGAACACTAGGAAGGCTAAGAACCTTGAGTTGACCACCCCACGGCCCCACCCAGTAGTGTGCTACTGTGTTAGTATGCTATCCATCGATGTCTCAGTGAGACATGGGACCCTTCACTTGTTGGACATCCTAATACTGAAATATGGCATCATCAGTGTGGTACTATGAAAAAATTGTGCCCTCGTTTCTTTTTGGAAGGGATAGTGATCAACAGCTTCAATACAAGATTAAGCAAAAATCATAAGCAGTACAGCATCTGACCTAATAATCATGTGAAGGAATTGGTAAGTTAGCATAAGTGGAAAGAATTACCTAGTAATCTTGAAGTTGAAAACACGTTAGTATTGGATGGAGCAATGACTAACATGCAAAACATTTCATCCAAGGTGCTACCTACTTGCACTGATGCATATGGAATATCCAATTAAGAATATTGAAAAAAAAAAGAGCTATCCAGCTTTCATGAACATGGGCTCAGGGATTTAGATGATAGAACAAGCCGTCGTAGGCAAACAGTTCAGACCATTAGTTGCATTGGTAGCTTACATATAGTCTCACCTACATGACAACCTAAGCTTCAAACATTTATGTGTTCACATCCCTTATAAGAAAGAGAAGCATGTCTAGTGCAAATGGATAGCCCATTAAACGACAATGGTCCACATACCACGAACTGGAAGTATGCAAAAGCTCATATGGCGAACACTAACATAGTAACATTAGTCATCTATGACATATCTTCATGGTAGAGATGAAGTCCAAGACCAAGACGTGCACAAGCACGACGAAAAGCCATAGCTTCTGCCTTCTGCACGGGATCTCCATAGCCTGTATCATCGACAGAAGCAGTTCCAGTGGCCTCTCTGTAGATCTGATTGGAAAAAAAGAGAGAGAGCAGGCAACAGTGTCAAGATATTCTTTATGTTAGTTCTAGCCATATATTATATATTAAACAAAACTACTTGCAGTTACAACAGCATAACACAGAGAAACCGCTGTCAACAAGTTAACAGTTCACCATTATCAGCAAATGCCATACAATAACACTGAGATGAATTGACATTAACGATGGAATACTGAGGATCCTCACGTTGTCAAACGAAAGTATAAAATCTTACATATTTATTAATGTTTGTCCAGCATCTTGACTCTGTTTGCTTATGTTTTAATTATGTGCTAGAATTAGAAGACTGTATCATCCAAAATGGATCCATTTTTTTCAAATAATATGGGACCTCCCTTTGCATCTTTCAGTACTAACAAAAACAGAACAAACATTGGCATAGACAAACAGGCATGGCCAATTAGCAAAAGTGCCATAATAATTGGCAGGCAACAAAAAAGCCATTTTGTTCAGAAACCAAAAATCTCCAAACAGAGATGAAACTAAAAGGATCCAATAACAAAAACATGACTATGCAGCACAAAACTTGCATAATCAAACCTTCATGAATTATGATCCACGAATCATCAGAACAAATTAAGTGTCAACAGAAGAGGATCAGTAGACATACAGAAAAGAAAGGCTCAAAATAACAGCTGGGAACTGGCAAATCTAAGACAACTGGTGAACATCAATATTCAATGATCACAGTTAACCAGTAGATTGTCAAAGACGAATGGAAGCAGATTTATCCATTGATCACCAATATCCAAATGTAAGCCACAAGCCCAGCCAATTTCTCAGGTTTCAGAATAACCTTTAGTTATAGAGATCAGTCATGAATATATAAAAACATTTTCTGGAAGAGGAGGTACCTCCGCATCAATCCCATGAAGAGTCACACGGTAGACAACAGATACAGATTTCCCATCAGATGAATAAACAATGCTGCGGACCTCACCAGACCACTCTGTAATGGATGCAAAAGGGTTTAAGTAGAAAAAGAAATGTAACTCCTCAACAGTTCAACCTCTTCGAACTTATGCTGTCAACAAGAGGGCAAACAAATATCTGATTTAACGATGAACACAAGCTTACCAGGAGCATGTATGTTGAGAATTTTGTTCACAATGTGCCTGCAAGAGGCATCAGAAGTGAGATCCTATGCTACCATGTCACCTTATATATAAAAAAGAAAAGAAAAGAAAAAAAGGAAATGAGTCGGGATAATGCGTATATAGCTTATTGAATCCAGCCTTTTTTTCCTCTATACGATGTCCATGGTATAAAAATTAAAACAGCTATTAACTGTAAACCATAAAGAAAGTATGGCTCTTGGATTGCAAAGAAGGGCCTTCAGGTTGTCAAGATTCGAGAGCTAAAAAGGCCAAATATGTGAAATGTGAAATTCTCCTAAGAGTTCTGATTCGAGATTCGGTCTGTTTTATGGTTATTACAAGTGCTCAGTTCATGAAAGTAATCTTAGAATTGTTCTGCAGGAGCAACCTCTTCAGCTTAGAAAGGGCATGGATTAAGTTATTCTATAGAAGTGTGGTAACTTTCGTCCAAGCTAATAATTCATCAGCCATCAAGTTGATCAATCCTCTGTTAGCGGATCGCCAACTGCAACTTTGAGAACAGTACTGAAGGCATGACCCAACAATCAAGTAGCTCTTACTAGATGTTATCTGACTTCAGAGAACTACTCATTTATAACACGTTTATTTTACAGTAGATTGTTCTGGGGAAAAAATGATTCGAAGAACCTACCCATCAACTCATTTGTTGTTAAGAAAAAGGGAAATATCCCGATTTCAATTAGCGAAACCAGGACACCTACTCATGAACTCAGTAATGTCTTACTCAAACATAACCTGCACTGGACTAATCGATCGGAGCATTGCACGATAGAAGCAAAGGTTCGATGGGTAATCGCTACCGATCGAGCGGGTAGGCTTACCATGGGATGTACTTGATAGCGAAGCCGTTATCCTCGACGCGGGTCTTCACGAGGGAGTCGGGAACCCTCTTCCCGAGCTCCTTGAGGACCTCGGCGAGCGGCTTGCTGATGCCCTCGGTGGGGGCGGCAACCTCGCCGCCGGCGAAGTCGTTCTCCTCCTCCGACGGGAGCTCCGGTTCCTGCGGCCGCCGGGACGCGCGGGCCTTCGCGGCGAAGGGGCGCGCGAGGCGAGGGGTGGGCGCGCGGCGGAGGAGGTGGCGGGCTAGTGCACCGGGAGCCATGGCGGGGCGGAGGGACGAGGGAGCCTCGGGGAATGCGAGGGGAGGGGTTTGGTTGGGTTTTGCGAATGGAAGGAGGCGAGGTATTCGAGAGGCGCGTTCGCACATCCACCTATGCCAAGTACATGGGTGTCGTCAAATAGGTGATCTCATACATTAACATGTAATTTTGAGACGATTCAACAGGCAACACGTACAATAGATTTTACGTTATCCTATAAGTTGTCTGGTATTGGTATGTAATTCCTTAATTTGTGCATAAGAAAAATAAAATATTATGAGTTGCATGGCAATAATAACTCATGCAATGAATGTTAAGTTATCTCGTAGTCCTACAATTTAGCTCATGAGGTGGTTGTTTCGTGAAGCAACGGCCTCTTTCTCTCTCCTCGCTCTCCCTCCTCCACATCATCAAAAATCCTACATGGCACTACATGAGACGACCTATAAGACCGCTGACGTGTAGCAATGTACTTGCCCTAAGGGCGTGTTTGGAGTTTAGCTCCTGTCACGTTGATCCTGATCACGATCAGGAGGATTAAATATGAGTTAATTATAAAACTAATTGCAGAAGTCTGGGCTAATTCACGAGACGAATCTATTAAACCTAATTAATCTATCATTAGCAAAATGGTTACTGTAGCACCACATTATCAAATCATGGACTAATTAAACTTAATAGATTCGTCTCGCGAATTAGCCTCCATCTATGCAATCAGTTATATAATTAGCTTATATTTAATACTCCTAATTAGTATCAAATATCCAACGTGATAGGGACTAAAGTTTAGCCCTTAGAATCAAACAGGACCTAAATCACCTAATAATATGATCCAGTTTGTGCATTTGAAATAAAAATGGCATTCAATTTTTTATGAAGCAAGAGGTTTTAGAAGGTGTTTGGCAACACTCCACTCCAGAAAAAATAGCTCTATTTTACCAACTCCACAAAATTCCCTGCCAAACACGTCCAGCTCCAGAAAAAACGTGGAGCTAGGAGTCAGTTCCACATTTTTCCTGGAGTACATCAGGGGGTGCTAAAAAAATATCAGTTTCAGACTTCCTCGTGGAGTTGAGGGTTATTTACTCACCTTTACCACTTGTTAATTTTTCCTTACCGCTCATTGTCTCCGTTTTCCCCCTCCTCCTCGTCCGACTCGTCCGCAGCCTTCCTGTCGCCGCCCCGCCGTCCTCCGTGCGGCGCACCTCCCCCACCTTCCCCGACCACACCGGCACCCTCACCGGCGACCACTGCCTCGGCGCGGCAGCGCCTGCTCCCGGCGTCACCGCCCTCATGGGAATGGCCACACAGAGGGACGATATCCTGAAGCTCTGCGGCACCGTGTGCGCGCGACGCCTCGCGCGGGGCGGCGGCGGCGGCTGCACGTCGAGGCACCGGCGGGACGGCCCACCCGCCTTAGCTGGACGCCCACACGATGTCATGCTCGTCGAGCTCGAACAACGGGGTGTGAGGGCCCGACTCCAGCTTCCTGAAGCAGCTGAGAACCCGGAGCGACCCCACGCCCGGCGCCCTCGGCATCGCCATTGGCGCACAACAGACCGCCGATCCCTTGAGCTCCTCCCTCCCCTCGTGCTGTTGAGGCTCCTCATGCTGTTGAGGCTGTACGGACGGCTACGCCCCGAGTGATTGTGTTGGTTTTGGCGGCTACGCTGAGTGATTGTGCTCCTCGCGGCTGGCTGCTGTTAGCTGGCCACAAGGCACCGAGGCTGCAGCAGATCTAGAGAGGACGACGGCGGCGGGGATAAGGCGTTGCCCATGGTATGGAGCTCAGGATCTGAAAAGAGAGAGGGATCGAGAGGAGGGGAGAAGAGAGGAGAGACTAACACGTGGACCCATTCACAAAGGATAAAATAGACTATTCACAACAAGTTTCCATGTTTGTGGAGCTGCAGCACTGCAATCAGCTAAACACATATTCCACGTTTTCCTGGAGTTGGTGGAATGAAGTTTTTTCAAGAGTGGAGTGTTGCCAAACACCCCCTTAATTGGAATAAATTAGTTTTTTCTCAATCAAAAGAGCGAGATATTCCAAAAGAGAGGTAGTATTAATTGGAAAGCTAGAATAGATATCATCTCCCCTAAGCAGCCGAGGCTTAAAATCTTAATTTTAAAAATTCGAATATAGTTATTTCATTTTAAATTGTTTTTCTAAAATTTTATTATGCATATGGATACACACTATTTTATAATACTTTAATTTTAAAATTAGAGAATTTGTTCAAATGGAGGCTTTAAATTCGATAGTTATTGTACCTTTTGCCTTGTGCCCGTGTGATGACAACAGTTTTGCTGGCGCATCTTCTAAACATTTCCCTCTTTAGCTGAAGCCCACCAAATTTCCAACACTCCACCACGGCCAGATTTTCATTTAAGGGAAAATTGTTCTGTAGCATTGAAAGATCGCGACTTCCGTAACATACCACTGAAAGATATTGGCCTCGTAAAATACCACTTAAAGGTGCAGTGCTCAACTAAAAATACCAATCTGTTAGATTTCAGTGTCAGCTCTGTTAACTTGGAAAAAAAATACCCCCAAACCGGTACCTGACGACTAGAAATGTAAGAAACAAGCCCAGGGCCAGCTTACTATACAAGTCACCACATGCACTAAATATTGACAAACATATGAAAAATATTATTCAGGTTCAACACATGGACTAATATTGATTAACACATCTTGCAAGCAACATAGTGACTAATAAAATATATCCTATAGTGACTAATGAAACACATCCTACAACCAACATAGCGCAATGCTCCAACACATACAGGAGCCAACTTAGGTTCAGTACACATGCAGGATCCAACTTAGGTTCACTACAGGAACCATATTGCTATGATCCAACATATGCAGAACAACATATGCTCAAAATATGTTCAGTACATGACTTTTTCATACAGCAACAGTTCAATAAAATGATTCAGGATCACACTAGCCTGATGACCCTCCTAGAAATACCTCTTGGTGATATATCTAGTTGTGCTACCATTCTTTTTTATGTTGGTCCTGAACTAACTGGTGCTTAGATGGCTAAGGAAGCAGAGGGGCTAGCTGTAGCTGTAATAGGTTCTTGAGTGACTTGAAAAGGTAGAGGTTATTCCTGTACCATTCTTCTTGGACTTTTAGAAGCATTCTTGCATTTTGAAGTACCACCTCCTCCCTTTCGTTTACTACATAATAGCAATGTAATCAAGTCATTTTGCATGTGGAAAAAAGAAACCAAATTAGAAAAACATGTAGCTTGAGGTTCAACTTACCTAGATTTGGGTAATTCAACAGCAAGAGTAGGGGGCTTAGAAAAAGTAGAGGTTGTTCATGTACCATTCTTCTTAGACTTTTTGAAAGCATTCTTGCATTTTTGAAGTACCACCTCCTCCCTTTCTTTTACTGTAGAACAACAATGTAATCAAGTCATTTTGCATGTGGGAAAAAAGAAACCATATTAGCAAAAATATGCAGCTTACCTAGATTTGGCACGAAGTGATGGTGCTAATTCAGCAGCAAGTTCAGTAGAGGGCTCACGACATCCCTTTTCAATATGCCCAAACTGGAAGCATCTCTTGCGTTGGTAAGATCCCTTTACCCTGGCTCACTTCTACTATTGATTCTTTTCACTTTACATCTACTTGCAGCCCTTCCTAATTTTGGAGGCAACATTTCAAACCCAGGATCAACCATATGCCATTGTGTCATGTCAACCATCGGGTTTACCTCAAACTGATAAGTAGTCTTGAAATGCTCAAGTGAGTAGTATTCATGCACATAGTCCTCAAGTTTCACCTTTCTCAATGAACCTATGAAACATATAGCATGTGTGCAAGGCTTACCGAAAATCTGCCACTGACCCATGAGCATGTTTTCAGCTCAAGATCTATTGCCTGCCTCCAAGGACACTTTTCCATCTTTCTTCTTCTTGCAATCAATCTCTACTATGCTTCCAAGATATGTAGCTTCTAACTCTACTTTGAAACTCCACAATGTTTTGAAGCTGTCCTCCCAAGTGCCATGGAGTCCTTCAAGTGCACATTATCTTCCTTCCCACACCTTGTTATATGGTAGTTTGATTGGGAATTGTTGTTCAAGTTGATCCTTCATCTTCTTTGCTCTCATGGATGGATTTGACCTGAGTATCTCTTTTGCCCTATCGGTGATCTAACCTTTAGTGGCTTCCTTACCCTTCGCTTGGCTTGTGCTCGTGTATGTATGCCCTTTTGAAATGGAGACAATCTGAAAATGAAAGACACATGATCAATGATATGAAAGTGAGAAGAAAACATGTATATAACAGATCTAAACTATTATGAAATATGGACAAAACATGTATACAATAGATCTGAACCATTATGAAAATATGGTATACCATGAAAGTATGAAAGTAGGGCAGCCAAGAAGTTTCTTTGCATGTATTTTCCATTCAAAAAACTGAATCGACACATCTTGCCCTGTACCTTGTTGTGTCACTATGCTCCACAAATGTCTGGAACACCCTTTTAATTGCATATTGCTTGATTATCAAGACGAAAGCATTTTTATTAGCAAATGTGGATCCTTTCTTTATTTTTAGGTTGTCTATGTCATATGTAGTGTGTGCAGCATATACAACATCTTTCATCATAGTGGCTTCATCACTTGGTACAGCATCTGTACCTTCATTTACCTTCCCTCTCTTCTCCACTTTCTTCTTTTCCTTTTGTTGTTTCTTGAAATATCTCCATTCTTCATCTGCTTCAATGGGATCATCTCCCTCAGGGTCAAAACCATGGTCCATATAGTGCTCCTCCTCCTCCTCCTCCTCTACTCTAGCATGACCAGCTGCTGAAACCCCAAGTTCTGGTTCATCTGCTCATTCTTGACCTTCATATTCTGCACCAACAACTTTACCTTGACATTCATTGCTGACTAGAACTTGTAAGTTATTATTCTCATCTATGACCTGACTTTGATCCTCCATTTGAGTGACATTCCCAACAACACCAACATGTTAACATCTATCAACAGTCATGATGAACTTCACACAATTTTTGAAACCCGCAGCAAGATAAGAAGCTGATCAGTAGCAAGGCGAGTTGTTTGAACTTTTTTTATCTGCAAATAAAAAAATTACCTCCTGGTTGCTTGCCCAAGTAAAGTGTTTGAAAACATCTTTCTCCATGTCAATGATGGAGTACTCATCTGAATCTACCCACTATTCCAAACATCTGCCCTTTTCATCGCTCGACCATCTTCAATAGTTGGGAAGGAGGATACATCAATCACTACTCTACAAGCATTGTTCTCATCGATCCTGAAAATAGTAGCAGTGCAGAAATTAACAACACTTCTAAGGGATCCCCACTTCTAATCCATTTGACTCATTTGTTGCAATTCCCCTTAAAGCAGTACTGTTTAGTTCCAATCGCATACCAAAATCGATCCATGTATCTGACAACACGTGTGTTTTACAACTAATTTCAACAATATAACTAATTTCCTAGAAACATAAGAGGAACAATGAGCAGTAACAGGGATAGGACGAGCTAGGGTTTCTGTCTTACCATTCGGAGATCTCCATTGGATGCATCTGATGACACCGAGCTCGAGGGACCGCCTAATGACGTCAGGTTGGGCAGTGGACAGTGGCAAATCGGGCGGCGGGTGGGCGGACGCTGGCGGAGGGCGCCCAGCCGTGGGTCTGCCTCGAGGGTGGCCGTCTGGGAATGCCTGTGTGCCGGTACTCCCACCTGCAGGGATGGGTTGGATCGTAGGTGCTAGGAGGGGCGACGTCGCAGGTGCTGGGTTGGGTGGCGCCGCTGGGTGGGAGGGTGACGGGTCCAGGCGAGGCGAGGGGAGGGTGACGGATCGGGTGGATAATGCTTAGGACTTGATTTTCTTCTGGTCCTCAAGTTAAGGGTAGCATGGTCATTTCATTCGCTGTGCTGAAAAGTATAAAAATAAATTTTTGGTGAAAAAATATAATGGAGTGGGAGTTTGTATTTTACGTTTCGATGCTACGTAATCAATTTTCCTTCGTTCAAATCGAATCGCTCCTCTCCTCCCCAACACCGCCTCCACCTCCACCTCCACTCCGCTCCTTCCCCCAAACCTATCGCCCCCTCGCATCCAGTACAAAACCCTAGGAACCAGCCGAAGCTTCCAGAACCTCGGGGCGGGGAGGCGAGAACCACTGCGAAGGCGGCGAGATGATCCTCCGCACCCCACCACAGCGGAAGCGCCGCGCCGACACCGACAACGACGCCGACCTCGTTGTTGTCAAGTCCGGCGGCGGCGCGAGCGCGGCCGGCCGGAGTCCAGTTTCCGACCGCCGCATGGTTCTCTACGACCGCCCCACCGCCCTCGTGCCCGCCGGCGCCCCAGGGGAGCAGTTCGACGACATGGTCTGCACGTACCACTGCCGCCAGATGGTGAGATCGTCTTGGCCCTTCCTTGTGCTGCTATGGTTTAGCTCATTGGACCCGTGTAACATTTCATCACAGCGATTGGGAGCTGCCTTCTGGCGCCCTGATACTACCCCAATTTGTCATTAGAGTCGGTTTACATAATAATTTGCTGGTTGGGCCAAGGAAATCCCTGAAATGAAGACACTGTGCTTTGATATTGTAATTCTAAGTTTGTATGCCGTTTGATAGGCATGTTAATGTTTTTGTTTGGTTTTTGGCATGTGGGCGTTTCTGAATTCTGAAAGGTGAAATCAGAGTTCGTGGTGGCATTGAACACTGCAGAGAAGCAAGTTCAGGAGTATCAAACAAAAATTGATGCATTGGAGGAGCAATTATCCAAGAGTGGTATGCTTTGGTTTACCATGATTTTATCATTACTCCCTCCGTACCATTTTACCAGGCGCACACCCATTTTTCAAATCTACCAGTATAGGAGGCGAGCTGGGTTATCAAGGATCATTTAATTACTCGGGTGTACTAAAAACGAGAGAAAAAGAGCGCACTCAGTTTGGGAGTGAAAAATACGCGCAACAGGTAGGCAACGGAGAGTTAATACGTCCCTGCATGCGCGAGGCAGTTACTCCGTGCATGCCGCGCACCGGTTAGTCTGGCTGAGTTAATACGTCGTCTTGGTATCTGGTATGATGCCTCTCGCGCCTGGTAAAACGGTATGGAGGGAGTAGTTGTTTTCTTATGCGTACTGTGTGAGCATGGTTAATCATATTTAGCTGTTAAATAGCTATATGCATTACGACTGTCACTTCAAGATATGTCAAATTACTATCACCCTCCAAGTTATATCTACAGCAAGTTCCTCATTTGTTGAAAGTAGGAAGTAGGGAAAACTAATAGCTGATCGCCTTTTCTTCTAAGCAACCTTGATTCAGAAGTTAGCATTAATTTGTTACTAGCCATTGAATCAGATACAAGTGGGATCACAAACTGTAATTTATTGCTGTAGAGGATGAAAGGATGCAGTTCCTGGATAAACTGAACTATGTGGAGCAAGAACTGGCAGCAACAAAAGGGCGGGAGAGTGCATTACAGGAACGTCTACTAAAGGAGTTGTCTGGTTATCAGGAGCGGTATCATGATCAAGTAAAAAAAATAAATGAACTTGAGGTAATCTTCTTACCCTCTGGCATCCGATACAACCATCATCATGTTTCATGTTTGCTGGGGGCTTGTTTCTGTCAGTTTTTTCCTTTCCTTTTTTCAGGATGGGGCCAGTTTTTTTTTTTTTTTTTTTTTTGGGGGGGGGGGGGCATCGAAACATGTGTTCTATTACGGAATGCCATGGTGGCAATCCTATGGAAAATCCATGAATTATTGTTTGTGACAACATTTGATCTACAGTTTGTGTCCTATCGTATCTTTTTTTTGTCAACGGACATGAATAGTGTCATTCTTCATGGTAATGTAGGTACAACTCAATAAAGAGATTGATTCTAGGATCAGTGCAGAATCATCTGCATCATCTGCAAAGGAATCGATCAAAGACTTGGAAGGGAATTTGCAGCGATTATTGGAAAGTTCAGAAAGGGAGAAAAAAACCCTTAAGAAAGAACTTTCATATATGAAAGAAGACCTAACCTTATCTGCTTCCAGACTTAATGTTGAGGTTAACATTGTTAAACTGTTTCAAATATCCATTTGTGGTTGCTTGTTGACTTATCTATTTTAAACCTTTGGGATAGCTTGAGAAAACAAGACTCAGGGCAGAAAACTATGAGAGTGAAGCAGAGTTGTTAAATGAGCAATTGGTGGACTTGAAAAAGCAACTTGAAGAGGTCAGTATTGATCTGATTTGCACAATTCTATTGTCTATGGCATTTCTGGTTCTTGCTCCTTCTGAGAATTGGGTCCCTTGCCGAAATTGTCATACATGTATCTATTGATTCGTCAATTTGGTTCCGCTTCCACATACTAATTATATTTTATATGCTCTTGCCATCTTGGTCAGTGTCTTCGTGAAAGGAATGAAATGGAGCTCAAGCTATTGAATTCCAGTGCTTTGCCTGGGCAACATGCCCCAACAGATGACCAGAAGTTGATCAAGCTTTTGCGAGAGGAACTCCGGAATTATGTAAGCATATAACAAATTTAATATTTCCTTTATGGTAGGTGGCCAATGCCATGTAGATGTTTGATGAAAGTTTGTTTCATGTAGTTTGTTTTGTGAAATGCTTCTTTCAATATATATCGGTTGATGGCTAGAACTCCAGCTATTTCTGTCTGGAAGAAAAGTTCTCAGTTTATTGTTGTTATGCCAACATGTAAGAGGCTATATCACTGATACTTGATCCATGATATGTGTTTAGCTCAAGGGAGGATGTTTACTATCCTATTGGTTCTCTAATCTGAAAGGCATTCCAGTTATGTTACCTTTTTTCTCCTATCTGGAATTTCCCATTTTTCCATTCAACGCAAAATGTAAATAAAGTACTGTCTCAAGGGCTAACAGATGCGGCTAGCTAAACAAGCTAATGCCAAAGTCTTGACATCAGGCATAAAGACCTGAATGGCAAGACAAGAAAACATCCAAAGTACAAAAGAAACTGAAGCTAGAATAGCAGATGTTCTCAAAGTTGCTGTGCAGAGATAGAAAAAAAAACTGAGCAAGTGCATAACTACATTTATCAAGGCACCCCTTAAAGTGCATTTTGTTACAGAATGTTTTATCAGTTTTGCATGATGAGGTGGTACTTTCTTAAAAAATACTTTTTGCGGGGGCTTATTTTTTTTATTATTGATGCCTGTATCCCTCAAATTTAGACATTTTTACAGAATCTCTGATCTTTTGACCAATAACACTTTTAACCCATATCATTATATATATGTAGGAAAAGGAAGTGCATGAAGCTAGAAGGTTGAAATCTTCCCACACAAATGTTGAGTTGATGAAAGAAAAACTATTGGAGGAGCAGGGGCGAAGGGAAAGGGCGGAGCAGGAATTGTCAAAGCTGCAGGAAGTTGAAGCCAAAGCACATAAGTTGGAGCTTGAATTAGCATCTTGTACAGCGCTGCTCAGCAACATACCTGATGTGTCTTCTTATGCCGACATACCTCAAAAGATTGCAGATTTGCAAAAGTGCGCATCCCCTATTTTTCTTTGATATTTCATTGCCAGTTACACGCATAGTAGTATATTGTCTTATTATGCAAAACGCATATTGTTGCAACTTATAAACCATGGTATATAGGTTTGTTTTGCATAAAACTTGCATGAAAGATTATTATTTTAGTTTTATCACTCGTCTTTTCTTCAGAAAAAAAATTATGTAGTTATCTGAATGATTAACAGGCAAGCATTGACAAATTTGAACAAAGTTGGTGAAGTAACATCACGGTTGAAAGAATTAGAGGTTGCGCTGGAATTTGCTGATCTCAGCAAGCAACGTGCAGAAGGTGAAGCTAACCTTGCTAAAGAGAGGGCTGAAAGTGCTGCCAAGGAGGTCAAGCGGCTTGAGCTTATGGTATCATCTTGTCGCTACCTGTTCTACTAGTAATTTTCCATTTCCTGTTTTTATGCCTATGTACCCTTTACCAAAAGTCTAATTTCCGATGAAAAATAACTCTTCCGGTGTAGAGTTCATATGTTGTTTGAAAGTCAATCCTTTCATGTGCCAAGAATATACGCTTAGACTTCTGCTCTTTCTGGCCTGTTTCTTGTGGTCAGCTTGCTGCGATCAGTGAAGAAAGAGACAAATTGAGAAAGGAACATGCTGTGGAGTTGGATCAATCTGGAATGGAGAAAACGATAAGAGAGCTGGAGAGCACTATACATGAGCAGAAGGAACTGGTTAGTCACAAGGACACTGAACTCAATATAATGAACGAAAGATTAAACCTTGAAGCAAAGAAAGTGAAGTCTTTGGAGCGAGAGGGAGATCAACTACGCTCTCAGGTTGCATTACTAGAGTCCAAGGTAAGAAACTAAGAATATCTGGGATCACCCCTTCAATTGGTGCCTTGATTTCCTCACATATACCCCATCGCAATTCTCAAAAATTTGTTGGGTTATACTGCTTAAATGTCTCAGATGTCACAAAATTGGATTAATTGGTGCTGGGCAAGCTACCAAAAACCTGTGTCGACATTTTTTTAATGAGAAACAGTAGTGGCTCCGTACAGTACAAGGGAAGGGTGAATCATTGGAGAGGTCATTAAGGGGGAATGGTTGTTGTTGTCTGGCAAATTAAAAACAAGGAATTTGCTTCATGTACAACTGTTTCGCACAACCATGCTACGGCAAAATCTTTCTGATGGGTTGCCTGGCACAGGCACGCACTTTCTGGCCAAAATAAGGATTTGCTTCACATATGACTGTTTCCCACAACCGTGTTGCAACAAAGTCGCCTACTGGTTGCTTGACTCAAGCACACACTTGTGATGCTATGCCAGTCGACAGTTGTAACCTGGTCGTACGTACAGCAACATTGTAAAAAATTTCCTTGCCTTTCACTCTATGCACGTTTAGGGTAGGTTCTTGTCTTCAACTCTTATTGGTGTAGAATATCCATGCCTTCTTCCTGCTGGTACAATGACTCAGTGAGTATGTCCCATCTTTCTTGTTATATCGATAGCATGCCTGAACCACTAGGTATGGGAGCTTCTGCTATAACTGCCCGGCCTATGAACTGAAGCAGGAGAGCTAAGTGTTGTGCCGTTCAGATTCTAATGAAACATTGGTGGATGGTTTTATGCCGAAGATGTATGTTTCGTTTATTTCCCAAGATTATCCTTTGTTCTAGTAGTGTTATCTTGTGAAACTCAGGACGTAAATAAATGTAACTTCTTTAAAATATAGATAGTTGTGAAGAGTACTAGTAGTGTGCAATTATTGATACGTAACTGCGAAGAGTACTAATTTAACTTGCAACATTCTCTTCAGTGTGCCATGCTTCTGCTTGCTTGAAAGTTTTGTAATTTGACAGTTAGGTCATGGAGATTACTCTGCATCGAGCACAAAAGTACTGCGCATGGTAAATACTCTTGCAGTTGACAATGAAGCCAAGCAGACAATAGAAGCGCTACAAGCTGAACTGAAGAAAACAAAAGAGAGGCTGCAAGCAGTCGAAGAACTGAAAGGACAAGCCGGTATGCAGTCTCATTGTTTGTACTGCCAATTGCTTGGATTTCTTGTTTTCTTGCATTTCTTTTGCGGTTTTGCCGGTTATATACTTTGCTAGAGAGCTATTGTCCTATGGATTTCTATTTTCATTTATCGCCATATGTAATAATTAGTTTGCAGTTTCGAGCAGTTGAGTCTGTATTTTAAATTGAGTGGACCATCTTTGGATAGCCAGTAATTTATGCTCAATTCCTTGTTACTTTTCTTTGGGTGCACTAATAAATAGAACATTGACGTGCAGATGCTGGGACTGTGGTAGATGCAAATATTGCTGAAAAGTTAGCACAACTTAAGAATCAAATTGCCACACTTGAAAAACGCGAAGAAAGGTATGTGAATCATTATTTCTCTTCTAGAATTATTTGCACATTTTGTTGGATATAATGTTATACTTTGTTTAAAACAGATACAAGGCGGTGTTTGCAGAGAGGATCTCGGTCTTCCGGAAAGCCTGCTGCTCGCTTTTTGGTTACAAGGTAATGATAGTTAACACACATCATTTGAGGTGGGCTTTTTGCTAACTTCTCCCTCCCTCTGTCATGCCTGTGGTCCATATATTCAGTCTCAAGCTATATCTGAATCTTGAGACACAATGTACTTTATTGAAAAAAAAAGGATGCACTCGACCCAAGGGGAGGGACATCCCAAAAGCATTGTTTGAAAGGTCAAGGAAAGAATGTTTTATATTAGCATCTCAACATTAGCTGTTTTAGCTACATATAGAAATTCCGTAAGCATTTTTCTTAGATGGAAACCATCGTTTTAAACTCCCCTTTAGCCAACGTTTGTTTTGTGGGTGTAGACTATCAGAAGACTAGCAGGACGTGCTGTTGAACCTAATGGTTAAGAGAGTTGTGTTGAGCATGTAGTTAACACCCTCCAGGGCTCAAGATCATAAGCAATATGCACATTATTACTGGATGTCAATACAGTCCATTTTTATTTTTTTATGATAATAATCTTCAAATTATCATTTGGAGGAAAAATTTGATTTCCCTAGATGTTTTGCATATGTGATGTTTCAGTAAACATCATATATTCACGTTCAATATTTTTCTGCTACTATATTTTTGTTTAATTTTTCTTCCTACATGCTTTTAACTCCATCCAACTGTTCAAACAACAACCATAAACTGTAACTTGACATAACCTTTCCTTGTTTCATGGTTTTAGATAGTGATGAACGATCAGCAGCAGTCAAATGGGATCCCTGTAACACGCTTTATTCTGCAATCAGTTTATGCCCAAAGCGACGATGAAAAGCTTGAGTTTGACTATGAATCAGGAAGCACTAATATTGTGGTAACACTATCACGCTGTTGAAATGGTCTTTTCATATATTTTCATGAAACACATTTGATGTTACTTATAAATACAGGTCAACGACTACACGTCTCAACAAGAAATTGCTCAGCAGGTATTAAGCTAATCTACTGCATTTTACTAGCAAACATCCATTCATCCTAGTGATTCAAAGTCCTAAATCCACCTTAGAACTTGAGTCTTGAGTTTGCATGTGTTTAAATTGCAATTCAAAATGCAGCTTCTTCAAGGTTCAGAAGTTCTGGTACTTGAATCAGGCTGCATAGACTAATCTAGGTGATAAATAGTTTTGCATTTGCTTTAAAGTATTGAGCATTGAACTTGAGTTAAATGTCTAATTGGTTTGTTTGAGTATGGGAACCCAAACGTTCCTAATATCGGGTTTCCTGTAAGCATTTTCGAGATAGATAGATTTGTTAAGATAGATTTGTTAAGGATCTGACCTAATCAATACATACACTTATGATTGGCTTGCTAGAACAGGAAGGTCCAAAACTTTTTTGAATTTGTATTGAAATGAAACTGGAATTTCCCTCAGAAGATCTAACCATACTTTTCAGGTGGACGTTTTCGTAAGGAGGATGAACTCCATACCAGCCTTTACCGCTAACCTGACAATGGAATCTTTCAACAAGAGAAGTATATGCTGAAGACGTGAATGTAGTGGCAAGTCGCATTGCTGGATGTTTGTATGTTTGATTCTTCCTCCATTGATGAAAAGTATATATGAGCACTCACACTGGTCGAGTGAAAATTGCATTCTGCTGAGGTACTGGGGATCGATAATTGAAGTAGAGGTTGGAGCTTTGGTGGTTAATTATCCCATGTGCTCTTGTTTCTGTTGTGACAAAGCATGTGTCACAGTATCAGCATCACGGCGATGGCTTGTACTGTTCTGCACTTCTGCTACGTAATGCTGAGCTTGTGGCTTGTCTAAACCGTAGCTAGTAATTAGGAATACGTTACTTGATTCGCCAATCATCACTGGATGTTAGCCCAACCAGAGCACGAGTGTTTTGCTGCAAATGGGGCTTGCTCCATCTCCATGTATCATTGATGGCTGAAATTCTGCCATGCGTTTTCATATTTGTACATAGCTTTGGCTCGGCAGCGCCTTGCAAAGCACGTCAACTACTTGTAGCTGAATCAAGCGCAAACGGCTTCTGTGAAAATTTGGCGTGAAATCAGTAAACTGCCATCAGCTGGCTTTACTTGTACGGACATACAGCCGTAAAATAAGAGCGAGCTCCGCAACTGAAAAGTGCATGCGTTCCCTCCCACTTCCGCGTCCTTTTTCCAGCCACGCCAACTCATGATTGGCCCCGTCTCCAACCCGAGATCGACGGTTCCCGGCGCTCCCGCGCTGCGATCCGGCTGCTGCGAGGCTCACACGGTCGGCGTGAGCGTCTCGGGACGACGCCTCACACGAAACGGCTCCCCGAACCGAACCCTCGCGCGGCGCAGGCGGCCAGGGCAGATAACCGGCGCTTTGCTCGCGCCCCGGCACATAAATCCTCCTGGCCTGGCCTCCAGGCGTCCCGGCCATACACGTCCACCTGGCGCGGCGTTCTCGTAGCCGTAGTGGCCTACCTGCTACGCGATCTCGAGCAGCGGAAGTCGCATCAATGATGGTGCGTACGCTGCCGGCACTGTCGCGGATGAGTTCGTGAGATTTCTTGAAATGTGAGGTGACATGCTGGTTGAAATTTGGTGCAGGCGCTGACGGAGCGGCAGCCGCAGCTGGAGAAGACGAAGGCGCTACGGGCGCGGGCGCCGCTGTCGAGGAAGGCCGTCGCGGCACTGTGCGTCACGAGCTTCGTCGCAGGGTTGCTGCTCAGCGGCAGGGTGTCGCTGATGTCGGCGGACGCGAGCAGGGACGACGGCGCCAAGGAGAGCGTTCGTGCTTCTGGCTGCGCCGGCAACAAGCGTGTAAGTGTGCTGTCAGTCCTGTCGCTGAGCGTTGCATGGTTACTTAGCATATTCATTCTTGCATCTGATCGAACTGTGAATCTCTTATCAGAAACTAGGAGAGAGCCATCCCAAGGATCTCCTGAACGAGGTGTCGAGGACCCATCAAGCGATTCAGTAAGCATCCCGCCTCGAATCGAACACTGCAACTGTTGACATGCCAACAAGCACATGCGTGCACATCAGTGTATGCCTTTTGTCTTCGAAAATTTCATGCAACGGTGAACCGCCAGGTCGCTGGACAAGGCGGTGTCCACTCTGGAGATGGAGCTTGCCGTGGAGCGCGCGAGGAGCGGCGCCGCCGGAGCCGGCACGGCCGTGCCATCCAAGCCGCCCCAGAAGGCCTTCGTGGTGATCGGCATCAACACGGCCTTCTCCAGCAGGAAGCGGCGTGACTCCCTCCGCGAAACCTGGGTCCCCAGAGGTAGTGTACATGTCCACCGGCCAATACCACACGCACCACCACCACCGCCGGCCGTCGCTGACGCGCCGCGACGACTACGCAGGGGAGAAGCTGAGGAAGCTGGAGACGGAGAAGGGGGTCGTGATCCGGTTCGTGATCGGGCACAGCGGCGCGCCGGGCGGCGGGGCGCTGGACCGGGCGCTGGACGCGGAGGAGGCCGAGACCCGGGACTTCCTGCGGCTGGACCACGCCGAGGGCTACCACGAGCTGTCCTCCAAGACCAGGATCTACTTCACCACCGCCGTCGCCACCTGGGACGCCGACTTCTACGTCAAGGTCGACGACGACGTCCACCTCAACCTCGGTACGCACGCACTGCATGCGCCGCCATCGGCGAGTCGTCGTGTCTAGTCGTTGGACAGGGGCAGTCGCAACAAATTCCTTTTGTTTTCTGAACTGCAGGGATGCTGTCGAGCAGGCTGGCGAAGCACAGGACGCGGCCGAGGGTGTACGTCGGCTGCATGAAGTCCGGGCCTGTTCTCTCGCAAAAGTGAGCAAAACCTCCTGCCGCGCAGGACATGTTCTCTCTTTCTTTTTTTTTTACTATAAGAAAGAATAAAACTTGACTGACAATCCGTACGGTTCTGTTGCAGAGGAGTGAAGTACCACGAGCCAGAGTACTGGAAGTTCGGGGACGAGGGCAACAAGTACTTCCGCCACGCCACCGGCCAGATCTACGCCATCTCCAAGGATCTTGCCGCCTACATCTCCATCAACCAGTAAGCGCGTGTGCTAGCAATCCTTGGCCATGTTGGCTCTGTGCCTGAAGTTTGTGTTGGAACTCGATCGTTTCCAGGCCGATCCTGCACAGGTTCGCGAACGAGGACGTCTCGCTCGGCGCGTGGCTGATCGGGCTCGAGGTGGAGCACGTCGACGACCGGAGCATGTGCTGCGCCACGCCTCCAGGTCTGCGTCCTGCATCATCTCCGCTTTTGAATTCACCTAGTAGCCAGCCGGATTTTGCTGTAACGGCGAGCCTTCCTCTGTTTCGTCCGTCGGGCAGATTGCGAGTGGAAGAAGCGGGCCGGGAACGTGTGCGTGGCGTCCTTCGACTGGTCGTGCAGTGGCGTCTGCAAGTCGGTGGACAGGATGCGGCACATCCACAAGGCCTGCGGCGAAGGCGAAGGGGCCGTCTGGAACGTCGCCATATGATGATTGGCCTTCACAGCTCTCATCAAAATCGTCGTTGTTTGTGTGGATGGATCTTCACTTGCTTGGCGTCCAATTTGGGCCACTATTTAGCATGAAACATTCTGCACTGAGATCTCTTCTGCATTTGGCAAGTATGGCCGTTTCATTTGAGACGGCTATGCTGTGATTCGCGTAAAAGTGCGTGGGTTGATGTGTGTACGTGATTGCTGAAACTCTGAAACAGAAGGAAATGGGAAGAATGGTGATTGGTCCATCAACTGCAGTGAAGTTACAGTATATTCGTGGTTTTGTATCCAGGCTTTCTTTGGACTGAACAATGTTGGGACCCATTCATGTGGGTGAATTGATGACAGCTTTACTGTACCTGCAACCTGTTGATGAGCAGACTTGATTGAGAGGACTACAGGTCGCAATGGAAGTCAGCTCCGGATGATGACCACTTCCAAAAAAGTCAGCTCCGTTGGTTTATAAATGTTTAGGGCCTGTTTGGATACGGGTTGCTAAAGTTTAGCACATGTCACATTGAATGTTTGGATACTAATTAGGAGTATTAAACATAGTCTAATTACAAAATTAATTGCACAGATGGAGTCTAATTCGCGAGACGAATTTATTAAGCCTAATTAGTCCATATTTTGACAATGTGGTGCTATAGTAACCATTTGCTAATGATAGATTAATTAGGCTTAATAAATTCATCTCGCGAATTAGACTCCATTTGTGCAATTAGTTTTATAATTAGCTTATATTTAGTTTTCCTAATTAGCATCCGAACATCCGATGTGACCCTGTTAAAGTTTAGCACCTCGTATCCAAACACCCCCTTAGTTATCTATCTTCCGGAAGATGGATAGAATTTCCACCCAACCGTAGCCTAGCCACAGGGCGAGCTTAGCCCAACAAGCTCAAGCATGCCTAGTCCGTCCCTAATGGTGGTCCATTAATTTCGGGCTTGTTTGGTTTCAATTGCTTATTATAAGCAATTTAAAGTTGCTTATTGTAGTTGCTTATTTTTAGCTCTAGGTGTTTGGTTTGGGTTGCTTATCTGATTGCTATTGACATATTTGCCCCTGCCATCCCATTTCCCTCTACCCCTAATAATTACCCAGCTCCTAGCCCTTGGCGCCAGAAGAAGCGGGCAGCGGCGGGCACGCGGCGCGGAGGCGGGCGGGCAACGGGCGAGCGGGAGCGGCGGCGGCGGGCGGGAGTAGCGGTGGGCGGCGCGGAGGCGGGCAGCGAGCGAGCGGCGGGTGGGTGGGAGTGGCGGTGGGCGGCGCGGAGGCGGGCGGGCGGCGGGCGGGCGGGAGCGGGAGCGGCGGTGGGCGGCGCGGAGGCGGCCGGCGGCCGGCGTAGCGGCGGCGGGTGGCGCAGCGGCGGCGGCGGGCGGAAGTGGCGCCATGCCTGAGTGGTGACGGGAGAGAGGAGAGAGAAAGGGGAGAGAGGAGAGAGAATGGGGGTAGGAGGTGTAAAGTGCCCCATAAGCAACCATAAGCAACCCAAGAGTTGCTTATTTGCTTATGCATAAGCAACTTATAAGCAACTCTATAAGCAAGAGTGATTGGTTCATAAGCAACTTATTTGCTTATTTTTAAGTTGCTTATGCATAAGCAACTCAAACCAAACATACCCACTACCATCCTTCAGTTTCAGCCCACAATCGAAAAACTAGAGGTCCAATCCACCGACTAGGGTGCAAACAATCCGATCACACTCATCCTCGCTTTGCCTCACCTCTGTCTCAGACTTCCTCCAACAGTTAGAGTCAACACTAGCTTATATGTCTATATGGCATACTCTGTATCAATAATAAATGGTACAAGAAACAACCCACCCAATGATCTAACTTTTACCACATAGCTCAAACATAAGTGGCCACACATATTACACTCATATAATATAGGAATGTGTGCATGGGACTATCTCTTAATCAAGATATAGCTTATCTTTCTCTCCTTCTTCTCTCTCTTCCAACTAAACAAAAATCTAATGTGGCACTCCTTTGAGCTAACTGATATGTATTATTGGAGGCGGCCTTACGAAGTGCCGATGTCCTGAGCACTGATTAGTGCTCCTGCCAGATGGTGCGTCGGCCGCCGGCTGCCGGAGCCTTTGCGAACTCACCCCTCGACAACTCGGCTCCTCTGGTCCTCCCCACACGAGGGTTATGCTTGTTGCTGTGGACGCCGCCAGCTGCTAAATTTGGCCCTAGCCAAAAACTCGGTCTACCACTGACAGACAAGATTAGGGAGTGCTGATGCACTTTGTTCTTTTAGAAATAACAATAATTGTGAGTGTGCCTCGATCCTAAATATAATTCTTTTAAGGTTGTTGTTACAATCCCCTTTTTATCTATGTCCATCAATATCCAAAACAACACATAGATTGTTGTTGTTAGATCCATCATGAAAAATACCTCCGATACGGTTAGACTATTTCTATTTTTAAATATTTTTATAGATATTGCTAGTAAAATAATGTATTAAAACCCACATCAATAACTTAATAAACAAACACTTTCTTTTTTATCGTAGGGGTAATACATGTTTTGTGATAGCACAGTGTAATGCATCCAATTTCTTTTTCTTAGAAGAAAACGATAGAGTAGGCAGTTTAGCAGTATGCAAACCAAGAGATAAAATCCACGTAGGCCTGACTAGATGACAGATCAGAGCCTGGCCCAACACGATAGCACGGCTCTGCTGCATTCCATTCAGTCCGTTCCGCTGCTCAAATCCTAACGATCTCCCTCCAGTCTACGGCACCCACGCGGATCAAACAAACAACCATATCCGACCCGCCAAAAAAATTCCGGTATCGGATCCGTCAAGGAGAATAATTTATCCGTTTATGCGGATCCCTTTTTAAATTAGCAAGCCGTCGCGCTCGAACGGTCAAGCCAGCGTCCTCGAACCACGTGTCCAACCAAATTTAGGCGCGAGGGAGAGAAGCCTGGGAGGCCAAGGAGTTTTTGGGCGATTGACGTTTCCGCTGGACGCCCGGCGATGCCGCGGGAAACTGGAGACCGGGGTTAGGAACGATTCACACTTTGACGGGCATTTTCGTCCACCCAACGAGCCAATGATTTTGGTCGGTTTGGGTTTTCCGTATCCGCCCTCCGTGCTGCACGCCTGAACTCCTCTGCTGCGTCCTGCAGTTCTACACTTCTTTTCTGCTGTAGCTGGTCAGGCAGGTAAAACTGCACGGCTATGCTGGCATGCATTTCAGTTCTGCCGATGCACTTGCACTGAAGATATGCAGTATGCTCGTATTTTTTTTTATCAAGAAAATAGTTGATAAGTATGGAGCGTTAGTACAATGTAAGGTGTATTTGGCTCAACCAAGTATGGTTTGATTTGACAATGGAGGTGCAAATTTAGTTATTGCTCAATGTACTCTTATCCAATAATTTATTGTCTAGATTTTCTAGTGCTTCATCAACTTACTAAGCACCTAGTTTAAAGAACTTCGTGATGATAAATTTACATTACAATGTCGTGGAAACACTCCTTAATTGCAACTACATCACCATAGCATTAAAACAACATAGTAACAAATATAGTAACAAGACACTATAGATTGTAATTATCATTGGTCTTTTGTTGTTCTTGGGTTGCAGGGAACACCACCACAGATAGTTCACCGCCACCAGAGCTCCGTGTGGAGCTGCTGCGCTGAATAGCGAACTCTCAGACCACCATGGGTAGTCGTGTAATTTGACCAGCACAAGTACCCGTACTCTACCACCCCGGAAACCCACGGGTACGAAATGACAATATTACCCCCGCCTTTATTCCCTCCCATTTCTGGCGCCCTCTTTTCAGAAAGGCCCCGAACCCAACCACCCCAACCCAACCCCACACCCCGGTTAACCCTGGTTAGCGCCCTGCCACGACCTGACGAGCCCATTCCACCACCACATGCATAGACCCATCCCACAGTACGCCGCACGCGCTTACGTGGGCCCCGGGATTTACTCCAGCGATCCGGTGCACAAAGACCAGGCGTAGCAGATCCTGCTTGCCCTCGAAGGAATCGACCCCCTCGCCCTCCTCCTCTTTATCTCGCAGCCGCCGCCGCCGCAAACCCTAACCCGAGTTCCGATCCGGTTAATCGGCGACGAGGAAGACGACGGAGGCGGCAGATCTGCGGGGATCCGACGGCGGCTGAGGGGGAGATGGTGGTGAACGGCCGGCCGCTGAAGAGGGCGAGGACGCGGGTGGAGGCCAGGGACTTCGCGGGGTTCCCGGCGGCCGGAGATGGCGGGGCGGCCGGGACGTTCAGGGAGGCGGTGAGGGGGTTCCTCGCGAAGCACGCGAGGCTGCTCCCGCTTCCGTCCATCTTCTCGCCGGCGGCCGCCGCCGCCCCGCCGCACCTGCTGATCTGGAGGGTGTCCCTGAGCGTCGGGGAGGAGGGGGAGGAGGAGACCGGCGGCAGGGTCGAGCTCAACGTCGTTGAGGAGGATGTGCTCCGATCACGATCTGTGTATTGTGATCAGTGCAGAGTCGTGGGTGAGTTGCTTTCCTCTCTTTTCCTTTCTCTTTTTCCCGGAAAATTATTTTCACACGAGAAAATATTGTTAATTTTTAACAGATATACGCATTCTTTTTGTTTCGATCTGCTCCTTTTCTTTTCGATTTATTGAGCGCTATTTGGTTTTAAATCCCAACGTCTTTCTATTTTGAAATTTTATGAAAATTCGGCCCGTTTCACTGTAATTTTCTGGAAGCTTTCGTCTTGTCAGCCAATTGTTAGGCTGTTGCTTTCAACATCCATAACCATGATTGATTCAATCTTCGTTGTCATATCCTGTTAGCATACAGCAACAAAGCATCTGCAGTGGAATCTTGTGTCTGATGCGTTTGTTTGGTTGTAGGATGGAGTGGGCACCCAGTCTGTGGGAAGCGATACCATTTCATCATCGAGAACGACTGCAACCAGCTTTCTGGCCACCGGCGCACCTGCTGCCTTCGCTGCGGCACTCCCATGGTCGCTGGAGAATCAAGGTGGGAGGCACATTTCAGAAAATATACATCATTGCATAACAGGAAGTGGAAATAGGACCTGTTAATACATGACGAGTGATGTCAACATGCCGTGTGTTAGATGCCTATACATGTGTGATTGAATCAAGGTGGTGCTGCACTGCCTACATGCTGTAAATCAGTGCATGCTCGAATCTAATGCAGAGTTTCAAATGGATTGCATCTGGATGGGGCTTGTTTGCACATGTAGAAAGTTATCTCTGCAACCTTCTCTCTTAATAAATCATAAGCCAAGCAATCTGATTGATGTGCTGTGAGCTTGTGATGCTCTGAATACTAGTTGCATGTTCTCTTACTTCGAATGCAATGCCTTCTCCAGGTGCGCACTGTGCAACTTTGATATGGATGGTGAGGAGATCGAAGAGTGTGCATACCTGCATTTGGATGACTCCTCTCACTTGCTGCACGCTGTGGTGCATGCAAACGGCTATGGGCACCTCCTCAGGGTAAATGGCCGTGAAGGTGGTTCAAGATTCCTCACTGGCCGTGACATAATGAGCTTATGGGATCGCTTGTGCAAGGTGCTGCATGTGAGGTAAATGAAAGGAGCGGAACAACAATCTTTGATTGGAATCGACACTTATCCAAAATGCTATCCTTCAACCTAACTGTCATTTCCATCACTGCAGGAAGGTCACTGTCATGGACATCTCCAAGAAACATGGAATGGACTACAGACTCCTGCATGCAGTCACCAGTGGGCACCCATGGTATGGTGAATGGGGATACAAGTTTGGTGCTGGAAGCTTTGCACTAACCTCAGAGACATACCAAAATGCAGTAGATATGCTTTCAAGTATACAACTGGCACTGTACTTCTCGAACAGAAGCCCCATCAGGACTCCATTGCAGAACACAATTGCTCTTTATTGGGCACTAAGCGATCGCCAACTAGTGACACTACGGGACCTTTTCCGCTTTATTATGCACCTGCTTCATCAAGCTCAGAAGATGTCAAAACCCTCAACTTATAAGCGCAAAGAACTTGCATCTGATGTGCTCTGTGCGTGGACTAAAGATGATTTTGATCGAGCAGAAGCTGCAATGCTTAAGGTTCTCCGGGTTGTGCAAACCGGACAGTGGGTATCTTGGCGTGCACTTCGGGGAGCTGCATCAAAGGCTGTTGATTCACAAGAGCTGCTTGATTATTCTCTTCGAGAACTGGGTGGAAAACAACTGGATGATGGCCATTTTGTTGCTGTCCGCTGCAATGCTGAGACAAGTGCAATAGAGTACAGGTGAGCCTTGTCTTCATCCCTTTTAATACCTGAACTTAACCTAGTAGTTTGCTTACCATTATTATTTCATGACAAGCAGGCTGGAATCTTCCTCCATTCGGTCACCAGTTAATGCAGCAACGTTTGAGCCCTCTGTTGAACATCTCCTGCATGATCTTAGATTCCTCTATGATGCTCTGCTGAACCCAGAGTCCATGCTGTCTTCACAGCCAGAGGTGGTGGGTTCATCAGCACATAGTGCAGCAGCAAAGATTCTTGATTGCAAGCAGTTCATCAAGCATTATGACAAGCATGCTCTCAGGACTCCTTCTAACCCATTCTTGCTCTCTGTGAGGTGCTCCATTGAACTACTTGATCACCCAAAAGACTACACAGCACCTCCAGAGGAACTTGTACTTTTACCAGCAAGTGCTACCCTTGCTGAACTGAAAGTGCAGGCTTCAAGGGCATTTCAAGAGACGTACCTCATGTTCCAAAGCTTCCAAGCTGAACAGCTCCCTGACTTTCCAAACTTCAGTGACACAACCCCCGTGAAGCATGTGCTTGGATCAGGCCAGCTTGTTCGGTTAAGAGGACGGTGCACTGGAGATTACCGGAGGATTGTACAGTTCAGGATGGAGAGGGGTTTGGAGAACTGGACTGTGGACTGCTCATGTGGTGCCAAGGATGATGATGGGGAACGTATGCTAGCATGTGATGTGTGTGGAGTCTGGCAGCACACCAGATGCTCAGGGATCAGCGATTTTGAGGAAGTCCCTGAAAATTTCATCTGCAGGAAGTGTGCTAGCCCACGCAAAGGAAAAGGCCATGGGGGTGGGGGTAGCAATGGTGGTGGAAGAGTGGAGGTTAGTGCGGCAGGGAGGTGCAAGGACGAGATTGGATCATCTGTTGGTGGTGCAGGCAAGTTTGGGCGCATGGCAACAGTTGGATGAATGTACATAATGTAGTGAAATGTGTAAATAGTGAGATGGAGAGTAGTAAGCTACCCCTAAAGGCTTTTGTGGACCTTGAGTGGTTAATGGATCTTGTTTATGACCACTGATGTGATGTCAATCTATTCTCCTTGCGCACCCATTCTCTGATCTGCATCTTCAGTTCTGCGTTGCGTTACAGAAGTATACTTTGAAATTTCAGCAACAAAAAAACCAAAATGGTGCATGACACAAATAGTGAATGGGCGTATCAGGACTTCCTAACATAACACTGGACAGCGTTGCTACCTCACGCTTATACGAAAATAGTAAGATATGAAAGGCTTAACATCATGTTTGCTGTCAATTCAAAATCATAACAATTGATTGCGCTAAATACTGCCTATTCAGCACAAAACTCAACTGAACTTAACCACTAGAGCACAGTAAAACAAGTCATAAGCAATCTTTGTACTTCCATTTTGTGACTGTCCCAGTATTCAGAACAAAATACGAACTAAATTTATATAGAAGATTGAGTTTGATTACCATAGCATACTTTACACCTCACTGACAATGTTCCAGCTTCAGTTTCATGGCTGCCTACCAAACACCAGAACAAGCCAACAAATGGTGCCTGTAATTTGAGTCAAAATCCTTAATCGTGAGAAACAGATGACAATACAAGTGAGACATCAAGCTCGAAAGCTGATACTATGCGGGTATGTAGGCAAAAGCACCTTAATCAGTTAAAACAGATCGGTTAGTGAATCACCATGCGAGTATTTATGCTATAAATCAGCTTTTCCCGGAGACTGGTTAACGACTCGAGCAAATAGGAAAAGTCATATCATATATGTGAGTAGATTAAAACCATGTGTACAAGAGTATCAGCAACATGATTTTAAGCAGCCCACTTGTGACCTAGGAAGGTAGAGCTAGTTCATGTTATCTGGTGCACATTTTGCATTTTTGTAGCCCGGGACATTTCCAAACCCAATCATGCCAAAGGTTGGAGGATATTTGATATTTCAGTCAACTGGCACATACATATTTAATGTTCCTCTCATAAAAGGTAAACAATTCAAGACGATCATAATTTCTGAAGTTAACATTGAGCATAGCAACTCTGGAGATCAATACCACTATATTCATAAACTATGTTGATCGATTAATATTGCCTAGTAGATAGAAGGTACCAGAGTTTGCAAAGGTCGAGACACCAGTGCCTTTGATATTTTCTTTTTTGTAGTTCCAAGAAGAATTCTAATGAAATTGGATTGATTTGGCAACAACTTTGGATAGATTACGTAACTCTACTGATCATTAGAAGGTATACTGGCCATCATTAGGTGGACTAAGCTTCGATGACAGAATCAGAATATGGAAGTTGGATGTAAATACACATGCCATCTGAGAGTCACATTGGATAGAGAGGGCTTCCATAAATATATTTACTATTTGCAGGGTGTGATCTTTGAATAACCTAAGGATCTTCCACACTGGGGCTTTCGAAAGCAAGTTGATTGGCCAGTTTATTTTTTGTTACTCTCCCTTGCTCTGTGACCCATCATTTCAGGATACAGTTGCAGTTTATCATACTGGTGGATTAACTTCCTCTTCAGATATTAGAATACAAATTGCAGCTTTGGCATATAACTAATACATTTTTTTTAGATTTGTACCATAACATGCTTAGAGTCATCATAGTACAAACATATGAAATCAGATTTGGTAGAACCATTATAACATTGTTATACTTAAAATGCAACCAATAGCAACCGAAGGATTTGACAAGCAAAAACTGAAAACTTAGAAAGCCCTGTTGTTTACCTGAACTTGAATATAATTACCAGAACTGAGCAGCACGCTTCAAATACACACCCAAAGAGTACTGAGAACATGAGGATGTTTCATCTTTCCAGACCTGTTGCAAGACAAACTGCAAAACATTAGGTGCTTATAATCTGAACAAAGTCCAGTTGAATGTTGAAGCCCAAGAAACTATCAAATTCTCAATAAGTCAAATATAGTTGTCCATAAGAATATCAACACAAGTGATTTCAAATGCCAGTGAAGAGTGAGTGTTACTACTTAAAATACCCACATCAAAAGGAAATCTTTGAGCTATGGAGCTAGCAAGAAACCACTAAATAGCCAGCCCTAAAACCAATCTAAGCATCAAAACACAAAATTTGATACCAGACTTAGGTAAACCTAAGTTAGGAGATCAAATCGAGCATAAAAATTCGACAGTAAAAATATATATATATATCCGAAAGGTAACAGAAATAGAGTAAGGATCACTAGCAACATAAAAATTATACTAAAGCAATAGGCATATTTAGCCAAGCCGCCAAATGGAACACTATTTCTGGCGCCAAAGAGATTAATAGAAGATGCGAACTCACAAACTGAAACAACGATGTATTGGATCCAAAATAAAGCATGGAGGCGTTAATTACACACCCATGCCCATGTATCGAGCCGCAACCAGAAAGGAAACAATCATGTTACCCTAAAACCAGTTCCAAAGCTAAATGCTTCAGATGCAGCACAGATCGAAGCCCCCAAGTTGCCTAAACGCGATCAGGATGAGGCGCGAGGCGCGGAAACGATGGATTCCCAATTTGCGGCGCCAAACCCAATCGCCCTAAACCTAAGCGGGGGGGACTCCCCAAATTTCAGCAAGCCCATGACAGCAGCAGCTCAATCCCTAGCGAATTCGATCCAGATTGACGCAATTCCAAACCCGGAGCGCCGGAAAATGGCAACCAGAAGCGTCCACGCTCAAACTCTGCACAAGTAAATCGTCGAAACAAAGCTAACCTAAATTGGAGCCCCGAGCAGAGCATTCAGCCCCAGGGAGACCAGAATCCCTAAGCAGCAGCGCGCCACGCACGAGCCAGGAACGAAACGGGATTAAACCTAAGCAGCGATTAGGGCTGGAATCACAAGGCCGCCGAGACCTAGCCCACACCGACCTTGCCAAAGCCGCGGAGCTCGAGCTAGCGCCTGCCTCCGGCCCCGAATCGCGCCGCCAGGCGGCCCCGATCGGCGCGATTGCTTCCTGGGATCCAATGAGGCGCGGAGAGCATCGGGGATGGCGTCGCGCATGGAGCTGCTCGAGGGAGGGAGGGAGGAGGGGGGCCGAGGGTTGAGGGGAAGGAGGGGGGGGTAGTCGGGTGCGGGAATAACGAAAGGGGAAACCAGTTGTGCAGCCAGTAATAAGCGACGGGCTCGTTCCCGTGGCTCGGTGGCTGGCTAGGGTTCTCGCCCCGCGCGGCGGCTGCGTCGCGGCACGCGGGCCCCGCCCTCGCACCATGGCGCGCGCTGGCGGGTCAACACGCAGTCCCCGTTTGCGGAAAGGCTGACTCGTCAACGTGCCCGGCTGCCCGCTGACATGTCAGCAGCAGCGTTGTAATTGTAACGTGCCCGGCGTCGAAACCAGGCGGCTGGCGTCTCTGGTTTGCTCTTGCACGCAAATGGTTTGGAGATGTACCAGCACGGCAGCACGAGCCTACTCCTAGCTTTTCCCTTTGCCTAACATTCCCGTGCAACGTACTAGGAAGGGCCCTTTGGTATTATTTGTCAAAGTCCTGTCTTTTCGTACCTTGACGCATGCAACTTTCGTGCTCGTGTGGAGGTAGAGCCCAAGTCAATCACGTAAGCATTTTTTCCGTATTTAGACAGGGCGTACGGAAAGCTGCGGAGTCAACTGCCGAACAAGGCAGGAGTGTGCTGGTGCTCTCCATTCAGGAGCGAACGACGACCGAGCAAAGGGTGTGCGTTGGGGGGGGGACGACGAGCGAGATTCACATCCGCTCTGGTCCCCTCCTCCTCTCCCCATATGAGCTGCAGCGATAAAGTAAAGCTTCTTTCTTCGTGGATCTGCCTCGTCCCAGGCCCACATCGTAGCGTGCGTTCGCCATTTTCCAGCAGAGAAAGGGACGCGTGACGCGCCCATGATACGTAGCAGGAGGGTGAACTTCAATGGATGAGATGGAGTATCGGTAGCCGTAAAAACACATTTACCAGGAAAGCGAAGGTGCGGCAGTGCGATCTGTTGTCGCATCACGGAATCTGTTGACGCGGCGACGATCTTTTGTCACGGGCGAGCGAACGGACAGAAAACCGCCCGCATGGCCGCTCTATTCAGGGACCAAGGTTTGCGCGAGCCTGGCTGTTCCATCGTGTTACCGCAAACGCCAGTAACACGAGCGGCGAGACACAGGTGTGTGCCTAAGGCAGCATATCGCCAACGCCAGTAACACGAGCTGGACCCGCGCGCGCAGAGCTGGACCTGCGGCGAACGCGCACGCCGCCGTCTTGCCGTGCTGGCCGTACCCGTACCCGAGCAGCGTGCTGGCCACCAGCCGCTCGGTAGCTGGCCCCGCGCCCCCGCGTGAGGGCTTTTTGCCAAGGCCGGTGCGCACGAGCCCTCCCCGGATGTGCCGGGGCAACGCGGACGACGTGAGGCCGGACGGGGCGGGGAGGCTGTTGCCTGTCCGATCCAGACGTTGGATCGAACAGGTAGGACACGCGGGCGAACGTGACGGCCAGAGGTTGCGACGCGGAGCTCAAGCAGAGCATGTAGGGAGAGCTTCGCTCAAATTAACAATCGCATTGCGCGTTTGTGAACTACTGACAATAGCTACAGCTGTATTCGGTGTTCCTATCCTCTACTATTACTGTGCACTGAACGATCCGAGCTGCTCAGCTTCAGACTAGCAGCAGTTGTTTGGTGGACCTTGTTCCTAGTTATAGGAGAAACTTGGATCTCGCATTGCAAGTGTGAAAGGGCCAAGGCTCGAGTCCCTGGGACCTTGTTGCTTTCACAACCAACAGCTTCATCAGAGCTCTGTGCTGGCCTAGCTACGAGGTCAGGTCAGGTCACACCCGGCCGCAAATTTCTCCTCTGATTTCATGCCATGTCTGACGGGCAGGACACACAGAGAGCGTCCCTGCTTTTCTATTTAGACCGTCGATTTCTTGATCCCTCCCTCCACACTCAGAGCCAGAGGTTGCAGTAGTAGTGTAGACTTGTAGCACCAGGCCTGCCCTCGTCGTGATCTGTAGCAGCACATGGTGGCATGCACGGTGTATTTGTTGAGCACTCCTGCACGCACGCACGCCCCAAACCCCAATCATGCTACGCGAACTTGAGTAGCCAAGTCCCGTGGCATCGGTGGTTACATCTTACATGCCAAAAGGACCAGCGAGTGCCTGGTTGCACGTCAGATGGATGTGCCGTGGAGTTTACTGGACCATCCTTTCGAGGACCAATTCTGCTCTACCACTACTACAGAACTGTTGCGATCGACCAGGCGACCAGCTGCATATTCGCGGCCCTGATTGCGAGTTAACCTGGACGGTTGCGCCTGCCAACTATTGGCGATTTCGGCATCTGAAAGGACGGTGCATACGGACAAAGAATAACGGGCAGCCAGGACAGCACGTCCACATCAGATTCGCCATCACCTGCATTTACAGATTACAACCTCTCCGCTATACAGCACAATGAATAGGCAATGCGTACGGTGGCCACAGCTTGTGCATGCCGAACAGGGTTCCCGTGGAGGAATCAGGGTGGCATGTACGAGCCGTGGTAGTCGTGCGGCGGCCAATGCACCCCTTCCCTGGGGCACGACGGCGGCAGCGGCGCCGGCTGCGCCAGGTACGTCGGGTACCGCTGCCCCGGCATCAGCACCGACAGGTCCGCCGCCTGCAGCACCGCCTCCACCTGAAATATCACGCCAAAGATTTTTACATCAGAAACAGCCAGACCATGCCGAGATGGCAGCCCAGAAAGTAGCGTGCACGCGCACTGCATGGTACTCCCTCCGTATCGTTTTATTTGACGCTCGCAAGTTGAAAGAGAAAGGAGTCGAAATATTTGACGCTGGAGTTTATCCCGTATCCAGTTTTCCATTTTTGCCCCTTTCATTTCACGCATAAGAACAGGCGACGCTGGCTTCCGACGCCTCCGCCCAGCTCCACGGCCACCCCGTCAGGGAATTCCCCCCGTCAGCCTCGCCGCCCTGCTTGTCTCTACCCGTCGCCCTTGTCGCTAACCTCCTGATTGTACTCCGATTTGATTCGACACGCCTCATCTATAATTGGATCTCATCTAACCAGGCTGCCTCCGAGCACCCGCCGTTTCGATTTATCGTACCGGAAGGAAGAACACAGATGGCCTTGGCGTTCTCCAGGTGATTGGACTTGGCCTAGCTGTTCGCGATCTTCTCCGCCTCAGCGTGCTCCACCGCTGCTAGGCTCACGGAGGTGGGGACGGGGGCGGCGAGCTCGCGTCGATGGCGCTTCTCGTGGTCCGTGAAACCCGTTGTGGCTGCGGCCGCCGCCTGCATCGTCGCGCCTATGGCCTGCCGTCACCGGCAAGGCGTGCAGCGAATGGACATGGAAAGACGAGCAGTGCTAATGGAAGGAGGGGCAAAACGGTCAATGCATGCATTCCTTAATTTTGACAAACATGTCTGAGACGTCGAATAGAATGATATGGAGGGAGTACACGATAACGGCGAGCGGTGGCTGGTGGGTGATCTTACCATGGGCGGGCTCCGGAGCTTGCCGGGCGAGCGGCCGTGCCGGTGGCGGACGGCGCGGGGCCTGCCGGCGTCGGGGGAGTCCGGCGGGAAGGCCCGGGGCTTGATGAGGTGCTCGAAGATGGCCATGAGGAGGAAGAGGGAGATGAGGATGGCCGTGGCCGCGAACCCGAAGGAGATGGCGTCCATGGACGTGCCGAAGTCCCTGAGCGTGGACGCCTCGCCTCTCGCGTCCGCGGCCGCGGCCACCGCGGCGGCTGGCTCTGACGGCGTGGACGCGGGGTCCCCTGGCCACGGCCGCGACCTCTGCCCGGACCCGCTCATGGCTGCTCGAGCTAGGCGCTCGCGTCGTCGTATGCGATCGGACGTCGATCTACTGCAATTTTCACTTTTGTTAAGCAACCTTGCTGAAGAAACAGTTTTAGTGGCACAACATGGTGACTGCTCCAGGGAATGCTGACTTCTTTTTGAGAGGAACCTGGTGACTAGCTACTCTATGACCAATGTTGAAGTCACAAAGAATCAAGGATCACATGTCAAAATTCATTTCAACTATTTATACTCAAACAAGAAGGCTGAAAAGAACTCAAAATCAAGAGGAGAGGAAACATGAACAACGGAAGAGAAACTATGAAAGTTCAAACTGCTCGTCTCGGACTAGGATTCAGATTTCAGGACTAGGTTCATTGCAGGCGAAAGAGAGCATACCTTCCGGTTTCAGGCAGTGAGGCTTCAGCGCTAGCACCCTGCGCTCGTCTCTGAACTGAAGGAGGCTGCCTCTAGCGGTCTAGGCGTCTAGCCCTATGGACTATGGTTTGCCTGTGCAGCTGTGCTCATGGGCTGGGATCACGAGAGCTCAGTGTCGATCACCGAGTGCCAAGAAGAGCCTACAAAGAAGAGGTCCAGCTGGGCTGCCTCTCTACTTAAAGCCAGTCACTGAATCGAAAGTGAGATCTCAGCTGATCTGGTAGTGGCAATGGGGAGGGAAAAAACTAGAGAGGGAAAAAGTATCGGAGGAACAAAAAGAGTGCCGCGAGAAAGGCTGCCACACTCATCTCCAACAGTCGATGCGATTGGCAAGGCTGCGAGGCTGGTACAAAAAATAATCCCGGAATCATGTTGGGGGGCAACCTCGAAGGAGTGGCTCCCCACTCCCATGCACGCATTCTGTAGCAGCAGGCCACATGATCATCCGCCTATAAAGATTACTTCCGTGTAGTCGAGTAGGGCGGAAATGATTCGAAGGGATGTGGCTGCTGTAGCTGAGGCCAAGCAAGGCCAGGCCAAAGCGCGACGAAAGCGAAAGGGATGGAATGGCCGGCCGGGCGCGGCGACGACGCAGGGAAAAAGCAGCTCGTGGAAAGAGGGGACGTGCGGCGGGCCGGCCTTTGCGCCGGGGACCAGTCGGCCTCTGATGCGCATCATGGTGCACGTCAGGTTAACTGGCCTGGCGGCGCACAGGAAACTATCCATTCGAGTGCATCATCTTCACATGCCAATGCCAGGACCCAGGAGCGACGGAATATACAAGTTCTTTTCTTCCCAAAATGTGCACTTCATAACTAGTACTGCGTGCTTGAATGCGATTCTGATATAAGGAGCGGTTATTATCATCCGCGGAGCTACGGCGCACAGAATTGGCAATATGATGTGACAAACGCTTTATTAATTTGAGGATAATGCGATGAAATCGGCTTGTCTGTGGCGGGTAATGCTTTGGGGGTGTGGGGTGGGCTGTCACTAGCGGCAGAAAAGATGGAGAATCCAATCCAGCGACATGCCAATAACAATGTCTGTGGATGCAGTGCAAGGCTATCCGATCCCCGCAGCCTACTGAAGTTTTTTTGTATAGCGACTGTTCTGAATGTGACCACTCTTTAACAACCGATGCCCCCACTCTCAAGTTTTAACCCTTTGGTTACAGTTCCCACCGAGGGCAGTAGTATATTGAGTAAGATTCTGATCCCCAGTCCACATTCCTATGCGATGATTTGCTCAGTAAAATCTTGCTTTAGGTGCTACTAGTATCCTCTTAGGAAAGAGCAGCAGAGAGATAACTAACCACCCAAAAGCTGCCGTCAATGTCGTCGGTAGACTGACTAATTTTTAAGCCCCTTTCTTCTTTTCTGTTATGCTACCTAGAGTAAGTCTGCATCAAGTAAAAGTGCGTATGCGACGACAGTATTCAAATGTATGGGCGTATGGCCTTTTTAGCTGGGCAGTGCTGGTAAAATAATAGCCATGACTAATGATTACACATGCAAATTAAGTATAAATTAGCTGCTTCGTCAGTATGTATAGTCAGTTCGACACTTGTCTGCTTATATATTTGCAAACTAACTCTATCCCCAAATCATCTTGTCTCCTTGCCTTGAACAAGCATCAATCTAAACTAAAGAGAAGGGCATTAAAAATAGCCAATGCTTGCTTCCAAAGTTAGGGCTTGGTACTTGTGAGTTGGGAGACAACTAATAAAGCGCAGTTGCACACATTGCTTATACCTTTGAGCATTCAGCACCAGTGGCTGGCATGGCATGGAAGAGAAGAGAGCATCAACGAGGGCCATGATAGTATATGTGTTACTCATTGTATTTTGTATTCTTACAGACTTCATGCATCCCTGGAACATATAATTCTGTGCGTGCTACAATGGTTAGCTATAGAACCAACCATTCAACTTGAGTGCTGGAGAGGCAAAAGCCATTAGAAGCAAATGAGCTCAATTATGAAAGCATATCTTAGTTTGGACTTCATGCTCCTCCTTTATGCTGCAGCACTGCCCTCACTGCCCCAACTGAAACCACATCCCAAGGAAAATAAAGCGATGCAAAGCATGAAGTGGTACGTACTCCAGAATAAAGCCAAACCGCATTATCATCCATCAGGAGAAAAAAAAGAGAGAAACAGATCGAAAAGGGGTGCGTGAGATCAATTTGTAATTGACCATGCTACGCACAAAAGAAATATGCGGATGCTGGGAAAAGCCTAGACTGGATGGAACCTGCAGCGAAACCGGAGCAACCATAAGAAAATTCAGGTTTCAGAAGCGCACAGATCATCCTCAAGTAAGATGAAAGATCACCAGAAGATGATAGCTTGATAAGAATATGTTCTGGTTGTACTGTAGTAGGCAGATAATCGGGTCCTGTATCTAGCGAGGTCCATGATTGTAAAGCGTAGATCGAGAGGGAGGAGCAGGCGATGATAGCTAGCGCGACCTAGAAAGAAGAAATGGGAAAGGGGAAAAGGCCTTTCCCCGAGCCGAAGACCACATGCATGTGGGTGGGACTCACATGTCTCCCTCCTCCTCTGCTCCTCCGGCTCGCGGAAAAGGAATGGGGACCGAGGGAAGACGAGAAAGAAAGGAATTGGTTCGGTTCCACGCGAGAAACTCCTCTTTCTTTTCTTTCTTTCTTTCTTTTTTTCTTTTGAAGTGAGCACGCGGGGAAACTCTGGTTACGTATAGAATGAACTCGAGTTTCAAGAAAGATCAGTCGGAGATCGTGTATTATCAGTGGATATTACATTACAGAGAGAACAAAAATGGCAGGCGTGCATGTCTGGGACTTTTGGGTTGCAAAGATCAACGGATTTGGATTTTGGTTGGATCTCTGAAACGAACGACAAGTATCTATGCCTGTAGGTTGGGCCAGGCTGAAAATTAATGTGGGCCTGGTAAGGAAAAGAAGGCAGGCCGTGTTTCCGCAGGCCTTTTGTCAGCAGAGCCAGCTAACGAGCCCATGTGGGTTGGCCGCTCGTCAATTTCGACCGTGTGCCGCCGGGCCGACCTCTTTAAGCCCGTCAGTTTCACTGGCAACCCGTGGAGAGCCCGGGAGGTCCGGCGGAAGAGCTCGCCGGGACCGGGAATCATCAGCAATCAACACGCGTCTCGGCGGCCAGCGCCGTGTGCTCCCGGCGCGGTCCCACCACCCCGTCCTTTTGGGGCCCGGGCGCCAAGCCGCCAACAGCGGCACAAGCACGCAGGAGCTGCCAGACCCGGCATGCCGCACGTGTTTGGGACTTTGGGTTGTGCCGGCCCGGTTGCGCACGGCAGCTCGCCATCCTATCGAAATGTCATCGTTTCCTTTTGCGCCAACTTGGTGTCCCAAACGTCCTTATACACATATCAAAGTGAGATGAGATATGCGTGTTCCTTAAGCTCCGGAGTCCGGACTGTATCTTTCACGTGTTCCTGAGGCTTTACACACCACAATGTCCTCGATCGACACTGTACAAGAAAAAAAAATCTTCAGTAACCAAGTAGTCCTAATTCCTAACTGCTTTGCACGTCGGACGACGCCGACTAATCGGACGCTGCCCTTCCGCAAGGCTACGGACACGTGCTGCTGCTGCTGCTGATGATGATGGGTCGAGCCCACCTGATCCTGCCGAGAGATCGACGCCTACGCCTTGCCCCGTCCAGAAGGGCATTGACAGCCTCGGAAGTGGATCACCGCCGCAATGGCAAACGGCGAATTGCCCCATCGGGGGGGGGGGGGGGGGGGGGGGGGGGGGGGGGGGGGGGGGGGGGGGGCTATGACGTGACGACCGATCGCGCCACGCCACGGCGCCCTCCGCTGCCTGCCGATGCTTTCCACCGGCTCTATACTTTTCCTAATTCCTACCCTCTCTCTGCTCCCCTCCACCGTTCCCTTTCGCTTGCCGCCCACACGAGGTAGGAGCCCGAGCCTATTCCGTCGAGGTCGTGGCCTCGTAGGCTAGCAGCTAGCTCGTGGCCATGGCATGGGCGCGGCATCCGTGGAACGGCGACAGGTCAGGGTAAGGGTCTTCTTCGCCCATTCCCTTGTCCGCGCTGCACCGCATCAGACACCGTTGCCCGTTGGCGGCGACGTCGCCGGCTAACGCACTTTTGCTTTTGAGGTCCTAAAGGCTCCGGCTATCCTACACGGCAGGAAGTGTTTGGCCAGGTCATCGATCCGACGGCACCTCGCGCGGTGCGGGAGAGTCGAGTGGCAGGGGATCAAATCATTGACGTGAAAGTGGATCATCATTGGAATCTGAATGGAGTTATCGATGGCCCGTGCATCAATGGACCATGGGCAATAATTTAGGCACCGGCCGCGATGGGTAATGGAGACCAGACGACGTTAACTACTTGTTCCAATCACGGATTCTGCATCCGATTCTAAAAGAATTCATTCATTCAGCGTGCCTTGCCGCCCAAAGACACTGCGGTTTTGTCCTTTCTCTCTTCGCATGCAGGCTTGTTACTCTGATTGGCTCATACAGTCATACATGCTGTCAGATAAATGTAGGCGGTCACAGTCAAGTTAGCTGTACATAACTGATCGAAAGAAGTCAGTTGATGCTTCAGCTGGCTCATATCTCCTCTTGGATCGGAGTTTAACCATAGCCTCTGGCGTCATGCGGGATATTGTGCCCCGGCTCAGAGCTTTCATCCTTTTCTGGAAGAAAAAACTCTGATCCTTTGCGACGCTAAAGTGCTCACTGAATCATCGTGAGTTGGACCTCTGAAGATCACCACAACGAATGATCCGATATTCCAGTGGGCAGTGTAGCTGTTGAGACGCTGACTAGACCGGTAAATGATACAAGGTGAGGTGCATTTCTATGGGTCTTGAGAGCTGGGGCGCACACTGTATGCTCGCTATCTGACCACGCTCGCACTCCGTGTCCACACACGCCTCACCTCGCAGCTTGCCAGTTCCAACAGAACAAGGAACCAAGAAGATTTCTCAACTCCCAGCATACAGCATCGTTTTCCTAGGCTCCTAGCCCTTCGGCTTCACACGATTGTAGTGGCTGCTGCAGTGCGGTAGTGCCACCAAAAGCAAGTGTCTCCTCAGTCCCCCCTGTGGTGGTCAAAAGAGGCTTCCTACAGACTATCATATCGTGTCTGTGACAAGAACATGAGACCAGATTCCCCAGTCAGTTCTGGTCGAGCACGAGCCAAAGTTGCCACGACACTCGTGCAATCATGGAGCAGTACTGTAAAATATAGGCTCACCAAATTGAAAAGGCATTTTTGTGGTCAGAATTACTGTTGCAATGAAAATAGTATAGCTTTAGATTGTACGTACCTGGACATGGACAGATTCTTTTTAAACTATTCACCAACAGCGAAAACAATCGTCAATGCATAGACACTGATAGACATGCTTTGAGGTAATTCCACTACTGTCCACCTCACTTGAGGGTCAGGTCAAAGCTCACATGCAAAACAAAACATATGCTTCGAGCAGGAACGTCCACTGCGGCAATAATTTAGGTTTGTTCCAGGGACAGATCAGCACTTGATCTTCACACTGTTCGCGATGCAAGCTGATGTAATGGCGGTTCAGCGATGCTTGTTGTTTATTTGCAGTGCAACGCACTTCCAAAGCCAACCAGTGCTTTTCAATCCGACAGGGGTGGCTGCTGCCTGCTCATAGTCTTCTCCTACCAGTTCACGGGCTAATGTTCATGTTCTAATCAGTTCAGAAAATAAAGCAGCACATCACAATCCAATCAGACATGTAGATACAAGCTCGTATTCTGTGGTCGTGTACAAAAATACTAGTATAGACAACAGAGTGCGGAGTATTCGAACAAGTTCAGATCAGTCCGCCGTCAGTCGGAATTCTTTAAGCGCCATGTGTGCATCGAGAGGAAGAGCTTATCTGACAGAACGTTTTTGCAGCGGTGTTCGTGTGGCCGAGAGGAGATTTTGCCTTGGCCTACAGGGACCCGCCCAGCAGCTTTCGGTTTGTTCTTTTCCTACGTCAAATAAGCCGCTCACGGGGCTGAATCAGCAGATCTTTGACCCGAATACTAGCTTGAATTTTTTTTCTACGGCGTTGTCTCGGAGCTTCCTAATCTGTCGAGATCCGATGATTGATGATCTGTTGTTCTTGTAAGCTCAGGGTGCAGTTTCTGGCATGTCAATGAAACATCTGCATCTTCATTGACATTCGACAGTAGCGGTTTGATGTTCGAAACTGAAATCTGTAGAGATAATCAGATAAAATAAGTGAGGTTTCTCTGCAAATTTTCTACACAAAGCATGAATCTTACCATTTCGACCATGTGTCAGGTTTTGATATGAACTCTGTAAGAAACCACGCCAATAATGCAAGCCCTACTGGATACTTCCATGCATCAGCATCCAAGTTGGGCGCAACACAGGTGGCCTGAAACAACAGTCGCCACAGGACGGCAAAATATGATTTCGCCGGGCGCGAGAAAATTTATGTATGGCACGTAAAAACCTGCTCCTGCATACCAAGAGCCAAAGATGCGTTCCCGTTTTCTTCAAAATCACAAAAGTAAAAGAAGAAGATGCGTTCCCGGTCACATGGACGCCGAAGTCTCCGGTGCACGCACGGATTCGGCTCCGGAAGATTGGACGAGGCAGACGACACGGCCTACGAGACAAAGCTCCCCCCAAGGCCAGCGCGTCGCGGCGTCGTCGGCGTCGGCGAAGGCGTTCCATGCATCATCATCCAGGACGAGTGGACGCGTCGAAAATATCATCCAGCTCGGCGCTCGGCAGGTTTGAAAAGTATCTCCGCTCGGCTCGGCACGCCCACGCCGACGTCGCCCAGGCGTGCGCCCCCGTCGTACGCCGGCAAAAATACGAGGGGAAAACAGAGAGAAGACCAGAGGAATCTCCGCATTCCGGTGGTATCCGCCGTGCGCTCGCGATCCCGCGTGACCACGGGCGTGCGGTGCGGGCACTGGCGCGCGAGGCGGAGCGCGGAGCCCGGGTCTCAGCGGCGCGCGTCGCTTTCCGGCGAGGGGGGCAAGTGGCGCGCGCCGTCCACAGAATGGAAAGATTCCGGCGCGCGCGTACATTTTTTTCCCTCCTCCTCCGTCTCGTTTCATCCGCCGCCTTGTTGCCTTGCGCCCCCGGCCCGCTCCGCGCGCGTGCGCCCGCGCCTCCGCATGCGAATCGACGCGGGACGCAACGCGATGCGCGCACCGGACGGGAGCGGGGAGGCGTGCCGCCTGCCGCGGCGCAGCAACAAGAGGCGCCTGCGCACTCCTGCCCGCGTGACATGGCCCGCCGGCCCCGCTCCGCTGCGCACCAATACCTGCTCCACCGGTCGCCCGCGCTCCCTCCCTTCACCCCACTCTATATCTATCCGTCCTCCCCACCTCCCTCCCACCCATGGTCTTGTCTCCAGCAGATGCCAAGGAGTTCTAGAACCTACAATCCTAGACTGGCCTGGCACTAGCTACTTTTGCCTTGGTCCAGTCTGGTACCAGTATCTCCTTGCTACCTGGCCATGCACTTCCATTTCCCGGTTCTTGGCTTGTATCCCTGATCAACTCTGATTTTGCCGGACGCTCGAGTTTCTGCTGCCGTCTTGTTATCCGTAAGTCCGGTCTTAACTTCATCAACACTGAATGTCCTGTAGTTCTGCAATCCCCATTGTACTGTTGCTTTGTACATTTCTTGATTCAGTCAGAGCATTAGTTGTTACACTGTGACTGTAAGTTTACAGGGCGTGCTGTGGGACTAGTAGGCTACGAAGTCTTGTCAGAAAATGAAGGGTGGGTGGTCAGAAAGAAGCGTTCTACAGTTAGTTTCCATGACTAACATTTCATTTTGGAACTGATTTTCATAAGCAGTGATCCAAACGTTTTGTGGTAGTCACTAGCAGCCAGTCATATGATGCCATAGGCTTTGATTTTCAGTTGGTATCCCCAGTAAGAAATGGAGGTTCAAATGTTCCATTCTATGGTTCATGACATTTATATGTTGGTGTGTTCCTCAGTACTCGGCAGAGCCTGGATTAGCCATGTTAATCGGATGAACAACAAAAAGTGTTAAAAGTTAGTAACACAACATAACCACCTGCAGATCATGCAGTGAAGTGCAATTTCACAATTTTCACCGGTTCATTGTATGTGGACGTGTGGTCCATGAGAGGATTAACTGTATTAAAGTGCTAGAACTTGCACATCATCCTCATGAGCTACAAAAAGTACCACTAGACGACGGCCTTGCATGCTAGAGACTGGTCTGATAAGTACGTTTGCTTTGATCCGGAATATAATCATTCAGTCATCCGCTTGCTGGATGAGTTAATTGCTGATATTGAAGTATGAACACATACAAGATCTTAACCTTATGTTCTAACTAACTGAGGAGCAGTGAAAAGGTAACGTGGTATCTGCTAAAATATCTGACTGGTTGGAGTAAGTCTGTGGTTAGCAAGGAATTTGATCATTCTCAAATATCTCTTTCTGAAAAAGAAGAATCACCATTCAGCTTAGTTCTATTCAAAAAGTCGGGTATCCGAAACCATAGTCACAAATCAGTGACGAGGGAAGCACAGTAGGTTAGATGGAAAAAAAAATCTTGTTGTTTATGTTTTTATCACCTGGTCCCCATGATCATTGAGTAGCTCGCTTTCAATAGAATGGTACATCTTTTTAATCCTTTCACACTTCAATTTCCTTCAATTCCTTTCAATGATCACTGTGATGCAAGTGAACTGCACATCGTTTTCATTTGTTTCTTCAATGTTAAATAATGCACACTTTTTAAAATATCAAGGTATTATTACTGTCATCAAACCCAGCACACCAGTGCGCTGATGTCAGGTTCCCTTATTTTCAGGTAAACAGTGCTAAGAGTGCAACGTCAACCTCAGATTTTCAAATGTATTTCTGGTTAGTTCTCGTGCTATGCAATTTCGGAATATCAAAATCCCTACCTCTGGATAGAGACACACTTTTGGACATAAAAGGCTATCTGAAAGATCCACAGAATTACCTACACAACTGGGATAAATTTCATTCACCGTGCCAATTTTACGGTGTTACATGTGACCACAATTCTGGTGATGTCATTGGAATATCACTCTCAAACATCTCACTATCAGGCACTATATCATCTTCATTTTCTCTTCTTCAACAATTACGCACTCTGGAGGTTGGGGCAAATTCCATCTCAGGAATTGTTCCAGCTGCACTGGCCAACTGCACAAATCTTCAGGTTCTAAATCTGTCAATGAACAGTTTAACAGGCCAATTACCTGATCTTTCAGCATTGCTCAACCTACAAGTTCTTGACGTGTCCACAAATAGTTTTAATGGGGCATTCCCAGTATGGGTCAGCAAATTATCAGGCCTAACTGAATTAGGCCTAGGAGAGAACAGCTTCGATGAAGGTAATGTTCCAGAAAGCATTGGAGACCTGAAGAATTTAACATGGCTATTCCTGGGACAATGCAATCTTAGGGGAGAGATACCAGCTTCAGTCTTTGATTTGGCATCACTTGGGACACTGGACTTCTCACGCAATCAGATTACCGGTGTATTTCCAAAGGCAATATCCAAAATGAGGAACCTATGGAAGATTGAGCTCTACCAAAACAACTTGACTGGTGAAATTCCTCAAGAGCTTGCAACTCTAACCTTGTTATCTGAATTTGATGTGTCTCGCAATCAGCTGACTGGCATGCTGCCTAAGGAGATTGGTGACCTGAAGAAGCTGAGGATATTTCATATATACCACAATAACTTCTTTGGTGAACTTCCTGAAGGGCTGGGGAACCTGCAATTTCTTGAGTCATTCTCAACCTATGAAAATCAGTTCTCAGGAAAGTTCCCTGCCAACCTTGGCCGGTTCTCACCACTCAACACAATAGACATATCAGAGAATTATTTTTCTGGCGAATTTCCAAGATTCTTGTGCCAAAACAACAAGCTTCAGTTCTTACTGGCTTTGACAAACAACTTTTCAGGTGAATTTCCTGGCTCTTATTCTTCCTGCAAGACACTTCAGAGGTTCAGAATAAGTCAAAATCAATTCAGTGGGAGTATTCCTCCTGGCTTATGGGGATTGCCTAATGCTGTGATAATTGATGTTGCTGATAATGGATTTATTGGGGACATATCTTCTGATATAGGCCTTTCAGTTACTCTGAACCAGCTGTATGTTCAAAACAACAACTTCATTGGGGAGCTTCCAGTAGAGCTGGGAAGGCTCTCCCAGCTGCAGAAGTTGGTTGCTTCAAACAACAGATTCTCTGGCCAAATTCCTAAACAGATTGGAAATCTCAAGCAGCTGACTTACCTGCATTTGGAACATAATGTACTGGAAGGGCCAATACCACCAGATATTGGTATGTGCAGTAGCATGGTTGACCTGAATCTTGCAGAGAATTCTTTGACTGGAGGCATTCCAAACACACTGGTCTCCCTCGTCACTCTGAATTCACTCAATATATCCCATAACATGATCTCTGGTAACATTCCTGAAGGTCTGCAGTCACTGAAGCTGAGTGATATTGATTTCTCTCATAATGAATTATCCGGCCCAGTCCCTCCGCAGTTCTTAATGATAGCTGGAGATGATGCATTCTCTGAAAATGTTGGCCTTTGTGTTGCAGACACTTCAGAAGAGTGGAGGCAAAGCGTCACCAATTTAAGACCTTGTCAATGGTCTGACAACCGTCACAACTTCTTAACAAGACGTCTTTTTCTTGTGCTGGTCACAGTGACATCTTTGGTTGTTCTCCTGTCTGGGTTGGCATGTCTGAGCTATGAAAACTACAAGCTTGAAGAGTTCAATAGAAAAGGGGACATTGAGAGTGGCGGCAGCACTGACTTGAAGTGGGTTCTTGAGACCTTCCATCCTCCAGAGCTTAACCCTGAGGAAATATGCAGCTTGGATGGAGAGAATTTGATTGGCTGTGGAGGCACCGGCAAAGTTTACAGGCTAGAATTGAACAAGGGAAGGGGAACTGTTGCTGTGAAGGAGTTGTGGAAGGGTGATGATGCCAAGGTCTTGAAGAGTGAGATAAATACCCTTGGGAAGATACGCCATCGGAACATTCTGAAACTCAATGCATTTTTGACTGGTGGAGCATCAAGTTTTCTGGTCTATGAGTATGTGGTGAATGGTAACCTGTATGATGCTATTCGCCGTGAGTTCAAAGCTGGACAACCTGAGCTTGATTGGGACAAGCGGTGCCGGATTGCTGTAGGGGTTGCGAAGGGCATCATGTACCTTCACCATGATTGCTCCCCGGCCATAATTCATCGGGACATAAAGTCGACCAACATACTTCTGGATGAGGAGTATGAAGCTAAGCTTGCAGATTTCGGTATTGCTAAATTGGTGGAAGGTTCACCACTTAGCTGCTTTGCTGGTACCCATGGCTATATGGCTCCTGGTAAGTTTTTTGAAGGCTAGTCTCCATTTTTTCATAGCTGTAATTACTGAACATTGCTGTCTACGATTACTGTAGAAAATATTTTGTCGGTGGAACTCAAGTGCTCTAGTGTTTTGTCTTGGTAAATAATCCGGTCAAATGAAATGGTGCACAAATTGGTAGACACTCCAATTGCTGCTGTCACTTAAAGATGGGTGCAAAGTTCTTAGTTGCTTTTCTGAAATTTCTTAATGATTTTGGTGTCAGTTATTAATAATATATCATTTCATAAGTAATGTGTTCCATACTACTCAATAATTATCATTTATTCCTAACAACTATATAACTGTCAGATGCATGTAATTTAAAGATATTAGTCTGAAGATTTCAGCCTCATGTCATCTTAAATCAATATGCAGAACTTGCGTATTCTCTAAAGGCGACAGAGAAGAGTGATGTCTACAGCTTTGGCATCGTACTGCTAGAGTTGCTTACTGGGCGTAGCCCAACTGATCAACAGTTTGACGGTGAAATGGACATTGTCTCCTGGGTTTCGTCTCATTTGACTGAGCAAAACCCAGCAGCTGTTGTTGATCCAAAAGTAAGCAACGGCGCATCAGATTACATGATAAAGGCCTTGAATATTGCTATTCTTTGTACTGCTCAGCTTCCATCTGAACGGCCGACAATGAGAGAAGTCGTGAACATGCTCATCGACAATGATCCTAGCTGCACGACTGGGAGGGCAAAGAACAAGAATGATAAGTAAATACAACCGGCTTTTTCTTAGTAAGATATACTAGTAATAATCAGAACATCAGGGCCTCTAAGCACCCTGTAGCAGCTCATGGGGGAAGCTTATTAGGTCCTCAGACTGCCTGGCTAGTGAATACTAGGCAACTAGCAGGCTTATAAAATAATTTGGAGGTATAGCCTCTGCAAAGCTTGTCCATATGCAGAAGTTTAGATAATGTTTTGTACAAACTAGTACTGTAATCTGAAAGTTTCTGTAAATATGTCATGTGTGTCAGTATGATTAGTGCATTACTTGCAAAAGTTTGTGAATGAGGACAAGGTATCCATACGCTCAATTTTATCAGAAAGGAACAGGCAAACGACGTTTACTGATTATTGCAGTACTTAATGAAATTACAAATTCCAGCCTTCTTTGTGCTTCGTTTTACCCAACCGTTTCTATTTATTCTGAGTATGAACTAGGGGTTATTACAGCCGAATGTACCGATATGTCAACATCAGAGGAAAACAGAGCACACACGATCAGCTCAGAGCATGACAACATTCTTCTTCGACTTGGAGAAGATTTTAGCTATTGTACATTACTACAATGACATCTAGCTGACAGTTTTGAAAGGGTTGGAAGAGACCTTCAAGCTATCCACAATGTCAGTCACAGAGCCTATACCCACTGCCACTGAAATCATCAAACAAACCATGCTCAAACCCTGCAGAAGATACCACTTCCTCCCCTTGGTGATCTTGCCCTGGGCAATGTGCATGCTTATGGGGAAGTAAACTGTCAGCGGCCAGAAGCTGAACGCGCCGAGGAGCCCCAGCACAGCATTGAAGAATGGTATCATCATTGCCACCACAGTTGTGGCGACAACTATAAGGGTCCTTAAGACGAGCTTGTATGGCGCAACGGTCACTGATCCTCGCTGCATCAGGGGGATGCTGACGGTATATGCGCTGTTGATGAACTTGGCTTCCGGCCACCGGGAGGCAGCCCACCGCTCGACTGAAGCAAAGATAGGCTGTGCATAAACCTGCACGAGTAAAAGAGCTTTAGCTTAAGCTGCAGAGTTCACTTAGTTCAGTTCTTACTTTTATGGTACCTAGTCAGTTCTGAATCTGATCACTGAAATTCTTCTATTCAGGTGTGCAGCAAGTTAGCAAGTCACGATCTGAGATGTGCTGACCTGGTATGCTCCAATGAGGTGGAGGATGAGGCACATGTTGGCAATGTCAACGAGCCAGTAGGGACCCAACCCAGCCGCCGTCAAGATATTGCCGGGAGCATTTGAACCAAATGCAGCATACCCAGCACAGCCGACGGAGATGTAGAAAATGGTGGTGGCTCCAATCCCATACATTGATGCCTTCTTCATGGTCTTGTTCTCCGCCGGTGGTGACTTCAGTGTATCCTAGAATCAGAAGTTCAGAAGAGATCAGAAAGGCACTATACTGTTTTTTCTTTTTGGTGAAAATACGAAAGGCACTATACTGTTACTGACAAGAACATTGTTACTAGGTCTAATGCTCTGAACCTATTTTCCTTTCGAAGTCAATGCAAATTCATTCAGAGCTAAGAGTGGCTGCACGCTTCTTGCACAGTTGCAGTACATATTTTGAATCATAAATACGGCATACCGCATACCTGTATCTCGATTAGCACTTCCGCAAAAGTGTAAGCAAAGGCAATGTTCCCCAGGGCCAGAAGCACGTTCCAAAGCTTCTTGGTCGAGGACGCCGCGGCGGCACCTGCGATCCTGCCTCCGAGACCGCCGCCGTGCGACACCCACTGCCCCACCGAGAGGCCGAGGCCGATGAAGGAGTAGGCGAACGACATGATCGCCGCGACGACGGACAGCCAGGTGATGTGCTCCAGGCCGGGGAACTGGGAGAGCACGACCTGGACCACGCTGAACGCCAGCATCAGCACGGTCCCCGACGCGTCGCAGTGCGCGCCGGCGCCGTTCCGGCGGAAGCAGTCCGACTGCCTAATCGCCCTGTGCAAAGCATAAACAGGCCAACAGAAAAGGGAAATTAGCACATCCCGATTACTCTTTTCCTTTGAAGCTTGTGTAGATCGTTCAGAGGAAACTAAGATTTGGTTACTCACGCCATGCTTATGGTCGCGGTGATGGTGTACCCGACCATGGTGCCCCACAGGTTGACGTACTGGGCGATCCCGCACATGAACACCTCTCTGGGACCTGCGATAAATTCCCGGGCATTGCGTTCAGTAAAACGAGGGAACAAATAAATAGAGGTGGACTTGTTGTGTGCGTGCAGAGAAGTGGAAAGTCAGTAAGATGGTCGTACTGAGGTATGATCTGACGGCGTCCATGTAGGTGCGGTTCCTGTCGCCGGTGACGGGGTGCGGCGCGCGGTAGGCGTTGGCGAGCAGCGTGGAGGTGTAGTAGGTGACGCACGCGAAGCCGGCGAGCGCGAGGGGCCCCGCGACCCAGCCCAGCTGCGCCACGCTCCAGGCCAGCGCCAGCACGCCGGAGCCGATCACCGCCGTCACAATGTGCGCCGTCGCCGTCCATACCGTCCCTGGAGCCAACAAGAAACTCAAGTTCAACAACCCGCCGCCAGAACCGCAGAGGCCTTTGACCGATCCCGGTCGGTGTAAAAATCTGCCGAAACATGGGGAGGAAGGGGAAGACGACGCGCACGCACCTGTCCGCTCGTGCCCCTGCTCGTAGTCGCCCCTCTCGACGTCGTCTGCTGCCGCCGCGCTCTTGTCCATCGTCCTCCCTGCCGTCGCGTTCGCGTCCCGTGCGCGCGCCCGCCCGGGTGTCCCGTGACCGCGAGAAGCGCCAGGGAAAGAGAGGGGATCCGGGCAAGGGGACACGCGACGAACCGGGACGGGGGTTTGGGCGGTTTATATAGGGCTCGGAAGCCAAGCCAAGTAGCACCCCAAGGCAACACGGGGCTCGCTCTGGCAGGACCGGCGCTTTGGGCCTGTAGAACCCGGGCGCGCCAGTTCAGCGCCAACGGACTCCTAATCCTAGTCCTCACTCTATTCTAACGTTGTTGGCTGGAGTTCTCTTCTCCCTGGAGGCGGCCTGGACCCTAGGAAGAGCCTCTCTCTGGCTCCCTGCTCTTCTTCTACCGTGCAGAGTCCGGATCCCCATGCTCCGTTGACATTGGTACATTTATTTGTATAGTATATCTCCGTCCAATGCACGGTCTTTATAAGTAGAAAATGGACCTTGTTTACAACGTGCTTTTTGAACTCCTACTAGTGCATGGAAAAAAAAAAGACTTCACCTGGGTTTTCACGAATCCACGTGAACTCTTGCGTGCCAGATGGCATATGGTAGGTCGTTGAGTCGGCGTTTCTGGCCCAGCCCGAGCCGAACTGTTGTTTCAGCGGCGCCAGCTTGCTGCTGCCTGCCCAGCTTAACGTGCGTTGGCGTAGTCTTGAGCTGTGAGCCCAACCATGCATCGTGCTCGATCCAGCTCCACAAGCTAGCAAGCCGGTGGCCGAGCTCGACCTGACGACCTGCGCTTGGCAATTAGGCGCACACATGACCCCAGTGTCGGGGTTGTTCAGGCGTGCATTTGCCCCCGCGCGCTTACGTGTTCCGTGCCTTCTCGTCCGGGACAAATCGGGCAGGGCGGTGAGCCATCGCTCAGCGCCGCCGGCGAGAACGGGGGATTGCTTCACCTCATCATACCAGAAGCTCACAGATCAGATCAGACTATAGCAGTGTACAGACTTAAGCTCCAGGAGTAGCAACTAGCCCAATCATAGGGTGCACTAACGGGTCTGATCTGTGTGCATTGCATGTATCAAAAGCAGGCTGGGGACGTTGGCACGTAACCCAGGAGCATTTATGCATGCAGAACCAAGCCACAGCACCCTGGATGAAACGTTAGTGCCCGGAAAGAAAGCCGGAGCCCTGCGGTTTCGCAGCCGCGTCACAGACTCATCACGAAGCAGAGGCAAACAGCGGCGGGGCGTCATCTCATGGCGGTTGGAGAGGGACGCGCGTATCCCATGCAGATCATATCGGTCGTGGAGGTCCATGCGGACCGCAACTCCCTTTGTCTATCCGCCCGGCACAACACATGGACGACACGCTCGAAATCGTCAAAACCGAAAGGTGGAGAGAATGCATGGACGCCAGATGCCACCGCGCACCCGGACACGATGATTCGGCGACCGAGACGCTAGCCACCAGCACGATGCGAGACTGCTAGCCGAGGAGAGCAGTGAGGAAGAGTGGGTGACTACACGCTGACGACGTGCGCCTACGCATTGCATGCAGAGAGAGAGGCAGAGGCCGAGCAGCTGTGTGTCGCCGCCGCACCACCACGCCGGCATGATGCGGGGAGCAGAGTGCCGACACCGGTTGTTGCGCGCGCGCGGATGGACGCCTTTTTCCACGGTCGGCATCCATCTGATCGCCACACCACATCGCAAGCAGTTTCGATCTCCTCCCCGTCCGTTGCCATCACTTGTCAGCTAAACAGATCGGTGCTCAAGCTAGCCCATAATTGCAGGCTGCAGGCCGGCCGGCCGGGGCGAGATGATCGGCAGACGGTGGACACGCCCGGCAAGCGAGTGAGGACGTGTACTTCACTATGGTCGGGCGCCGAGTGAGTGAGGACTGATGCGGAGGTAGTTTATGGCAACATGGTACTTCAGCTGGGCGCCTTGCCGCCTTTACATCGCAGATGAGCTTCTGTTGATGATAAGATCACTCGACATAACCCTTTTCGCACTAGGCCACCAGGCGCTTGGCTAAAATCCCGCTTTTTCTTAAAATAACAACGCACAATAATTTATAGTATGTCAACTTTTTAAGTAATTATTCTTACGCCAAATTTGGTAGTTCTTCGAGCATGAGGAGCAAGCCAAAACAATGTCGCATGGGCATATCTGGTCCATGCTCTTGTTGTTCACAATTAGCCACGGACGGGATGAAGAATATATATTAGAAAAATACACATCCATAGTGCGATTATTTGAAGAAATAAATCTTGCACGGAAAAGTAGAAAAATTGCAGCGTGTCATATCAGTCGTGCTGCTTATTTTTAAATGAAGCGTGCAGATTACGTGCCTGGTATACACTAATGATTGAATGGAATATGCTAAATAATTAAAATTATGGTATAAATCCTTTTAAATAGACAAATGGAACATTATTTCACCTTTTGTGTAAAGAAATAGAATATATCTTACAACGATTTTAATGTAAGATATAATGTAAGCTCACGACCTACCAGCGGTTTTTGCTGTATTACCGGATAGGATCTTTGGTCACAGGATGCATGGTCCTCCCAAGCAAAAGCTGGTCCCCAAATGTTCACACGGTGATGGTAAAGCATAGAAATATGGAATGGCGATATCTGGAAAATCTAGGCGCCACCCTTTTGTCGACTGAAGAAGCCCTTTTTCGTTGAATTTGGTATTTTCAAAATAGAAAATACTTTATTAACCTGCACCCACCCACCAATCCATGTCGGAGCGAGAATGGCTGGTTACATTTTCTGAATTTATTTTGGAAATTAACACGTTGTTCTTCTATTGACGTATCCGTAAACATCGAGATCACTATCATGACTTTGTCAATCTCTGTTGGTCTAGTCTTTGAAGATGCTTATATGGGTAGAATGTGTGTTTATAGGAGGATATTTCTGTACTTGTATGTTATTAGTATCTGCGTTTATACCATGTTTTGACAAAAAAAATAAGAAGAACGTTAAGTGCAACTCAAGAACACTCATAAAATTGTGAAATTCCAATAGGAAGAGCCCAGCCTATGTAATGTATGAGCCGATACGAATGACGTGATCTGCAGCATTCCTTCGAGTATATAACCGGTATCTTCTATTTGGTGGTAGTGGTATTAAAACGAAAGTAGTAATTTTTTTTGGCATATATTCTTTCCGATGGCATTCTCTTTGTCATCATCCATATGCACATAGGGCCTACCTGAGAGGATCAGGATAGAAGTAATCACGCACATCTCCTGATCTTCATCGCCAGGTGATAACAATACGGTAAAAAGTCATTGCTTGCCATATCCTCATCCAAAACAAAATATCCTTATTAAAAGGTGAAGAAATGCATGGACAAATCAAAGATGGCATAGGGTAAAGTTCTCCGATGCAGCTGCGACCTCTAGTTTTACCCATCCGGACGCAAAAATGGCACGGCACACAAGGATTCCAATGTATCTAGACACAGTCGCGCGACATCACAGATTTGTATCCCACTTGCAAGTGCCTAAATCGTGTAAGCGCATTAGGCAGGGCAAAGTGAATGAGACTGGGTAATGCTGTGGCAAGAAAGAGAAGCTGATAATCATTTTATGTTGCAGCTTTTGTTGTATACACAGGTCTCCCTAGTCCACGGTACTCCATTGGTGTCAAGTCACCAAGCTCCTTTATTCTTCTTTTTCAAAAACTGATGCCAGTTTTTCACTAAAGAGCTTTTGATACCCAAAGTTTCCGACCAAATTCCATGCTGAGTGTTCGTAGAATATAAGGGGATCATCAAAAAGCAATGAACAAAAGGAAGTAGAGTCTGTTAAGGCACTTACACCATATTTCGGTAGTTTAAATGTATATACTAAATGCAAAAAAATATTCTCATTGGCGACGGAGTCTGTTAAGGCACTAATTACACCATATTTCGGTAGTTTAAATGTATATACTAAATGCAAAAAATTATTCTCATTGGTGACGAGCTGTTGATAAACGGGATTATCAGTAGTATAGGTCAGGCACACAATTTATTCGATTTTTTTTATCCAGAACTTCAGTAATTTATGTGGGATAGCAGTATCATTAGCAATTTTGGCCAATTACACCGATGAATTTTGACCACAAACCATCTTAAATACAAATGGAGAAAATATATATTTTCAATCACTAGTTGTATACCTGCATTGTATTGCAATCTATCATTCCATTTCCAAATGATACTCCCTGTCCAAACTATAATAAAAGCCTAACAAAACATTGAAATGGCCTCCAACATGACATTGTGAGTAACAATATTGATGGAAATATTTGTGTAAAATGGAAATAATTATATAGCAATAATATGAATATTTTCATGGTCAATCTAATAAGTAATAATAATGTTATGTTACCAATCTATATTATGTTCTGGTGAATTTAATAAATAATAATATAATTCTTATTTTTATCAATCTACATGATCTTTACATTTTGATAGAGAAAATTAAAGAAGCTTGTGGACAATAACTCGGTTAGTTCCACATGGTGGAACTTATCAATCTGAGTTCAAGTCCTTAATTCATCACGGGTGCTTTCAGAATTCTTGAAGTGGTAGGCAACATGTGAGATGTATGTAGTGATTTCATCAATCTCAAGATGTGTCGATCCATTCTATCGAAAGTTCTTGGTAGGGTTTACACGCGTATTCAAAAGGTCAGCACACGTGAGTGTGAGTGTCTGCATTGGTGTTTTCGAAAAAAAATAGAAAACAAAAATATGATACTCAATTTCTTTTTGAGACGGGATATGATACGCAATTAGCCTGGGCCGCTGGGACACCGCCCGAATCGCAGTAGCTAAACTACAGCGCAAAAAGAGGCGGCCCAGTTGCGCTGGTTCGCAGCTGGGCTTGTTCGTCCAAGCAACCAGGGCGAAAAATAAGATGATCCATGGAAAATATTGGCTCTCACTAGGCCCGCCGCCCGCCTGACAAAAAAAATACGAAAAAACATGGCTTCGCCCGGACTCGAACCGGAGACCTTCAGTGTGTTAGACTGACGTGATAACCAACTACACCACGAAACCAACTTGACGAATTCCATAATTAAAGATTATTAATACATAAACCAACGACAAGGAGCTTACTTCTACATTTCACCCCGAAAGCACACCTGCCATACACGATAAATCTAGCCGGAACAAATTACCGTCTTACAAACATATTTAGCTGTTCCCAAATCGACATGCTAATTTCAATCAGTACAGGCAGCAGTCCGTACGTACAAAAGTAAAGATCGGTCAGTTGCATGCATCATGTATGCCTGCCACTGCCAGCACGCGTCCACCAGATCTGAAACAAAAACTTCCATTCAGAGCTGCGTCTGGAAGATGGTGACGTGTCCCAGGCGCTGCACCATGTCGGCCACGGATCCCACGGCGGCGAGCAGCGAGACCACGAGCGCGCCGGCGTTGAGCGCCTGCAGCGCCACCCACTTGCGGCTGCCCGGCGCCACCTTCGCCTGCGCCATGTACATGGTCACCGGGAAGTACACCGTCAGCGGCCAGAACGCGATGGCGCCGAGCAAGCCCAGCACGGCGTTGAAGAAGGGCAGAATCAGCGACACCACCGTCGTCGCCGCCACGAACGCCGTGCGCAGCACCAGCCTGCACATGGTGAACCGCGCCGCGCGGCCGCCGCCGCCGCTGACGAAGGGCAGGCGCACCGCGTACTCGTGGTGGAAGAAGGCCGACTCCGGCCACCGGGCCGCCAGCCACTTCTCGTAGCACGCGAAGATGGGCTGCGCGTACACCTGCGACAAACACAACATGGCCATCAACACATGCTAAGAACACAGAGAGGCCGTGCGATTGTGATTTGCGATGACATGATCTGATTGCTGATCACCTGATATGCTCCGACCAAGTGGATGACCACGGCGACGTTCGCGATGTCGACGAGCCAGAACGGCTCGTCGAAGCCGGTGAGCACGTTCCCCGGCGCGGCGTTGCCGAAGGCCGCGTACCCGATGCACCCGAGAGACACGTAGAAGATGGTCGTCACGCCGATGCCGTAGAAGCTCGCCCTCTTCATGGTCACGTTCTCTGACGGCGGCGACTTCACAGTGTCCTGAGGATCACGGTTCACGGACAATGTCAATGTTACGCGCGATCATGCGCATCAATGCCGTACTGTACACTGCAACGTGCACAAGAAATAATGTACCTGGATTTCTATGAGAAGCATGGAGTAGGTGTACGCCAAGGCGATGTTCCCGAGTGCCTGCAGCGAGTGCCACGTCTTGGTGGATGCGGACACGCCGGCGGCGGCGCCAATCTTGACGCCGAGGAGGGTGCCGTGCGCCCGGTGGTTGGAAGCGAGCTTGGCGGCGCTCAGGAACAGCCCGACGGAGGAGTAGGTGCACGACATGACGGCGGCGACCACCGAGATGAGCGTGAGCTTCTCCAGGCTCGGGAACTGGGACAGGACCACCTCGGCGAGGCCGAACGCCACCATGTACATCGTCCCCGACGAGACGCAGGCCGCGTCGTGGCCCCTGTAGTGGTGGCAGTCCGTGCGCGCGATGGCCCTGCCATTGACACGCGCCAAGCAAACCTTTTGTTCAGCCCAGATCAACACACCCCGCCAAACAAATTTTTTTCAGAGATTTCAGCCAGGATTCAGTTTGTTGATAGTTACATGATGCTTGTGGCAGTGGTGATGGTGTAGCCCACCATCGTTCCCCAGAGGATCGCGTACTGTGCGATCCCGCACACCACCACATCTCTAGGCCCTGCACATGGTCATCAGATTCAGAGCAATTCATGTCAGTTGTCACGATCAGGATTCAGGAACATGCCTGCTGCCGGTGTCCATGAAATTCAGATAAAAAAGTCTCATGATTTGGTTACCGAGGCATGATCGGACGACGTCCATGTAAGTGCGGTTCCGTTTGCCGTGGACGGGGTCCGGCGTGCGGTAGCAGTCGGACAGGAGGACGGCGGTGTAGTAGGTGATGTAGGCGCACCCGACGAGGGCGATCGGGCCGAGGACCCAGCCCATCTGCGCCACACTCCACGGCAGGGCGAGCACGCCGGAGCCGATCACGGCGGTGATGGCGTGCGTCGTCGCCGTCCATACCGTTCCTGTAGAATATCCAAGTCATTTGACATAGTTCACCATCTGACAGAATGCAGAACAGAACATCGTGTTGTACGATGCAACAGGAAGCGTGTTATTTGCGATCTATCTCTGAACATTTTCAGTAGAAACGTTTGGATACAGACTGAACTCTGAAGCCATCATTACACACTTTCAAGTGCTTTTGCTAGTCAACTCATGACTCCCTTTTCCCACCAGGTAAATCGTCATCATTTTTCGTAAGCAAGTTGAGCAAAGTGAGCCCATTGATCTACTGCCCATGCGCTGGATACCATTACAAAAGCAAAACCAACTGAACAACTAGTTTATAAACGCTTCCAAGTTCCAAGCACTACCAAAGTAGCAGCAATTATACAACCAAAGCATGCTTATAAGGAAGTTAAATAGCTAAAGCAAGATTTGGCCGTGTTGCTCGTGTTACATTAAGCTCAGCTGGAGCTGCATAATCTCACTCCTTTGAGTAACGTAAGCATGCACCTGATAAGAAAAAAAACCTTTTTTTGGAGATTGCATCAAGTCGCCTGTGTGGAGTATGATGTGGCACCCAACAACCTTGCAACAGTTGAGAATTAAGGTATTTGCTTTCAGGCATAAACTAGTCAAACTCCTTAGCCAATAAGACCCCGTGAGGCAAATAACGGAACATCATCTCCCCAACAGTCGCAGCCATACAGATTCTGCGCTTCACCAATCAGTTCAGCTGTCCACTCATACAAGCTCTGTCCAGGGCCACAAATCCACAATGGAGCACTCCAAATGCACCTAGATATGTACTATTTTGATGCCATGAAAGCTATTTGTAAAATTACGATTCCTGATGAAAGTGGAGAGAGCACAGCTTGCAGGTTTCCAGCCATCCGCTCATGTACAACCAATTGGCCCACACTAAACACTTTCTGATAGACTATTACCGATTCCAGATGAATAATGTTCTCCATTCTTTTCGGGATTCCAATAAAACAGTATGGGGTAATGATTCCAACAACCATCTAATGACATGATCTCACACGCCACTATGCTTGAATATGATTCTGGAAGACTAGTATATATTGGCAACTGAAGCTGTGTAGGAGTAGGTATACACTTCTTGTTTTACTGTATGTTAAAGGTAGTTGCTGCCAAGTCACTGGCATTTTGGATCTTGCAAGGAACCCAGTGGCTGCAACCAACTGGGAGCAGACACAGGACCCAGTTCCTGCATCAATACTATGCCACTAACGTTCTTCCAATCTTCATAAAGGTGTGGTAACAGAAGCTTCACTCGATTTATGTCACATTTTCAGGTGCTGATTAGTTTTATTCAGTTGTACAATATGTCACATTTTCTGATGCTAGCTTTATTCAGTTTCTACTATGCAAAGGTGTCTGTTTTTTTAGATATGATGCAAAAGTATCTGTACATTATATTTTCCTTCAATTTCACAGTTCCGTTTCGAAGGAAATTGACACGCTCAAGAAACGTTAAATCTTTTTGAGTGATTGAGTCACGCATGCAAAAGCATGACAGTTGGGTCTAAAAAAAATTGGCAGGGCAAGGAAATTGAGCTCAAGATTCATAGGTCGGTCTCGTAAGCAAAATTGGTTTTGTTTCCTGAAATGTTTGTGCATGTTCAAATAGATCTCCTGATCATATACTATTATACCGTTTTACTCAAATTTTGATTTTCTTATACTAACTGAAAAAGAATAAGCTCAAATTTCTAAATTTAGAAAGATGTTGGCGTCAGATCTAAGTTGGCTCCTTCACTCTAAATATGTCATTATATATTAAAATTAAAGCAATTAGCTGTTGCATCATTTAAAAAAAGAAACTAACTGTTTACTGTTGCATTGCCACCATTTATTTGGTCTGATTTTATAAATAACCTTTCTAGTTTAATTGGTACCAGGGACCCCACTCGTAAAATGAATAGCATTCCTGATTTGTAACCTTTGCAGGTAACAAACGTCAAGAGAGTAGCTGAAATTTTGAATGATGGAGATCTTTGTGTGTGTCAGTCTTCGTATGAGGTAGTAGTCATATTCGCAAACAAAATGGAAATTAAATTCATTCAGTTTATGTCATGCTCTGTCAGCGTCTTTCTCACGAAGATGCAAAGAGGGAACGAGAAGGATGTCTGATGTCTGGAAGACATGCAAGAGAAGTGCATGCTTCTTCCTAGGTGCTGAAAGCTCCACAGCTCATCGGTCGAAACTCGAAAGGGAGAAAGACGGCTCACGCTCCACTATCCAGAGTAAGCAACTACATGGACGTGTAGATCTACTGCCGCGTATGGTCCCGGGCAGGAAAGGGAAAGCACACATGGGGAGCGAATGGACATGGCAGGAGCTCGCTGTAGGTGGTGAAGGTCTTGCAAGAAAACCTCTAACATGAAACATGAACTGTTCTACACTTCCACCACTTCCTATGGATCTGAGGCATGGAGAAATCCACAAGTCTCGTCAGTACGAGGACACGGCGGCCGGAGTACGAAAGCATGGACGGTGGCGTTGACGACGGCAGACAAACCATGAACAATCAGGGACCAAAGATCAGAGGCTACAGAGCTCGATGGGACGACGTCTTCTACAGGTAAAAGAAAGAGCAAGTACAGAGCCCAGATTGTGTAGTACCTGTTCTGACGCGGCCGTCGTCGTCCACCTCCATCTCCTTCCTCTCGATCTTCTCCACGTCCATCTCTTTCTTTCTCTGCTACTCCCTCTCCCTCTCTACCTCTGACCTCTCTAGCGCTGAAAGCTGTCTGTTGCAGCTTGCAGGGATGATGGGCTCGGTGCGCTGCAGCTATATATAGAGGTGGCGAGCGTTGCACCTGACCGGCCTTTCACTGTACATTCATTCTTTTAATGCAGGGTGTGTTATCAGGGGTGTTTGGATTTTAGTCCGAACTAAAATTCATATCACATCGAATATTCGAAGACTAATTAGGAGGACTAAATATGAGCTAACTATAAAACTAATTACACAGATGGAGGCTAATTCACGAGACGAATCTATTAAGCCTAATTAATCCATCATTAGCATATGTTTACAGTAACATCACATTGTCAAATCATGAACTAATTAGGCTTAATAGATTCGTCTCGCAAATTAGTCTCCATCTGTGCAATTGGTTTTGTAATTAGCCTATGTTTAATACTCTTAATTAGTATCTAAATATTCGATGTGATAGGAATTTTAGGAGGAACTAAACAAACAAACACTCCCAGATCCCTCACGAAATCCCACGAATTCTAGGGCTCCGTAGATCAGGCACGGATAACGTATGGAAATATTTGTTCACCTTTTCATTTCCATTTTAAGGCATATTTATGTATTCATCTTTCAAGAAACTATGCTGTGTTGTACTTCCTCCGTTCCAAATTTTAGGTCGTTTTGACTTTTCTAGATTCATAAATATTAGTATATATCTAGACATAAACTATGTTTAGGTGCATACAAACATCTATAAATCTAGAAAAATCAAACAACCTATAATTTGGAACGGAGGGAGTATATAAGAGCTGCCTCTCTGTTAGACTAGTTTCTCTCCCACTTCCGGGTAAGGAAACAAAAATTCTAGTGTCGACACTCTTGATATAACTATTCTGTTTGTTGCACTTTCAGCAAAATCCCGGAGCGAATAATCTTTCTTGATTTTACTGGATTTTTTTAGTTTGATATTTGTGCTGGAATTAAGCCATATCGTATGAATTTAAAAAAACATAAGTATTATAAGTAAAATAGTAAATAATAAGCACAATAACCGGTACCAATATATATAAATATAGATGTTTGTTTCATGTCTTCGATGTGTCTAACACTATTTTAAAATTTAATTTTGCGATATAGCATACACCTCAATGCGAAACCAAAGGACATGGATATAAAGTGTATGTGCCACCACAACATTTTTTTAATCGGAAGTTTGCTATGTCTGCAGAGTTGGAAAGCAGTAACAACCTGTTTTGGAACATGGAAAATATTCTTGCTTCATGCAGAAATTGAATTATCTTTCTGTAAGATATCCCTAAAATTTTGTGAGTTCCAAATGTACTGTAGAAACAACTACAATCAATACTTCTAGGATTATTTTAACCTTATACATTATCCCATATGTTGTGTACCCATATTTTGCTTACAAAAAATTATTTAAAAAAACTTGCAAAAAAAAGAGATATTCATGCAGTGAAAGCTTCAGTTGGAGTGGTAAAAAAGCTGCCTTGCAATTCAGACTCTCAGCTTCTATTTAACCTAAAGAAAAGAAAAGGAGCACTTTGAAGGCAGACATGCATGAGTGTCCAAAAAGGGAAATATGCTGTCTTGGGTAAAGCCCCGGATGCCACGGGAGCATCCAAAAAGGGAAAACTGAATTTGGGGCCGTTTGATGTACCATTATGACATCACCATCTCTTGACGCCACTGAAAGTGTTTTAGGTACAGTTCGCACTTGGCACTTGGAACATAAACAACCATCCCTTGCAGTACGCCATGAATCATGTCGTAGCTCGTATCGTATTAGCAGTGGGGTGTCTCCTTTATTCAAGTGGTCTCAACTCTTAATTTCTGGCCCAGTGCCTTTCTTTTTGTTGGTGGATCATCCCATCATCCAGTCAAAAACTAAGTGCGTAAAAAGGTAAAACTGACATCTTTTGGAGACCAGTACTTCGAGATCTGCTAGCATAAGACGACCATTCACCCGACAGAGGTCAAACTCTGCCAAAGAATTTTAACCCGCACCTCACCTCTGTGGCTCTGTTCTATGTTGCCAAACAGATCATCTCAAAGATTTCGTCTGCGCGCGTCACATCAGCTGATCAGCATGTGCAAATTGCTTGTGCAACAGCACATTGCTTCTCCGAACCTTTTTCTGAGCGGAGTTGCAGCCGTCCAGGCATCTGGCTGGTATTCCGAAACCGTCGAAATTTGTTGCGCACGCCGTATCCGAGGGAGAGGATACGGCAGCCGGATAGACTCGCAGGAGCCACATCGACATCGTCAGCTTGCAGGGGAGGGGACACACATCGAACAAACACAGCTAAGGATACTTAGCTCACATCACGGTACATGTACCCTTGTAGTTGTAGGAGTACGTGTCATGGTGTCAACATGGACAAGGTGCTCACGCAACTGAACTGAACCGATCGCGAGGCTGGAGTGGAGGCGACCACTCGAAACGGCGCAACCGCACATTATCAATGCAACGGCACGGCCGCACCGGGGTAAATGCACGATGCCACGCACCGACGACGATGACATGCCCGTTGCTTCGAACAAACGGTCGTCGTCATCATCATCATCATCAGTTCACGGCCCAAATGCGCAACAGCTACAGCAGATGCCCGTCTGTCTGTGTGTGGATCGGCCTTTCGGAAACGATGGCCCAGTTTGGGTAATCGAAGCACGCATACACAAGCGAGAGGAGCATGATATGCCAGACTCCACAGGGACCATAAAAAGCTTTTCTGAAATTAGCCATCTCAATGACGATACAATCAAATCAAACAAACACGAGACATGGCCTCTGATGCACAAGCTACGTACGTCACAGAGGGCTTACTGAAAGCACAATAATGCTACAAGCGTGCGTATACACACGATCATGGATGATAATGACACGGTTCACAAGCGTTCAGCAAATTAATTAGCAGGTGCTGTACTTGTACCGACGGGCACGAGCGAGGCCGTCAGTTGTTGGTGGTGAACCTGTAAGAAGCGTAGGAGATCGAGGCGTTGGTCCAGCTCTCGTGGATCTGCTCCGCCTTGGCGCCGTCCCCGGCGGCGCCCAGCGCGACGTGCAGCGGGTAGAAGTGGTCCGGCCACGGGTGCGCCACCTTCCCGTGCGGCGCCTTCTCCTCGTACCTGTTCACGTCCTCGTACCTGACCAAGACGACCGCATCATCATCAGCATCGGTTCACGTCTTGCTTGGCTCTGAGCAGTGATCAGTTCAGGTTTACCTTCCGTTGAGGAGCGAGTCCTTGAGCCAGGTGTCGAACTCGGCGGCCCACTGCGGCACGGGGGAACCCTTCGGCCCCATCTTGCGCAGGTTGTGGGTGGCGTTGCCGGAGCCGACGATGAGGACGCCTTCCTCCCGGAGGGGCGCCAGCGCCTTGCCGAGGTTGTAGTGGTAGGTGCCGTCGCGGTCGGTCTGCACCGAGAGCTGGCACACGGGGATGTCGGCGTCCGGGTACATGAGTATCAGCGGCACCCACGCGCCGTGGTCGAGCCCGCGGCTGTGGTCCTCTTTCACCGGGCCGAACCCGGCTTGCTCCAGGAGATCCTTGGTCCGCAGGGCCACGTCCGGGGCGCCAGGCGCGGGGTACTTGAGCTGGACGAGGACAGTGGCAAAGAGTTGATTCAGGATCAGAGAGGAAAAGTTCAGACTTCAGAGCAATTCAAGCATGCTCGTCGGAAGACTGAATGAACTAGAAACGTCATCAAGAATTTCTGGTAGCCGCTCGATGATTGACCTTTGTTTTGAATATGCGGTGGACATTTTTGTCTGAATTTTGATAGCAAATCAAGCTAGTCAGGTACCCGCATGGTAATACTACTATATTGTTCTATCGTATGTGCCATAGAAATAGAACTTTTCTTACTCTTTTTTACAAGACAACACAGCTACTTATGATTTTTTAAAGTTTCCCTTGGATGAAAAAGGATGTAATGAGCTACAACATAGATACGCCATCGACCATCGATATCTCTAGGGTATGTGAGCAGGCCACAGACAGGCTATGCCAAAGTTGCATTGTGGAGATTTGTCATGGCACCTAAAACATTTTTTTCTGAGTATCATATTAGCTGCAACCTACCTTCTCAAGGAGCAGGAGTAACACATACGTTATCTAGAAGCATAGACTACCAGCCAGTAGTAAAGAGTTGGTGGATGTCTCTACTAAGTGGAATTGAAACTTAGAGGTCAAACAAGCACAAAAAAGTAACTACAAAATGAATGCGCTTAACTAACCACACGTTCAAAAATACCAAATACCAAATTTCAATTGACCTCAAACCTAACAAGTCTGATATAGTGATATCTTAACCGTTATCTACATTATAGCATTATTATAGCAGAATGTACTAAAGTACAGTAGTAACAGTAGCTAAATTATGACTTTCTTTTGGAAGGACAAACAGGACTACTGTCGATTTTATATGTAAAAAAAAGAGAGCAAAAGCAAAGGTGTTGAGTTACAACAGAATAGTAGCGAAACTATGAATTATTAGTGAAACTTCTGCCTGCGAAAGAATTCAGTAGAGATACAATCACAGCAAAAGGACACCTTACTGGCAAAGATCCTTTTCACGTTTTCGATTTTGAGATGTTAAAAAAAAATGGAAACACATGGTCTTGGAAGGCTGGCTGACTAATCTAAGGCCCCGCAAATGCTAGTGACAAGCGCACCTTACCTACCTCGATGTGCGTAAATATGGCACCATACCCATGAAGCATCAATGTCCTGGTTTCTGCTGCTGACAAGCGGGCCTATATGCTTACGTAGCTCATGTATCCGGAGATGGGACACCGACACCGGGGTTGGTGAAATTCAGGCTAGCTTGATGTAAACTATTATAAACCGATAAGATATCTCATCGACTCAGCCGCAGGGCATGCTGATAATTGTGAATGGACCTATGAATCTGACACAGCACATGGCAAGCGTAGCACATTTTTCACAATCTGAATTTCATGTTGAGTTGACCAGACCATTGGTTCTAATAATCCATAGTATAGATAAAAACAAGCACATGATCTAAGCACAGCATGGAATATTTTGTATATGGAGCCATGACAAATTCCCCATTTTCTTCGCCTACAGAGCTCATGATCGGATAGGTAATTCAAAGTACAGGACATCTTTGTCTTAGCCGAACCATTTCAACTACGAACGGCAACGATCAAGTGCTAAAATCATATAATCCACCGCCATTAGCCGTTCTACGAGAATAGGGAAACTCAATTTCGACCTTTTCCTCTGCACACTTGGCGCGTCCCGTCCCTATTTCCCGAGGAAGACAACAGCTCGCTGAGAGATCCAAACGAGCAACAATTTTACTTGCCAATCTGAAATTGCGGACCAAACGGATGCCAAACCAGAGGATCCCAACAGAATCGGGAGGAGGAAGAGAGGGTTAGGGAGGTAGGCGAGCGGAGGACCTGGTACAAGGGCTTGGGGAAGCCGCCGAAGTCGTAGATGGTGTCGTTGCTGCCGCGGATGACGTTGACCGCCGGCGTGGCCGTCTCCCAGTGTCCCGACACGACGAGGATGGCGCGCGGCGGCCGGTCCCCCGCGACCCGCTCCGGCAGCCACGACTTGAAGAAGTGCCGCGCCGGGATGGCGTCGTCGATGGCGAGCGCCGGCGAGCCGTGCGACAGGAAGAAGGTGTCCATGGCCGGGCCTGGTGCTCCCTCCTCGGCGCCTGCTGCGGTGGTTGTTGCGTCGCCTGGCCTCCCGATGCCGCCGCGCTTCTGCCCCTCGTCCTCCCGCGTCGCGTGCCGCGCGCCTGGTTTGGGTCTGGCAGCCGCAGCTCTGGCCTGGTTCTGCCCCATTAATCCCGCGCGGCACGAGCTGCTGCTGCCAAACAGGCTTTTCGCGCGCGTGCGTCGCGTTTTGTTTGGTGGTCTCCGGTGGGAAGCAGTGCGAGAAATGATTTTTGATCGACGGACGTGTACGCCGCCATCACGCTAAAGTTTAGCACACGGCATATCGGATATTTGATACTAATTACAAGTATTAAATATAGGCTAATTATAAAACTAATTGTATAGATGGAGTCTAATTCGCGAGACGAATCTATTAAGCCTAATTAGTCCATGATTTGACAATGTGGTGCTACAGTAACCATTTGCTAATGATGTATTAATTAGGTTTAATAGATTCGTCTCGCGAATTAGCCCAGGGATTCTGCAATTAATTTAATAATTAGCTCATATTTAGTTCTCCTAATTAGCATCCGAACATCCGATGTGACACTGCTACCTAAAAAATGTTTGGTGGGTAGAGGAGGTGAGTTTAGGTTCCATTTGTTTCTTTAGAACCTCCTATAATTTCTATCACATCGAATGTTTAGATACTAATTAGGAGTACTAAATATAAACTAATTATAAAATTAATTGCATAGATGGAGGCTAATTTGCGAGATGAATCTATTAAGCTTAATTAGTCCATGATTCGACAATGTGATGCTACAGTAAACATGTGCTAATGATTGATTAATTTGTCTTAATAGATTCGTCTCGAAAATTAACCTTCATCTGTATAATTAAATTTTGTAATTAGTTCATATTTAATTCTCCTAATTAACCTCCAAATATTCCATGTGACATGAATTTTAGTTGGACCGGAATCCAAACACCCCTTGCACGCGCAGCACGACGAATCTTCTTCTGGCCTTTTCGTCGGAATCGGTTCGGTTTGCCGGCCCACGTCGTGTAGTCACTGCCGTGTAAGCAATGACGCACCCACGATGGCGTATTTTCGTGATGGCGCTAACAATGAATTAAAGGGGATTTTATTTGACGGGAAAGAGACGGGCCTCTTAGTTGGGCCGGTCTTTTCATTATGGGCTTGATATGCCCTAACCGAGACACGCAGGCCAAAATTACGGCTGGGCTCGATCTAGGCCCCACATCTGGTCTTAGGAAATGAAAAGCTTCGAAGGAAAAGAAAAGGGAAAAAAAGAGACGAGCTTAAACACCCTGGCATATACGCCACGGCAGTCCAGTGTCAATCTCATCATTGCATCAATGCAGATGGAGCAAAGTCAATCGCCCGGTCGACTGACGGTTTCCAATGGAAACAACCAAGGCCGTGTTTAGTTCGGCGAATTTGGGGGTGCCAAATTACTGTTACAGCACTGTAGCACACTGTAGCGTTTCGTTTGTATTTGTGAATTATTGTCCAAATATTGACTAATTAGGCTCAAAAGATTCGTCTCGCAAAGTACAACAAAACTGTGCAATTAGTTTTTAATTTCATCTACATTTAGTACTCCATGCATGTACCGCAAGTTTGATGTGATGGGGAATCTTCTTTTTGCATAGTGTCAAAGTTGGGAGTTGGGAGTAACTAAACATGGCCCAAGCTGGTACGCAGCGGCAGTTGAGGTCAGGTCACGGGTCTTCGGAGTTCACGTCCCGTTTGGTTACCTGATTAAAATTTAGTCCCTGTCACATCAAATATTGAGATACTAATTAGAAGTATTAAATATAAACTAATTACACAATCAATTGCACGGATCGAGATTAATTCGTGAGACGAATCTATTAAAACTAATTAGTTCATGATTTGATAATGTGGTGGTACAGTAACCATTTGCTAATGATGAATTAATAGGCTTAATAGATTCGTCTCGCGAATTAGCTTCCATCGTGTAATTAGTTTTATAATTACCTCATGTGTAGTTCTCTTAATTAGACTCTGAAAATTCGATGTGATATGGACTAAACTTTAGCTAAAGGATACACCTCCATAAGTCTACCGTAGATGATCAAGTTCTACTTGGACGGCGACCGAATGTCCAGTGTCGTGAACGTGTCTCGATCAGTCAATTTTCTTGAAGGCCTTAGTCTTCAATTCGTCAAGATCAGCTGCTTGAGAAATGTTCGCTAGTCCATCCTGTCTGCATCCCTGCAGTGTATAAAAGCTTCTACCTCCTCACCAAGAACCCAAGCCTCAGGCACACAACAATCCTCAGGCTAGAGCAATCGATCGGTTGCTATGGCTGCTACGAGGGCTGCCAAGAGCTTGCTGCTCTGCCTGATGGTCGGCTTTCTTCACCACCTCCAATTTCAGTTCCCTCCCGTAGCCGCAACGACGTCGCTCGGGAAGAACGAGAGCAGGGACGGCGGCAGCCACGGGAAGACCCTGAGCTTCACGCTGTACCAGCAGGAGACCATCAACAAGACCGCGTACATCGTCGTCGACGGCGTGGCCGGCGCGGGCGTCAGCCAGACCACCACGCCCTTCGGCACCATCTACGTCTTCCGCGACTACCTCACGGTGCGCGCCGACAGGGCCTCTCCGGTGGCCGGCGTCGCGGAGGGGAGCTCCATCACCACCACCCTCGACGGGCTGCAGAGCCTGTCGCTGGCCAAGATCACCGTCGACCACCGCGGCCACCGGGGCTCCGTGTCGGTCCTCGGGGGAACGTACAACACCAGGCCGTCCGACTACCCGGTGGTGGGCGGCACCGGCGACTTCGCGTACGCGCTGGGCTACGTCCGGTCGTCGCCGGTGGATCTGCGGGGACGAACGGTGACGTACAAGATGGAGCTTCACTTGTACTGGCCTCCGTACGCCCACTACGCCCCAGTCCAACATAAGCCTGTGTAGGTGCTTATGATTGGAACAGTCCACACGCACTCGTATAGTTTTACAGTTACAGTCTAGTATTGGAGTACGTGTATGACCTTTTCTTTTTCTTTTTCTGAAACACGGCCTGAGTCTTTTTCTAATGTTAAAGTATAATAAAGTTGATCAACAATTTGAGAACTTTTTTTTATTATCATTCAAGTCAAAAGCACCATTGGTATGGTGATGGAAGAAGTCGGTGGGTGCAGAGTCGATTGCAAGAACAGGATCTGATGCAGAGGTGCAGTGTCATCGAAGTACGCGAGCACACGAAGCCATCAGTTTTTGGTGGTAAACCGATACGACGCGTACGACAGCGTGGCGTTGGACCAGCTGTGGTGGATCAGCTCAGCCTTGCACCCGTCGCCGGCGGCGCCGAGCGCGACGTGCAGCGGGTAGAAATGGTCGGGCTGCGGGTGCGCCACCTCCGCGTGCGGCGCCACCTCCAGGTACACGTCGTCGTGCCTCGCGCCGAGGAGGGACTCCCTGGGCCAGTCGTCGAACTCGGCGGCCCACCGCGGCGCCGGCTCGTGGCTGGTCGGGGCGAGCGTGCGCAGGATGCGGCGCATGTTGTGAGTGGCGCTCCCGGAGCCGACGACGAGGACGCCCTCCTCCCGCAGCGGCGCCAGCGCCCTGCCGAGGTCGTAGTGGTACGCGCCGTCGCGGCCGTCTGCACCCAGAGCTGGAACACGGGCACGCCCGCCTCCGGGTACATGAGCATCAGCGGGACCCACGCGCCGTGGTCGAGCCCGCGGCGGCGGTCCTCGGCCACCGGCCCGAACCCGGCGTCCTCGAGGAGCTGCTTGGTCCTCTCGGCGACGTCCGGCGCGCCCGGCGCTGGGTACGCCAGCTGTGCGCACGGTAATGGCATTGCCACGTTCGCTCGAAGGAGAAGTGGTCCAGAACGTGAGCAGGGCCGGAAATGCTAGCTGCCTGTACCTTGTACATCTCGGCGGGGAAGCCGTAGAAGTCGTGGATGGTGTCGTTAGTGCCGCGGATGACGTTGACGGCGGGGGTGTCCGTCTCCCAGTGGCCGGACACGACGAGGATGGCGCTCGGCGGCTGCGGGCCGGCGAGGCCGGCCGGCACCCACGACTTGAGGACGTGGCGCGCCGGCAGCGAGTCGTCGATGGAGAGCGTGGGCGAGCCGTGGGAGATGTAGAACGTGTCCATGGCTTTCCGAGTCGATCCTTGGCCGGCACGGCAGTCGGCAGGGACGCTACTGCTATATGTGGTTGCGGCGTCGTGCTGGATGATAGCGGTTGACGGTGGCTGCTGGCTGGGATGCTTTCTTGCTGCTTCCTTTAAATAGCGTTCGCCCTTCGCCGGCTTGCCGCTCTCGCGCGTTGCATAAAGAGTTACGCTGCTGCTTTGAGTTCGCAGGGTGACATCGCGACCTAACCGGAGCTCGTTTCATGTGCTTGTTGGTTGGCAGGCCTGTGGATCAGGCTCTTCGATCCGGCGCTTCGCGGTCACACCTCCGATCGGTTGCTGGTCCTTCGTGGCGTGTGATTTCGTAAGCTATGACGTGAGGCGGTGATGGCAGGAAGTAAATGGGTTCTACAATTTGGCGACTGTAGGTTTCAGCAGGAAGCAGAGACCTGGGTGTGGCCTGGCCGTGGCCGGTTGCTTTGACTAGGCCGAGGAGCCAGTCTTCCTCCGCACATGGCTGCCATCTCTTTTGGCCACCACCTCAGTTTAGATGCTACCTGTAAACATACTTACATGATAGTAAAACGTTAAATGCAGGGAAATGAAACTTACTAGTAGCTAGTCTTGGTCTCCTTAAGTTTTTTTTAAATGCGTGCAATAACAAAGATCTATGCATGATTATGCGGATCCGTAGACTTTAAAAAATGTAAATGTGTTACGGTTGGTCATTGAGCATTGTCATAGATTATAGTGTTATACTATCTTTAGATAAGCATACATATAGTGATACACTCTAAGATTGGATACGCGAAGTCCCAACCTTTCTACCCATTTGTTTTTTAGACCTCAATGGCAGATGCTGGATATTAATTATGTGTCACATTGGATATTTTGCTGATATGTCAAGCAATTAAAGAAGAGACAGAGAAATACAAAGAGTATTCTCATAGAGATACAGCTTGATACGAAAATCAGCTTTTGAAAACCACATACATTTTTCATCGACATGATTAATATAATAATTAACTAACATTGATTTAAAATATCACCATGATATTCTCTGTATAACAAATGATATCTTTGGAGAGCTTGGCGTAATACAACGTATCCAGATTAGCCCTACAGAAGTATACAGATACAGATAGATATACGCAGTGGTCGAGCCGTCGAGGACATACCACCTCGTCGTCTGAACTCTGACGTCTCGAACACGCCCGCTTTAGACGCCGGTCTCCCGACATCTCCGTTCCGGGTCAATCCCCTCTCCTTCGTATTCACGACTTCACCTGCTTCTCCACTCCGCGCCGCGCCCCCGCCCGCCCAACTGCTCGTCTTGCTTAGATCCGGCGCAGCGGCGCTCCCCCACCTCTGCTCAAGGTAAGGCAAAATCTCCCAACTCTACTCCGGTGCTCCCTGTGTGCGTGCAGGCAGTGGGGGAAACGGGTGGCGGAAGGATTCTGCCCCTCACCGGCACCTGCTCTGCGCAGTTCATGGTCGATTGCATCGGTTGTTTGGCTCGGTGGTCGAGCAGGACGGACCGATTGCTCGTATAAGCAGCAGCTGCTGCTGCCAACCTCGAATCTCGATACTGATGCTTGCCGTTTGCTTTGGTTCTATGTTTGAAGGTGGGCGGGCGGCGGGGCCGTGCGCAGATCATGCAACGGTAGGACTAACTTGCAAGATCTGCAGCCGGGATGGTTAGCCTATTAGGTGTGTTCCACCCCTTTTTGTGCTTCGCTTTCTCTTTGTATGCTGTGCGCTACTGCAATGGGAAAAAGTGTGCTCATAATCTAGTTAGTTTTGACATGTGACCATGTATAACAACCCTATGTGATTTGTTTGTCATGCTGGGAGCTAAACTTCAATCGTTAACTCACCGTGAACTAGTTTAGAGTTTATTGAAGTTCTTCAGTTACTACGATTGATGGCCTAATTCAGCTACTCTGTTTTGCATTGCTGTTCCAAGCAGTATGTTAAAGCATCTCTGTGAAACTGTTTGATACGCTGTTTGAATGTTTTCATTTAATACTATTCATGAAAGGGAAAAAAAACATTTGGCAAAAACAGATTGCTTATTTTGGTTACATGCTATCCAAGGTTTTCTTAGTGTTAGTTTGAGATAGATGCACCTCCGCTACAAGTTTATGTTTAGTTTCTTTCAATCAATATTTTGGGGGGCACTATTTGTGTGCAGGCAAACTTGCATTGTCATGATCAATTGGCAACCTAGCTAAAATTTCATTATATATCTTTCAGAAGTCACCTCACTCTCATATTCCAAAGTTTTCTCATGATTATTATCCCGATATTGGCGATGCTCCTATTATTATTTGTTTATTTATTTTGAATTACTTTGTATGGTTAGTTCAGTTCAGCATTTTCATATGGATCAAAACATAGTTGATTTGTTACTGCAGTTCTCTTATGAAGATTAGTAAGGGGAGAAAGAAGATGAGGAACAAACAGAGAAAATCATCTGCCCTCAGTTTTGATGCAGGACGTGGACCTTTATTATCTTGTATTACATGGAGCTTGGTGGGTTTTGGTCTCTTTGTCTGCTTCCTTTCCTTTAAAAATCAAGCAGACGGTGGGCAGAGGCAGACCCGTACTTATTTTAGCGATCTACCTGCGACCAGAGAATTAGAGGACATTGAGGAGGATCATTTCCACCTGCCACCTCCTCACAAGGTGAATCCTCGTGCAGTGAAAAGGCGGGGGCCTCGTAAGAAACTAAAGGTTATAGATGATTATCTGGAGGAGTCTTCAGCAGTACATGCATTGTTCTTCCCTGATCAAAGAACTGCTGTGGACCCAACAAAAGGGGGAAATGATACCATGTACTTTTATCCTGGTAGAGTGTGGCTGGACACCGATGGAAATGCCATTCAAGCCCATGGTGGTGGGGTTATGTATGATGACAAGACCGCCAAATTCTATTGGTATGGAGAAAACAAAGATGGACCGACATACCAAGCTCACCCAAAAGGAGCACAACGGGTCAGTAGAAATTCTAACATGCATGTCTTTGGTTTTTTTTTGTTCTCTTAGTAATCTTTTTCAGGCATAAAGGATCCCCGTGGTTGTAATTTATGTTACATGTAGTTTGGTGCTAATCAGTAATTTTCAATCCAGTTGCAAACAGAAGTTGTTTGAGGCTTGTGACAGGAATTGAGGAAGTAGATAGAACGGCTTAGTTGCCCTCCGATTATTCTAAGAAAAAAATGCTGAATCATTATCATGTTGACATTTATTTAGCTAGGACGCAGCAGGGGGAAATGCATAGAATAGGCAGTATTTTAGACAAGAGTTGAGAAGTCTAAAGAGAGATAGCATTAGAAGCTTAGTACAAAGGCATGCAGTGATGATTGGTTGTTTCCAATTTGCCAGGTTGACATCATTGGAGTAAGCTGCTACTCGTCAAAGGACCTATGGTCATGGACTCATGAAGGAATTGTGCTTCCTGGAGAGCCTACTAATGTCACCCACGATCTTCATAAATCGAAGGTGCTTGAGAGACCTAAGGTGATATATAATGATCACACTGGGAAATATATCATGTGGATGCACATAGATGACGCTAACTATACCAAAGCTTCTGTTGGTGTGGCTGTCAGCAACTCTCCGACTGGACCTTTTACTTACCTTTACAGCTTTCGCCCACATGGTTTTGAGAGTAGAGATATGACGGTCTTCAAAGATGATGATGGAACGGCTTACCTCTTCTACTCTTCTCGTGGCAATACTGAGCTCCACATTAGTCCATTGACAGAGGACTATCTTCACATCACAGCAGCAATGAAGAGAATACTAATAAGGCGATTTCGGGAAGCTCCGGCTGTCTTCAAGCACCAAGAAACCTACTACATGATCACCTCTGGTTGCTCAGGCTGGGCTCCCAACAGGGCGTTGGCACATGCTGCAGACTCGATCATGGGGCCATGGGAGACACTGGGAAACCCTTGTGTTGGAGGCAACAGGTTTTACCGGCTGACAACATTCTTATCTCAAAGCACATTTGTGCTTCCCCTCCCTGGTTTGCCTGGTACATTTATCTTCATGGCGGATAGGTGGAGTCCATCGAACTTGAGAGACTCCCGGTATGTTTGGCTTCCTCTGTTCATTGGAGGGCTGGCAGATGAACCTCTAGACTACAGTTTTGGTTTCCCGTTGTGGTCAAGGGTGTCAATTTATTGGCACAAGAAATGGCGCCTCCCAGAAGCTTGGAGGGTGGGGTATACCTGATACTCATCGCTGCCGCAGTGAATACATGAGAATAAGATAGCTATACTTCAACTGATAGATCGTTCAGAAACTTGCTTGAGATTTCTAACTAGTCATTCCTCAAGCTTTTGTACACATTAGGCCTCTTAAAAACATACTGCAAAGAAACATCCAGCTTTGTACAATTTAGGCCTCCTAAGCATACTTCAGAGACTAGTATATTGCCCGTGCTAACGCTACGGGTTCAATTTACCAGCTCATATGTGCTAGATACTCTTTACAATCTCCAATATATCAAGCTCCTAGTACATTTAGGAAGCTCCTAGTACAATCATTGGAAAGGTTGTTATATCAATCACAATTTACCAGCTAGGCAAAATGATAAAGATGATTGTAGACACCACAAAAATCATCACACTGCGTTGTCCAGGAAGTGCTATGGTTTTGCTCACCTCAACAGTAGACATGGCCTTGTTTGGCTGCAAGAAACAGTTTCTTCCCGGAATCACTAGAATCCTACCAAACGATGTTTTTTGAAATGTTTCGAATCAGAAATGGGAGAAACGTTTCACCTTTTTACACTACAAGCGAGAAACAGGCAACAGTGTGTTTCACCCGTTTCTGATTCACTTCTCATTTCAGCTATCATCCTTTATCAGAATCAGAATCTATCGAGTGGGCCAAATGATTTCAGTGATTCACCGAAGAAACGTTTCAAGGTAGAAACTGAGGCCCGTTTGGCTGGCTGAATCAATTACGATTCTTCTTTGAATCACTAGAAACGCTGGGATTGGTTCCAACTAGAAACGTAAACGTTTCTAGTTTTTCTGCTTTTTTCTACTATGGATCAGAATCACCACCCAGGTAGTTTCTCATGATTCCGATTCTTGTCCTACCTCCCATCTAATCTATAAACATTTCAATCGGTACTTTTTAAGCGCAACAGGTTAAAATGGATCGCATTTTAAACGTCCTTCGCTCACAAAAAATCAATATTTTTTTAAATATATCAATTTCTATAATTTTTTCATGTAAATATATTGTTTTTAAATGCCTTCCAATAGTCAGTTAGCCAAACGATTCTATGAAAGTGATTCTGATTCATACGAGAAACGTTTGCAAAGAGAATCTGGATCCGAAACGTTTCTACGAGAATCTAGATCCCTACCAAACGCGCCCTGAATCCAAAACGTTTCTAGATGAATCCGGAACCAAGAGATGGTCAAACTCAAATTGTGTGTCCCAAGTCTGATTTATTTGCTGCAATTGAATGGTTACACACACTGCTCGGCTTTACATGTAGTGATGACGCTTCCTCTGCTTTATTTTGGTTCTCTGACGACGAAAATGATGCTCCCTTATTTTTTTCAGCTGCTCTGTTCTGCGGTTCAGCAAATGTTTGTTCAGTTCTGCATTTGATCGATCTGTCCTACAAATATTGCCCTATGGAAATTTATGTCACAACAATTAATTTGTGAAGGGGTTCTGGCTGTGAGAGAGTGGTTCAGATCCAACAGGAGAACAGGCTACAAGCAGAAATGTCTAACCAAAAGATAATGATCAGTAGTGGAATCAATGGGAAACTGAATTATCCAACAGGATATTTAGTAATGAGCACCAGGATATACCAGATGACAAATGTTGAATATAATCAATTTATTCGGGCAACTGAAAAGCATATTGAAAACCATCAGCTGGAGGCTGGAGTCTTTGATACTGGCAGTAATTTAGCAACATAAATAAAGGTGCAGCCAACGAGATGTGAATGAATGGTTCATATGACCGTTTCAGCCAATGAAAAATGTTCGGTTGTACACATATAGAGAATTTATAATAACATATTTCACAAGCTCTTTCCTTTAGAAGTTACACGGAATAAGATCAATGGCAACTGCTTGTTCCATGTGTTTCATCAGTTTTCTAGTCCACGATTAGACTATTGATCACGCAAAATTAACAGTGCAAACCCCACCTTTTCTATCAGAAACGCGAGATTCCCGAGCGGCGTCGGCGTTATACCGCCGACCATGACGTTGTACCTGTCCTGTTGCGCCTTGAGCTCATCAAGAACTGAAAGCAACACCTGCAACCAGCACACAAAAAAGTCAGTTGAAGATCGGATCAAACCACAGCAGACACCACCAGGACCAAACCAAGAACTCACCTTGACCTTGTACTTGGCCTAGAGGCCATAGTCGGTGGAGCCCAAACTCTGCCGTGGCGGCCATGGCATTGCAAACAGATTCTGAACACAGCAGAAAATTGGTTGAGCTTACATACTAACTCAGATTAATTTATATGTTAGTTACAATTCCAGAGATTAAGCTTAATTGGAAATTTGGAATTTGCTTGCTATAGTTCAATTCAATAGGATAATGCCTTCAACCAGAGCAATAAAGCCACCATAGGACAATACCATGCAGAATTCTTTTTAACTCTCAATACCATCTTTCTATTTTTATATCAGAGAGAGTAAAACATCTAGCAACCCATGACCAACTAAAACCTATACACGCCATTCAGATCTAACGTTGTTGTGAAGAAACAGGGCAAATTAGCTAAACGCTGTAGGAATTAGTGAATCACAACTAACAGAATGAATCAGGGAAAAGTAGTACGCACAAGCAAATATGATGGGATGAGACCACACACCTTCGATGCTGAGACCCTGCATGCGATTCGCACTGGCGTGATCTTCGCCGCCTTGCTGTTTTTGTCGCCAGATGGGGAGGGGGAGCAAGACGGGGAGCTGATCGATGGATGCAGCAGCGAAGCGGTGACTTGGGGAAGCGGAGGTCGATCTCCGCAAGGATGGGGGAGGTGGCCGCCGAGACGCCGCTCCTCTCTCACCTGAGCTCACCGTCGCCGCCACTGCCCGCGGATGTCTCCGGCTCGCCGCCCCCGGCGCTTGTGGGAGGTCCCAGGTAAGCTGCTCTGCCATCGCCGGTCGCGAAGTGCCCCCGCCGGGCGAGGTGAAGAGCCGGTTTGACCGAGGAGGTGAGGAGTCGGGGGACGGGCCGGCGACCGTGCGAGCGTGAGGTGTCCCGGAGTGCGCGCGGGCGAAGGAAGGGGTACGGGATGATCCAAATAACCTGGGCCTTTGAATTTGAGCGAGGAAGAGAGAGAAGATCTGAGAATAAATCTGGACCTTAGATTTTAACAGAGTTGATTTCCTGGGTGTACTGATCGGGGTGGATGAAGAAAGAACATCTCTGTGTGGGGCATTGGATGGGGTGGATATAGCAAAGAAAAAGTTGGTGCATTAATAGAGTAGAAGTAGACATCGCTCGTTCGGCTGGCTGCTGCTGCTCGGCTCTCTGCCGCAGCAGCTGCAGCACGCAGCAGCTGTCTGCCGCAGCAGCCAGCCAGCCGAACGCAGCAGCCAAGCGTGTCTTAACTCCTGTCGGAAAGAAAGAAACAATGCATCACGTAAATTTCAGGTAACTTCCTGCACGGCCATTTTATTTCACGCTGCCGTTGATGCCACGACAGCATCTGACACGACTTGACATCATCCTTTTTATTTGCCATCAAACAAATATCAATAGAGGCTTCCCTTTGTCCCATCGAACAGATGGTCTCGATCGTGTTTCTTCCTCTGCCAGATCGCATTTGTTTGAAAACTTAACTCCTATGAATCAAGTGATTTTATAACCCATCAAGAAAGTTTGCATTATCAGCAGAACCGAATCATAATACAATGTCTCACACGTCACTAGCCACAAGTATCTAATCTTCTACAGGACACAACGCATGCCTTGTGTTTACTCCACTGCAAGGAAAGAAAAGCAGAAAGCCAGAAGGAGAGAAAAGGATTACATGTTACAACAGTATTAGTATGAAATGGCTCATGGGAATGCTCCGCAATCAAACACGTCACAATCAAATCTGTCATATCTTAACGGCCAAAAATTTCAACTGCGTGGTAATCTGAAAAGGAGGCATTACAAGCAGCTCGATTGTCCAAGAATTTTCAAGCCTCACCAAGTGAGTACACTGCGACTTCAAACACTAGGGATGTTTTCTCTTCTTGGTCTTTGACCTGCTAGAGGCATATTTTCGCAATCTATAAAGTATTTTCCTCTCGCTCACCCGCAGCACCAGAGAATGATACAGCTTCCTTTCACTGACAATGCAGCACGCTTGCAGCTTTTCCTCATCTTCTTCCAAAGTGTTTGAGCCATAGAGACTCTCCCTCGCATCAGCAAGTGATAGAAGTGCAGAACAAATGTCCTCACTATGCAGAAATTTCTTCACATCATGCAGTTCATCAAGCCCATTAAGTTCAGAATTTTGAGTGGAGCTTGTTACTTCGACAAACTTAACCACGTTACGAATACTATCATGCTCTTCATCGCCAACTAAATCACGAGCCACACAGATTAACTTGTCATAAACATCAGGTTTCAAACTGATGATATAAAGGAGGATCAGAAGTTCAAGCTGGGGTTCCCCATCATATGAAATCTCAAAGTACTCAGCATCCTGGCTAGTGCAACCAGAATAACCCAGATTACGCCATAGCAATACCCTTGCTCTTGCATGTCGACTGGAGAATATGGATGTGCACCACTTGTTAACCATTGCTAAGTCAATGTTGACAATGTCATATTGATTGTCGAGTTCTGTAAAACCATATCTATGAAGCAAAGCAGCATTCCCCATTGTACCATATGTATTGTACACCTAGAATGGAAGATATCAGGAAATAGACGTTACTAGTCGGAAGGAAAAAAGTATAGCTAGCAAGGTGGCAATGAGCATTACCTCCTCCCCTTCATTGGCATCTCTTACAACAATCATTTCCAAATCTTCATCGTCAACTCTTGAGCCTTTATAACAAATGCAACAGTATGAAATTAATGAGTGAAGCTGTCCACCAATCAATAGCAAATCTAGATAAGATCTAATGACAAACATCCATATATTTGTGAATATAACCTGAAGGACTGTTTGAGGGATTTTCTATAGTTGACTGCTCATCAGCAGAAGCATCACTCTGTTCATCATGATCTTCACCATCTGAGTCTGAGTCATCTGATGCAGACGTGAAGTGAACATGTTCACCATCAGTCTTGTGATTGAAACTGGGGAGAAGATGGATAGAAATTTTTCATTAGTAGCATAACCATGTAGGATAAGGACATTTACATGTTAACATGACAGACTTCAGACACATACATTAACACTACAAAGAATAACCAGGTAAATAAAATGATTTAATTACAGAATTACCATTAAACTTACAGGTCAGCCAGTGGAACCATTCCAAATCCATGATAGTTATCTATCTGGAAGGACCTTGAAGAGACAAGGGTCTTTGCAGCGAAATATTTGTCCAAGCTAAAATCATCTGGGTGAACATCCAGCCCTCCAGATGATATCAGGGGCTCAATGCATTCTTTCCAGTCCTCACAAAGGAATTCCCTGTCCTGCTTCACTATCTGCCTAGAAATTTATGTTATTAGAGTCATCTCCATGTTTAGCCAATAAAGGAAAATACCAACACGAAGGTATGTGCATTGCATCCGATGGTGCAATTTTGGAGCAAACAACATTAGAAACTACTGACTAGCTTGTATTATGAAACAACCAAGGAGAAAAGGTTCGTTCTCTTACAAAAGAAACTTAGTCGGGGAGGGAAAAATAAATAAATTCATTCAAAAGTATCATAGTGCACTGCAACATAGAATGCAGTCATACAGATACCAACGGTACAGCTTAGTCGTACAAGAAGAATAGGTTTCACCTTGTCTAGCTCGGTGCCGGCGAGGAGGCGCTCCGCCTCGTCAGCCGGCCACACGAGCGGCACGGACTCGCGGTCAGGAAGCAGTTGGAGATAGGCGTCCCACGGCGAGTTGGCGCCGCGCGCGCGCTCGTACATGACGGCGACGGCTAGCGCGAGGCACCCGCCTAGCTCGGCGGCCTCGATCGCCCCCGCGGCGCCGGTGGTGCGCGGGGTGAGGCACGCTCCGCGCGGGATGGTGGCTACCAGGTCGCCCTCGCGGAGCGGCGTGACGGCGCGCACGTGGACGCCGAGGGGGTCGGTGGCGTCGAGGCGGAGCGCGTCGCTGCAGACGACGCCGTGCGCGCGCATCCACCGCTTGAAGGCGCGGAGGCGGCTGCGGGCGGCGGCGCGGATAAGGAACGCCGTTATAGGGGGCAACTTTGATGAGTATTAAGGAGGAGTAGACTGAGAGGGATCTCACCGTGCTGCGGCGGCGGCGTCCATGGCGGCGGCGGCGAGGGGGTCCGTCCTGGGGTGGGGTTTGCCCGTTTTCGTCTCGGAGAATCGTGGAAGTGGCTCGGTCGGTTCGAGCCGTGAGGAAACGAAGTATCGCGTGGGCTCATGATGGGCTGTGTCTAGTCCGTTACAATATTGGGCCTCACCTTTTGCATAGCCTAGCGTGAATATGGGCTGTTACAAGCTTACACTCGCGGAACTGTCACGTGTGGCGGCGAGTCCGGAGCACGCTGCAGTAGTACAGTTGTACAGGCAACCATGACTGCCATTCAAGTTCGCCGGGATCAGGCCTTATTTAGTTGCTAAAGTTTGGAGGTGCCAAATTACTGTTACAACACTGTAGCACACTGTAGCGTTTCGTTTGTATTTGTGAATTATTATCCAAACATTAACTAATTAGGCTCAAAAGATTCGTCTCGCAAAGTACAACAAAACTGTGCAATTAGTTTTTAATTTCATCTACATTTAGTACTCCATGCATGTACCGCAAGTTTGATGTGATGGAGAATCTTCTTTTTGTATAGTGCTAAAGTTAGGAGTTGGGGGTGACCTAAACAAGGGCTCAATTGCTTTGGCCATGTTAATGTCACCTGCATAAATTCTGTCAGGGTGCCGCGCAGGTCAACCGTCGCATTTCCACTACTGTTTTATTTTTTTATGGTTTACTTTAAAGGGAAAAAAAAGAGTAAAAATGAACAGCAGCCACGGAGCAGCCTATGCATAAAATCTACAGTAAAAATAACTTGAAATAATGCAGCAAATAGGACCATATCCGTCACCCACGAGATGAAGCTACAGCATTGGATTAGCGTTAACGATGGTCTAACTTAAACTTCTTCCGTGTTGGACTTAACCACTGGAGCACACTGGCTGATTTAGGCCAGGCCACAGCCATTTCTTCTGAAATTCAGTTCTGAGCGCTCCTACCGAGGAAGTGAGCAACACTGTCGCCACTACTATTGCCACAGCCGCTGAGATAGCTGAACTGCAAGGTTTAGCCACGGTCGTACAGCTCGATCCTGTAGAGAAATAAGTATCAGCGAGAATAAAGGGGGAGCGAATCGAATCGATCGCCAACTTTTTCCGGCCCGCTTTTGCGCAGCGGGGTGCAGGCGAAATTTATACGTCCTGTACAGGTAGCTGTTGATGGCATTTACCCCCCGCGGAGAAGACAAGCGCTAGAGCGAAACAGGAAGCGCCTCTCCTCCTCAGCTCTCGAGCACAATGCAAGGACGCCGCGATTCAAGGGGTTAGCAGCCTGAATTAGTGGGCACCTGAAAGGCTGGAGACCGGAGCGAGCGAGACGGAGGACAAGGGGTTTTACTGCCTGAATTATGGGCTGCAGCTGTGGAATTCAGACATCATTACACCAAGGATTAACCACCTGTGTGTCTCTGTGTTTTCATACACTCATCATGTGCTGGTGGTAATTGGGATCATGCATGAATCAACTTCTTGCTTGGATTATTCCTGGTGCAAGGCCGGAGGGCTACTAGCTGCTACCATTGCTGATTTGCTGATTCTCAGAAAAGTAGGGCTCGCTTGGTAGCTCTGATTTGCTGATTCTCGGATAAGTAGAGCTCGCTTGGTAGCCCAGACGGAGGTTGGGCTAGGCCCAGCTGGTGAACCAACTGGTTGACCTTATGGTCAGGTCTGCACGATGCAAAAGAGGCTCGCCAGCTTGCACCGCGTAAAACGTCAAAATCGGTCGTTCCACATGGTGCAGGCTCGATGGTCTCGTTGCGGTGCCCCCTGGTGTTTTCTCGTCACGCACCAAAACACGCTCACCCTCCTTCGTTCTTCGCCGCTGCCTCCTTCGCCGATCCCTTCGCCCGTGTCGACCGGAAGGCCACGGCGGGGAGCAGCTACAGGAGGGAGGAGAGGGCAAAGGCGAGGCCGCGACCGCCAAAGTGGTGGAGCCTGGCAGCATCTGCATCTTCCCGGCGTTGGTGGCAGCGCCATGCTCAAGCTGTCTCCGTCTCGTCCCCATGCTTGGCGCATCTTCTATGTTCCTATCGCCAGCTCACCCGCCATACCCACCATTGAGCGCACGCGAGCACCTCCATCGTGCAGAGCCGGGTCGACGAGCAGTAGCACCACGACGATGGGGAGGCCAGGCAGGCCATGCACGAGCCGGCGGCCGCCTCTGCCAGGATCGGAGGGAGGAAGGCACAGGGAGAAGGTGCCCGCGGCTTCATCCCAACGGTCAATGCCCGCGGCCTTGTCCTCCCAAGCAGCGCTCCACCTCCACTATGCCAATCTTCGGCAAGGGATGCAGCCAAGTAGTGGCGGCAAGGGCGAGCGGTCGAGCTCCCGCAGCGAGCTTGGCCGAGCTACAACGGCGCTGAGGCGTAGCTGCGGTGGCGTGGCGGCGCGTGCAGGAGGAGGCGTGGTGGAAGGAGGGCGCGGCGCGCGGTGGCCGGAGGCACGGCGGTGCGTGCGGGAGGAGGCGCGGCAACGCGTGCTAGGAGGAGGAAGAATGCGGTAACCCTACCAATTCCTCAATGCAATGCAAACTCGTCCTGTTTTATTGTGCAGCCCACCAAACAAACTTCTAATCCAGTTAACATTATAGGTGCAAATTTACTAATCAACATCTCTGCACCTTGGGGATCCGCCCGTCTGGTTCCAACCTGGTTCACTGCGCGCTGCCAAACACGCCCGCGCGTGGCGTGGGAGTGAATCTCGCGTTGAAGCGAGGCCCGCCCAATTCTTCCGCCCTATGAACGCTGCGTTTGCATGCTGCGATCCACGACGCGCCCGCCGCGGGCGTACATCTGGACACCTAGCGAGCCTTAGGCCATAGGGTAACCCGTCTAGCGTCTAGGGCATCCACGCCTGATTAATTAGGGCCGATCACTTACAGCTTTGCTGTGCCGTGCACAGCTATCCTCTGACGCCAGCAATGCTGAGCAGCAGTGGCGTCAGGGATCAGCTCATCAGAGAAAAGCATGCCCCGGCGTGTTACGAGTCTAACCGCTCTCGAGTCCATCGGCAATCTTCCTCGATGCTTAGGCCGAGGCACCAGACTGCTCTCGCTGTTCTCGTTGGCCACAGGAACTTATCGGTTTGGTTTCTCAGCTCCAAAAAATACCAGGAAAAGATTAAAAACGAATTGCTGAAATGCTAGCCGTCCATGCCACCATGCCTGGCAAATGCAGCAACAGACACGTCGTGCACTCCTTCCTTGTCAATTCCAGAAGCGTGCAGTTTCAAACGGGACGCAGGATTTCGTGCTGAATATTCCCGGTGAATCTATTCCCCCCGTGCTTACACAAACACTAGCCACGCGCTGTTTCTGCATCACTTCACTGCGAGGCACCGACTGACCACACAACCCATCGCTGTCTAGCTCTACTCAAGTCTGTCTCCATCACCGTGTCACATCCCATAAAATTTTCTCCCTCGAGTTCCTCTACCCCGGCCGGTCGACCGCCACCGCCCTCCTCTGTAATGAGGTCATCCAGCAGCTCCAACTCACACCACATTCATACATGGATGTAGCTTGTAGCAGTAGTAGTACAAGTACTCTCCATCGGCCACTAGATAAATGCACTAGTCTCTCTCCGTCTCTCCGCCATTGCTGAGCTCTAGAACTCTTTTCCGCTGGCGCTTCCTGAAGCTAGATCATGAGCAGTTCAGAAGAGAGGATGTTCGAGATGGATTTTGAGCCACCGTCGTCACCAGAAGCCATCTCCATGCATCACCAAACTCCAAGCCGCATCCTGGAGGTTTGATTAGTTCATCTGTTCTTGCAATCTCTTATGATCAATAATGTGCCTTCCTTTTTGGGATTTTTGTTTTGTCATTGCTGATTCAAATCTTTGATGCATTACTCTGTTTGCATGTACATGCATACCAGGCTATGGTTGAGCCTAGCACACAGGTGGAGATGGAGATACATGAGAGGGCCATGAAGCACGTGAGAGAGATGGGGGAGGAGAGGAAGAGGAGCAGCTTGAAGAGGAGGCTGATGATGAGGCTCAGGAAGGACGGCTACGATGCATCCCTCTGCAGGTCTTCTTGGGTCGCCACAACGGAGCACCCCGGAGGTAATCTAATGTACCATCAGAGAGAGTGTATAAAGGCTAATGCCAAGTTGTTTTCTTAAAGTGCTATGGTGAATTGGACAATTGGTGATAGCACCCACAGTATATCCTTGTCTCCTATTCTTTTTACCATTTATGTCCTTGCTTGCTGCTCTGATAAGCTTCTAAAACTGGGGTGGGTTGCCTGCCAAAAATGCTGCCATGGAACAGCATATTTCTTCTTTTGGTATGGAAATATTCCCCAAATTTACCATTCTCTGCATGAAGCCCCATGTGATTTACCTGACTGAATTACTGCTTCATTTTGCTTGCCCCTTCCTCTCTTTTTTTTTTCGCTTTTCTTTCTAGGAAACAGTAAATCTCCCAAACTGTTCTACTTCTGGCTGTCTAGTACGTGCATGGCTCTGCAAATGATCAATGCCACCATTTAGCATTGGTCCTTTCTTGTCCGCACGCATGAGTGCCGCACTCGATTACTAGTTCGTCAATGCTTGGTCGTGATTATCCGTCAGAAAAGTTCGCTGCAAATGATCAATGTTTTCTGCAGGCGATTACGAGTACATCGACGTCGCCGTGGCGGGGGAGGACGGCGGCGGCGCGGGCGCGGCCACCACCTCCGGCTCCAGCAGGCTAGTCGTCGACATCGACTTCCGGGCCCAGTTCCAGCTCGCCAGGCCGGCGCCATGGTACGCGCACCTCTGGTCCCGGCTGCCGGCGGTGTTCGTGGGCCCGCGCGCGAGGCTCCGGAAGGCGGTGTCCCTGCTCTGCGCGGCGGCGCAGCGGTCGCTGCGGGAGAGCGGCCTGCACGTCCCGCCGTGGCGGCGGTCCGGGTACATGCAGGCCAAGTGGCTCCCCCGCGACGTGGCGCTGCCCGGCGGGGCCCCGGAGGTGGCGATGGCCCGGTGGTCGGTGGCGATGGGGAAGGAGCTCGGCGACGGGCCCCGGAGGTCAGGCGCGGGCGGCCTCTCCATGGAGCTGTCCGGCTCCGGCGCTGATGTGGACGGCTGCCGAGGCCAAGCTGGCTCCATGTGGGCGTAGCCCTCTTCTTCCTCGTTTTCTTTTCTTTTTTTTTCTTTTAGAGAGGTGAGTCAGAAGTGTAGACTAGAGTGGAAAGTGGTAGAAACTAGCAAGAAGTGCTAGGAGCAGCATTTTGGAAGGGAACCGCAAGTTTTTGCGTAGCGTGGAACCGGTTGTTTTTGGTGTTGCCATCAGGCCAAAATGCGGTACAGATTAGCGCAATGCAACTTTTATCATTTCCTGATGGCTTGATCTGATCGCAACGCGTGTGCACACGGAATGGAAAGATCTCGCAGAGATTCTGACGCTAGAAAGTCGCAGAGATTTGTGTTTGTGAGGCGGCTGAGGAGCCCTGTCTTGTGTTTTTTTGCTCGCCTTTTCGCAAAAGGACTCCACAAACGAAAAGGACTCATGTCCTGAGCGGTGGCACAGTCGCCGTGTCTGGCGATTCGTACGGGTCGCAAAAAGGGTCAGGCAGAGGCAATGACTCCCTGACGTGACCCGTTGAACAGTGCGTGTGTAAGTTGCACTGCAGCTCAGACCCACGGAAGCTGCTATCGGCTGTTTGATACTAGGGTGGTGGTAGGCTGTTTTATACCGGTTCTACAATGTAGAAGGGGACACCTGGATGTTCCGGATGCTAATTAGGAGAATTAAATTAATTATAAAACTAATTGTAATAAGATAATTATAAAATTAATTGCAGAACCCTGTGCTAATTCACGAGATGAATGTATTAAGTTTAATTAATCCATCATTAGCAAATGGTTACTGTAGCACTATATTGTCAAATTATGAACTAATTAGGCTTAATAGATTCGTCTCGCGAATTAAACTTCATCTGTGCAATTAGTTTTGCAATTAGTTTATGTTCAACCTTACTATTACTAATTGGAGGCTCCTTTTGAAGCCTATAGGTGAAGCCACCTAGGATTCCTAGGTGGACACTCTAGAAAAAAAAGAGAAATCCTAGAAATTCTCAAAAAAAACAAAACATCCGATCATCGATCGATAGATTCAAATCATTATAGCCATTGGATCTATTATATTTTTTTAAAAATTACCCACCCATAACATTATGAAATAGCGTAAAGTAACCCCCTAAATCTATATATAAATTACCCACCTCTACCATTATATAAAATTAATTAAAGTAACCCCTAATCTTCATCAAAATTACCTACTTATGCCGTTATAAACAATATTTAAAATAACCCCCTAATTTGCAACTGAATTGACTACCACTATTACTTAAAAATTTTTAAGTAACCCTTTAAATTTTGCATCTATATTACCCACACATGCTATTATTAAAAATAACATGAGGTAACCCTGCATTTTTTCCATTAGAGACTCCACATTAGTTCCCACGAGACAAGCTAGAAAAAAGAGAGAAATTCTCATAAAAATTAAAAACATCAAACACCAATCATGTAAACTCTAATAATCATAGCCATTGATCTATTATATTTTCTAAAAGGTTACCTGCCACTATCATTGTAAAAATATTAAAAAATAAGCTCTAAACCTATATCTAAATTACCGAGCTCAGCTATTATAAAAAATAATATAAAGTAACCTCATAATCTTCATCCAATTTACTAATACACATCATTATAAAGTATAACTTAAAATGTCATTCTAAAATTTTATCTATGTTACCCACTATTAAAAATAACCTAAAGTAAACACCTAAATCTTAATCTAATTATCTTCATGTGCATCATACAGAAATGTCAAAAAGTAAATTAATATATGATTCTAAATTACCTATTTATGTCATTGTTAATATAAAAATACTAAGTTAAAGTATATACACATGATGAGTGCCACCATTTAGACCATTTATACATGTATGTGAGAAATTGATGAAAAATATTGATTTGTATGCTAAACATAATGTATGAAGGATTGGAGGTGTGATACAAAATAGAAAAAGTATGAATATGGATGAAAAAGTACATAGAGTAATTATTGATTAAAAAGCAATCACAACTTTACAAAGATAGGTATATATTTATATAATTATTATGTTGAAGTATTGGAAAAATAAGAGAGTAGTAGGTAAACAATTTTGATTATTAGCTAAGAATTTAATTTTTAAATAACTTTTATATACAATAGCTTCTAAAAATATTAGCGTGTGCGGTAGTACGGGTTGACAGACTAATATATCCAAACAAACTTTAGCACGTTGCCTAGGCTCGTCGGAGTCGGGGTCGACGGAGGCAGGGCGCCGTAACAGCGATGCCACCCTGTCGCCGGACACGCTGCCTCCGGTCCGGTTCGGTCCGGTCCGGCGCACGGGGCTCCATGCCTCCATGGAGACGGAGGTTTTTAACCGACCCACCTGCGCGCTCTGCGCCCTGCAGGGCCTGTCAGGTTGCTGCCCTGTCCTCCTTTCTTCAACCCGCTGTGTGGTGGCACTGCCACAGCAAGCATTGTAGAGGGCTAGAGGCCTGATGGATGACGGGTTCCGGTCACCTCAACGCGTAGTACTCCAGTGGTAAGTGCTGTGTACCGGCTACAGTTCGCTCCTGTCGTGGACTTCGGCCTTTCTCCCTCTTTCTCAAGGCTGGGATGTCGTCTACTCGTCTGGTAATGCTTGAGCCATGTTTGAATCAATCTCTTTTTATTTTTTGGTCGTTCTGGGAACAAGCTGAACTTGGCGGTACTGAGGGGAATATTCGCCTCAAATCCGCCTGGATCGATAAAAAGATCGGCACCGAATTCTCTTATTACCATGCACATGCTTAGTTTGACGTCTAGGTAATGTTTTGCGCTCCTCGCAGGTAGATCGATAAGGTCTAATCCCTCTCATCTCGCAGGAGTTTTTTTAGCTATTCATAACTGATGGATCATCATTATCCACTTATGATGTGACAAACACAATTGACCCTGGATCTGGACGTGGTCGTAAGAGGTCAAGAATAGAGTTTGGCCAGCCTTATTTGGCAATAGAAGACAGTTGTTGGCGCGGAGCATGGTATATATCTTTTCTTTTCATCTCAGATTACTTTTGGTTTTTGCCTGCTCATCATTTCAGTTTCAAACTTGCAGTTCATGAAGAAAATGAAAATGTTGATCCGACAGAACTTAAAAAAGCAAAAGAGAAGAGATAAATATGCCAGTTTGCTAGAGGAGGAAAAGGAGAAGATGCGTGCAAAGGTCAGGGAAGGTTACTATCGTAGGAAGGCTAAAAGCAAAACAATCAAGCCACCACAACACTTAGAAGGTACACCATTATCCTTGAACACCACGTCATTTTGTGACAGAACCAACAAAATCGGATCAGGTCCATGTAATGGACCTCAGTTTCCAAGCGCAGTCACAGGGTCACCACCATGTTTATCTCGTAGAGGTATTATTTTTTTAAATATGATATTTCAAATAGCTTTCAAATGCTACAGACATGATATTTTGACATTACTTGTATGCACAGAATTACTTAAAGAGCTTGGCCAAGATGATGGTGGGAACAAATGGCTACATAGAAACCATACTTACAGAAGGGTTCATATGTCAGGGTCTGTACATGTGTTCAATCAATCCTTAACTGGAGATCTACATTTGTCATTATCATTACAAGGTTATACTATCTAAGATGCCTTTATTTGTTGTGCTATCTTTGTTTTGTGTATTTCACCATTTATATATATGGCTTCAACTAACTTTCAATCCAGTAGATGTTCAAGAGATGACAACTCCAGAGGAACATAAGAGGCTTAGAGAAAAGGAGCGATATGCTAAAATGTCTTCCATGACAAAACAAGATAAAATTTCAAAAAAAGATGAGGCTTGATTACAAAAGAAAACAAGAACACAAGGTGCATTTCTTTAATCCTGATTTGATAAATTCTATATAGGGAGTATTTATTGCTTTCGTGTATGCAACTTTGCCTTCACACGCCCCTGTGTTTGGAACCGCGCAATCTGCAGTAACGGAAGCAAGCGTTGTTCATAGGACTAGAGGTTCTACCAATGGTCGGTATTTTGATTGCAAATATTATGCAATCAAAGAATCATATTTGTCATTGATGCTGACAATATGTTGTTGCTGTAGTCATGAAATAATAGTGGTCCTGAAAATGTTGAGCAGTTTGGATCAGAAATTTGGGAGCCAGATGACATGGAAATAGTGTTGGAAGGTAAACTTTTTTCTATCACTGAGTCTGTATCATTGATTACGAGCTTATTGGACCATCAATAAAATATTTTTATTCGTGCAATAGGAAGACTTGGATTG